>NC_133548.1:3353333-3656363 GCF_048773025.1 Camelus bactrianus
TTAAGTGCCCCAAAGGCTGCACAAGACAGAGTACACGATGGGACAGGAAGACTCCCGCTTCAGCGGTGCAGCCTGGGGGTGGCCTCAGGGGCGCCAGGGCGGAAGAGCGGTCAGAGAGCCAGTGGGGAGAACAGGATGGGTGGGGGGCTGCCAAATCCCAGCCTGCAACGGAAGAGCCTGGAGGGGGCGAGGACCCTGCAGGGCAGACTGACAGCCCCTGTGTGCGCAGGAGCAGGGCTGGCTGTGGTGAGGGGGATGGAGGGACGGGAGGAAGGCTGTGAAGCCGGGAAACGTGCGGGGCCAGAAGAGGGAGCGATCCTTTGCTCCAGGATTGATCAAATCCTCCTTCCTTGGCTGGGGAACCTCCTGCAAAGCACAGATGCTCTTCCCCAGGGGAAAAAGGATCACGAGAGCAAATCGTGGCTTTTAACTTCAGCTTTCAAGTACACCACAGCCTGTGTGCACCTTCAGAAAAGTAAGTTGTACGTGACTGCCAAAAAAAAAGAAAAAAAAAGAGGAATAAACATTGTCTCTTTGGTGATGTTGCCATGAGAAATCCTTGTCCAAAAACTGCAGCAACTCCCTATTCAGATTGGGTGTCGCTGACTGGTCCCCACAGTCACAACTCCGACTAGCCGTCAATCACGTTGTCCCAGGAGGGGTCATGAGACCCAGAACTCCTGCGTGGGAGCAGCTGGAATCAGCAGCAGGAGGGTGCTGGGGGTGCAGGTCACCTTAGACGTGGGGTGGGGCTCGGCGTGAGGATGGACTGCCGGGCTCGTGTCCCGACACCCTTAGAGCAGCACGGCCTTCGGCAGAGCTGGGGGTCTGCGCGAACTAGTGCTTGTTTTTGAGGTATCTGAAAAGTGCCACAGATCCGGGCACTTAGTGTTTATCTAATGGTCCCTTTCGGGGCGATGGAGCCACAAGGGGCAGAGCCCAGGATCAGACCCAGGTCGGGCTCGAAGCCCACACGCTCTACGGATCTCCAGGACTGTCCCTACCAACAGTCCACGCGACACCTCGTACTGTCATCTGGTGGACAATCGAAAAACGCATTCTAGAAAACGGGGACAACACAGACCGCATTAAAACCCGTGTCACCCAGGAAACCGCTCTCAAGCCTGCTGTGTGCCTCCCCACTGCTCGGGCCCATGTGGGCTTCGGTGCTTCTCCCGCATACTTTCATCACGCTCTTGCCTTTGGTTACAAAGCTGGGAAACTCCGTGCTTCCGGAGGGCAGGCAGTTGGCTCAGGCTGCCCAATGCCTGGCACAGCACGGACACAGGGGCAGCCTCGTGACCAGCGATGGGCTGAACCGAGGGATGCTGCCACCTGCCCTTGAGCTCCCACCTCTGGGGGCAGCTTCGTGCGCAAATTCCTGTCACCAGGCTCTGCAGCTTTGCCCAGTGGCCCACAGCCGCCAGGGCCGGCCCACTCCAGGCCCTGGGGGGCGGACAGCAGACACTCTCTCACTGTTGCCCTTTCTGTCCTGGAAACCACAGGGATTGGCACAACCTCTGAAATCTGTCTCTGCTCAAGTGTAGACACCTACTTACCAAAGTGATCCATTAGCCAAGCCACTCTCATTCGATGGCGATGATGTGTGTTACCACAGAACCAGCCCTGACCCGAGGCCTGGAGAGGCAGGTGCTGCTGGCAGGAGGGGGAAAGTCCAGTACCTAACACAGGCCAGGTCACGCTGTTCCAGGACAGAACCCGGCTCAGCTCCTTGGCAGCACCCCAAACTTGTGAACTGATTTTCCGGGTCCACGGAGCAGGGCCACTCTATCTTGTTTATACTAGCTCCGAGCACAGGTCCTGACGTTGTAAACATCCACTGAAGGCTGGGTGCACAGCTTGGCGGGGAGCATGGCTGGGATCTCAGCAACCCAATCTCAGCCTGACGTCACACCTGGCTTTGCCAAGGTCACAGCTGGGAGGCGCGCCGGACGGCCACTTGACTCTCTGACGCCTCCGGAGGTGGGCAGGCCCAAAGCCAATAAAAGCGGCCCTCTGGCTGACCAAGATCTGCTGAGGGACACACTCCCCTCGTTAGTGGTTCCTGGAGCGGACGTCAAGTGCAGCCTCCTGCTCACAGGCTGGGCTTGGGATAGCCGCTACGGGGCATGAGATCGGCTACCGCGGGAGTTTGGGGAATATGTAAAATGAAATCATCACTGAGAATGGTAACTCCTTTGTAATGTGGAGGTCTCTGCTGTAAAGGTGTTTGCTTTAATAAGATTACTTTAGAAACAGGAAGATTACTTCTCAAAATCATAGGATCCAGCTCTCTTGCCAATTCTGATTATCACAGAATATGATAAGACAATGATTTTGATACAAAATAGTAATAAACTGTGGAATCACAAGGATCATACTTCAAAGAACTGGCACCAGTCAAGCGCTGTCTGTCCCCGAGGCTTCTGAGCATCTCACAGGGTCACCTCAGCCCATCCGCACCACCGTGCTGTCCCTATGCCCCTCAAAGGAGGCTCGGCTCACTAGAGGGTCGAGACCTGGGCTGTGGGAGGTCTTCCAGTCCTCGGTCAGGGAGCACCTCACCCCCATGCCACCTGCCCTGGCATACGGGTCTATCGGGACAGCCTCAGCCTCGAAGCCTTTGGGCCAATGGTGGGGGCGGCTGAATGACTCAGCAGTGACCAGCGTGGGCTCCAGAGAGAACAGAGTAACAAAGGTCACAGCCGCTAAGTCTTAAGATTCCTTCTGTGTGCTGGACATGGTTCCACATGTCCCCCTGTCGAAACTCGTTTAACAGGGACAGGAGCAGCTCCCTCCCAGGGTGACCACAGTGCCCAAAGCACCGCCGGGCACAGACGAGCGCTCGGGTGCGCCAGCGATGACTCGAAGGCTGGGCTGGCTCTGTGAGTGCTGGCCCTCACCCCTGCTCCCTGCCAGGTCTTGCCGGTGCTGGCCTGGACAGGGCTCGGTCGACCTCCAGGGAGGAACTGGAGTTCAGACTGTGCAGGTCCACGAGGAAGAGCAGCTGGGTCACGAGGAAGCTCTGGAGGTGGGCGCGTTCAAGTTCCGTGACTCCAGGGGTGCAGGGTCACCGCCGCGCTCGCTCTGGCTCTGGCGGGCCCGGGCCTGCTGATCTTCCTCCACGAGGTCCGCCACCAGGTTCAGCCGGCAGGCCCTGAGCGCCCCCACCAGGTGGGACACAGCTGCGTCCTCCTTCCTGCTGTTCCTCCAGACCCTCAGCGACTCCCTCACCTGTTCGGCCAGGTTTCGGGGATACTTCTCCTCGATGGCATCGATCTTGGCGTCGGACACTTTGAGTTGACGAGCCAGTCTCCTCCAGTCCTTCCCCACATTGTCACAGATGATGTCAAATGCTGCACGCAGGTCTGGGGAGGGAAAGGACACAGTGATTCACCAGAGGTCTGGGGAGGTCCTTAGGAGGCAGGTAACCCCCAACCCCTGCTCCCAAATGGGCTTCTCAGAGATGACCCAGAGGTCCCCCTGCAGGGGCTGAAGTCACCCAGCAGCAGAGGGGCCAAGGGAAGGTCCCAGAAAGCCCAAGAGTATGTATGGCAACCCTGGGAAACCAACACCCACCCCCCCAGCTCTTCCTTCAGAATCTGCCATGCTGACCCCTGGTCTCCAGGCCCTGGCTACTGTGTCCTCATCTGCTGAGAGCAGCAGGCCGGGCGCTACAGACTCTACAAGGCTGTTTCTGGAATTGGGGGGAGCAGGGAGGAGGACAAAATGCTTCTTGGGAGGCTCCTGCCAAGCTGCACCTCCAGCTCCGAACCCCCAAGACGCTGTCGGCCTGAGTGCCAACTCCTCCAGCCCCGAGAGCCTTGTGAGGTGGGTACTCGTGTTACTAGGACCATTCATCCAGATAAGAAAACAGGCACAGGGAACGGAAGTCACTGCCTGAGGTCCTGCAGCTGGACAACAGCAGAGCCAGGACGTGAAACCTTGACGGTGTAATGCCAGAGTCCGTTCTTAACCATTACGCAAAAACTGCCTTCTGGGGCCCTGGGTTCAATCCCCAGTACCTCTACTAAAGGAAGAACATCTAAAAAACCCAACAAAACACTGCTTCCTGGAAAAGAGCAATGTAAAATTGTCTCTCATCAACCCACCAAAACCTGCGGTTGCTCTTCTGGTGGACTTTCCTCCAACATACAGTAGCTACACAAATAAAAACACACACACAGACATACAGGTATAAACCTAAAATGTTAGGGTCTTTGTTTTGTGGACTACCTTTCAAGTGTATTATTTCAGTATCTTTCCTCTGTCACTGAATATGCTCCAGAACATTTTTTCTGTCCTGTTTTGTTTGTCCAGCTGTGTGTGTATAGTCACCTGAATGTATTTATATATAGAAATGCATTTATATATAGAAATCTGAACTTGACTGTTCTCGGGCAGAGCTGTGCTGTCCAGTTTGCCATCGACAAGCACCAGGCCTTACGGAACGGTACCTGGGGTGTCACGTTTATATCCTTTTTTTGGTTCAGTGACTAAATGGCTGATTCCAGGCCATAGTTCTAAGTCTGTGAGGGATGTCCCCAAAGCGTCCCCCAATCCCCTCCCCTGGGCTCTGAGAACACAGGGTTGTGGCTGAGAAACCCAGCTACACTCCGGTGAGGGTAGAAAAAGGGCGTGCCTGAGAGCAGGTGGGAAGCCTCTACAGCATTGACTTGGCCCGAGAGATAGTGCAGTGGCTACTGCCGCCCACCCTGCGGCCAGGCTGCCTCCTCCAATCCTACAGCTCCTTAGTTATCGGCTGTGAGTCTTCGGCAAGTCCCTTAACCTCTCTCTCAGGCACAGTCCCTCCACCTGTAAAACGGGCATGATAGGTAACAGTACCTAACAGGCCTATTGTGAAAGGTAAATATGTTAAGCGCTTATGGGGATCACTGGCACGCTGTAAGGCCTGTGTAGAGTTACGGTGTCCGCATTATTCTCCGCCGGCTGTGGAGAGCGTCAGCCGGACATACCGCAGAGGTGGCCCAGGCGGGCCTAGCTTCTTTCCGGGCCGACTCCTCCCCACCCAGGAGGTTAGCAACGCCCCTTTCTTTCGAGTAGTTTCCAATTCACCTGGAGGGAGTGGGGCAGTGGAGAAGATACTGAGGCTGAGGGGGTAGGTGTCCATGCTCTGCAGCTTAGGCTGAGTTACCTTTTCTGAGTTTCGGGTCTCCCAGGGCTATTTAGAGAAAACCGACGCAAACCGAACCCGGAAAAGGTCAGGCGCCGGGCAGATCGAAACTAGGCTGGGCCAGCAGGCCCCGCCTCTCTGTTTCCCCGGTCCCTCCACCCCACCGGCCCGGCCCCCAGGACCCAGCCCCAGCCTGCCCGTCCGCCCCCGGCCCCTCTCGGCCCCCACTCCTCCGGGCCCTCGGCCCCACCTCGCTCCTCCGGCGCCGCCCCGCCCGCCGCGCCTGCCTCGAAGTCGTCCAGGCGCCGCAGCAGGTCCTGGCGCCGCAGGGAGACGAGCAGCTCGCGCAGCAGCACGGTGTGCTCCGAGCTCAGCTCGTTCTGCTCGAGCAGCACGGAGAAGAGGTCCAGGCCGCTCTGCACGCGCTCCAGCTTCCTCTTGCCCACGCGGCTCTGGCACAGGAACTTGAGCTCGGTCAGCTCGCTGCTTGACAGGCCGGTCGACACCGAGTGCAGCAGCAGCAGGAACGGGTCCATGGCGGCGGGCGCGGCAGGGCCCGGCCTCTGCGCGCGTCCCCCGCCCAGCCCGCCGCCCGCTCGCCGGCCCGCGCCTCGCGGCCCCGGCCCGCCGCCTCCACACACGCCCCTCGCCCCACGGCCTCGAGGATCCCTCCCTCTTTCCGCGCCCCGGGCTGGCCACCGGAAGTCTGCCCCGGAGGTCTCGCGAGAACCTCGGGACCCGCGCATGCGCCCCGAACTCAACGCCAGCCATTTCCGCCTGGGAGGCGCGCGGCCGCCACTAGGGGGCGCCCCAGATAGGCTGGCGGCGCGGGGCTGGGACGGTCTCCGCGCCTGCGCTCTGCAAACCTTCTCCCTCCCGTTAGAGACGCGCGGCCTTGAGGGTCTGCAGACCTCGGGCGCCGGCTGGGAGCGTCCGCCTGGGTTTCCTGTGGAATTTTGCACTGCGGACGCCGATAATAAGTGCATTTATTTATTAACATTTGTGAAAACGCATGTCCTTTCGTTCCCCGTGGGCATCTGTGTGCGGAAACGACTAACCAGAGGTTTATTTAGGTTTTAAAGTTTAATAAATCCTTGTGTTTAAAAATAATCGCCAGTATTCTTTTGACTGCTTATTAGCATTTATTGAGGACCTACTGTGTGCCACGCAGTAGCTTCTGGAGACAAATTCGGGAACAAAGTGTGGAAGCCCCCCACCTTGCCCCGAGCTTACAGCATCAGTACACAGGGTTACACAGTACAGATAAAAAAGTGCGCTAAGCCAGAAGTGAACAAGGGCCAGGGCCAGGAGGATAGAGGGTGGGGAGCATGGAGGTGGGGGCTCCGCACGCCGAGAGGGCACGGTCGGAGCAGGCCCCGCGGGGCAGGTGCATGAGCGGGGGTGCGGGGCCAGGTGTGCAGGTGTGGGGCGAAGAGGGCGGGGCGGGGCCGCCGCAGGCGCAGGAGCGCAGAGGAGGGCCCAGGTTGCAGGAGCAGAGCTGGGGAGGCAGGGGTGGTCGGCGAGGGGAGGGTTGGGTTAGAAGGAGCCAGGTAAGGACCGGCTTTAATGCCCTTGAGAGGGAGTCCCTGCAGGGTGTGGGCGGAGGAGTGAAGCCGTCTGAGTTGAAAAAATATGTATATAATTGCGATATAATTCACGTTTCATAAAACTCACCCTTTTAAAGTGTACAATTAAGTGGTTTTTAATATATTCATAAGGTTGTGCAAACCTCATCGTTAGCTAATTTTAGGACATTTTCATCACCCCAAGCAGAAACCTGGTCCTCATTAGCAGTCATTTCCTTTCCCGTCCTCCTTCCCAAGCCCCTGGCAACCACTAATTTACTTTCTGTCTCTTTGGATTTGACTATTCTGAACAATTTCTTATACACGGAACCATAGAGCACAGGCCTTCTGTGCCGGGTTTCTCCCCCGGAGCGTCACACCTAAGGTTCACCTGCGCTGTAGCCTGCGACAGAGCTGATTTCCCTTTTCTGAGTCAGTCTTGTTCCTTTGTGTGGACAGACCACATCTGCATAGCCAGTCATCAGTGGGCAGAGTTTTCAGTTGTTTCTGCCTTTTGGCCATTATGAATAATGCCGCTCATAGTGAGGTCTGAGTTACATTTTAAAGAATCTCTCTGAATAAAAAAAAAAAAAAAGAATCACTCTGCCGCTGGGTAGAATCCAGGTGAAAGAGGTGAGTGTACTTGGGGCAGGTGCAGTGGAGGGGCTGAGAAGGGAAGTCTTTTTTTGATTTGGGGTGTATGTCAGTGAGAGACGCTGAGGATGCTTGAAAGATGGAGCGTCCACTGACCGACCTGGGGTAAGCGTGGGTAGGGTGGGTTTGGGGGAGGACCTATTGGAGATGTTGACTGCACAGTGGGGTGCACAGGACCCGGGTCTGGGACAGAGATCCGGGCAGGAGATGTGAATTTGGGAGTATCTTGCAGATAGATGGTGTTTGTGATGGTTAATTTTACATGCCAACTTGCCTGGGCTAAGGGAGGCCTGGAGAGCTGGTAACATTACTTCCAGGTGTGTCTGTGAGTGTGTTTCTGGAAGAGATTGGCCTTTGAATTGACTGAGAAAAGCAGATCGCCCCCCCCCCCCCACCGCCCAGTTTGCAGAATCCACTCTCTCTCCTTGAGTTCCATCAGTCTTTCAATTTTCAGGCCTTCAGACTCAGACTGAGCCACATCACCAGCTGTCCTGGCTCCAAGCGTGCAGATGGCAGACCTTGGTCTCCGTAACGTGAGCCAATCTCAACAAATCTTTTCATCTCTCTCTCTCTATCCTACGGGTTCTGTTTCTCTTGAGAACCTTGACTAATACAGTACTTAGAGCACAGAACAAGGGCACTTTCGGAGGGAGAGAAGAACGGAAAAAGTACCAAGGTCTGAGCCCAGAGGGCGTCCAGCTGTCAGGGAGACGTGGCGGAGTCTGGGAGGGAGGCTGAGGTGGGAGGTGATCCAAGGAGGGTAAACCACATCCCCATCCCTAACCCCGCTGCAGGGTTTCTGCCTTGCACGTAGCATCTCCCGACTTACAACACACTCTGCTTCCTACTCTGTTTCTTGCCTGTCTCCCTTGCCAGAGTTCAAGCGCCCAGAACACTGTCTGACACTTCATAGGAGCCCACAAAATCTTTCTGACTGAATGAATCTTGTATAAGTCTTGGTTAATTTGAATCTCTGTTAGCACAGTGATCGCTACGTCTGACCTGTTACCTTTCAGTCTATATCTTATCTTTTTATCCTCTTTATGTGATCTTTCTCAGAGCAAAAATTTTAACTTTTGATGAAGTCCAGTTGATCAAATATTCCTTCTATGGATGGTGCCTTTGGCATCAAGTTTGAGATCTCTTTGCCGAACCTGGATCCCAAAGATTTCCTAGTTTGTTGTTTTCTTTTCTGTAAGTTTTACAGTATGACATTTAATCTGTGATTCATTTGGGATTATTTTTTGTATAAGGTGTAAGATTTAGGTTGACATAATTATTATTTTTTCCTGTCGGTGTTCACTTGTGCCAGCACCAGTTGTTGAAAAAACTGTCTTCTCCCATTGGATTGCACCTGTACTCTGTCAAAAATCCTTTGAGTATATTTGATCTATTTCTGGGTCCTCGATTCTGTTCCGTTGACCTCTGTTCCTATCCCTCCACCAATGCCACCCTCTCTTAATGCTATTTAGTAAATCTTAATTTTGCATAGAGTAACTTCTCCAACTTTATTTTACTTTGTTGACTGTTTTAGCTATTCTAGACTCTGTGTCTTTCCTTATCAATTTAAAAATATACTTGTCTAAGTAAAAAAAAAAACCTTGCTGGGATTTTGATAGGAATTGCATTAAACCCATAGGCCAGTTGGTAGATGTGACATCTTTACTATGTTGACTCTTCCAATCTATGAACATGGTATGCCTCTCCATTTACTTAGGTCTTCTTTGATTTCTTTCGTCAGCATTTTACAATTTTTAGCAAACAAATCCTGTACATGTTTTGACTGCATACATAAGCACTCAAAGTAATTTCCTTTGGAGTAATTAAAAATGCCATGCTATTTGAAATTTTGCTTTCTGCATGTTCATTATAGAAATGTGATTAGTTTTTGTGTGTCGATTTTTTTATCCTGCAATCTTGCTGAACTCGTTTGTTAGTTCAGGAGTACTTTTGTTGTGGTGTTTGTTCTGATTCTCTGGGATTTTCTATGTAGACAATCACAACATCATGCCACCTGCAAACAGAGTTAGTTTGTTTTACTTTCCAACCTGTATACTTTAAATTTCTTTTTATCACTTTATTGCAGTTGCTAGAACTGTCAGCGCTGTGTTGAATAACTGTAGTGGGAACAGACGTCCTTGTCTTGTCCCTAATCTTAGGGGAACGCACTTGGTCCTTCACCGTTGTGATGCCAGCTGCAGGCTTTTTTCAGTAGATGCACTATATCAAACTTAGGTAATGCTTCTATATTCCTAAAAAAAAACTGAGGGTTTTTCCCCCCTTGTTTAAATTATAAATGGGTGCTGAATTTTGTCAAAAGCCTTTTCTTAATCAATTGATAGAATCACGTGATATTCCTTTAGGTTGTTGATAGGGTAGGTTACATGGATTAATTTTTGCATGTTGAACCAGACTTGCATACTTGCAATAAATCTCACTTGGTTGTGGTGTATAATTCTTTATGTATATATATTTGAATTTTTTTGCTAATATTTTGTTGTGAATTTTTGCATTTAAATTCATAAGATAATTTGGTTTATAGTTTTTGTTTTTTGGCATTGGTTTGTTTGGTTTTTTTTTTTTTTTTGGTCTGTTTCTGGTTCAGGGTAATACTAGCTTCATGAAATGAGTTGAGAAATCGTCCATTCTCGTGTATTTTCTGAAAGAGGTTGTGAAAATTTGGTGTTCATTCTTTGAATATTTGGCAGACTTCTCCAGTGAGAGTATCTGGGCCTGGAGCTTTCTTTTGGGGGAAGTTTTAAATTGCAAACTCCATTTCTTTGATGGTTATAGGGCTGCTCAAATTGTCTATTTCATCTTGATTGCATTTGGTACTTCGTGTGGTTTTGAGGAATTGGTCCGTTTTTCTAAGCTGTAGAATTTATGAGCATAGTGATGTGTAGTATTCCCTTAGATGTCAGTCCATTTGGGTTTCTGTAGCAAAATACCGTAGACTGGGTGGTTATAAACAACAGAAATTTATTTTTCACAGTCTGGAGGCTGGATGTCCGTGATGAGGTTGCCAGCACGATGGGGTTCTGGTGAGAGCCTGCTCCAGAGTGCAGACTCCGACTGCTCGTTGTAGCCGTATGTGGGCTTGGGGTTTGTTTGGCTCTTTTTTTTTTTTCTCTTGGTTCTAGTTTCTTGAGGCAGGAACGTAGGTTATGTATTTCTAAGGTAAGCATTTAGGTTTTGTGGATTTTCCTCTCAACATTGCTTTAGCTGTGTCCCACACGTTTTGATATGTTGTCTTTTCATTTTCACTCATTTCTGGTTATTTTTATTTCCTTCGGGACCTTGCCTCTGGCCCTGGATGCTCTGGGAGGGCGCTGTGCAATTTACATGTGCCGGAGGCTTCCTTGCTGCCTTCCTGTTGTTGATTTCTGGTTTGATTTGGTTACGGTTGCAGAATGCACTCTGGATGGTTTCCATTCTTTCAAACTTGTTGAGTTCGTTTTATGGCCTAGTATGTGGTCCATCTTGGTAAATGTTCCCTGAGTGCTTGGAAAACACAGTGTGCTCTGCTGCCATTGGGTGGCATGTCTACAGATGTCAAGTAGGTCCTGGAGACCCAGCAGTTCTGCCCACTGGGAGGATTTCTCTTCACCACTGTCCTTTGAGGATGCCCCAGAGAGGGGCCGCAGTGCTGTGAGCACCTCCTTTTGAGTGGTACCTGCTTGTTGTGAGGAGCCTCCTGTAAACCAGGCGAGGGTCTTCCTGTTCACAGGGATTGCCCCGTGAAGCCGTAGGTGAACGAGTGTACAAGCCTCTGTTCGAGTCCTGCTTTAAATTCTTTTGTTCATATACCCAGGTGTGCAACTGCTGGATCATATGGTCATTCTATGTTTAATTTTTTTCAGAAACCTCCAAAGTGTTTTCCATAGCAGCTACACCATTTTATATTCCTACCAGCAATGCACAAGGTTTCCAGTTTCTCCACATCCTCACCAACTCTTATTATTCTGTGTTTTGGGATAACAGGCATCCTAATGGATGTGCAGTGGTGTCTCATGGGTTTGATTTGCGTTTCCTTGATGACCAGTGATGCTGAATGTCTTTCATGTGCTTATTGGCCATTTGTATGTCTTCTCCGGAGAAATGTCTATTCGAGTCCTCAGCTCACTTTTACTTTAAATTGTATTTATTTATTTTTATTGAAGTATTGTTGACTTACAATGTTCTGCCAGTTTCTGATGTACAGCATAGTGATTCAGTTATATTTATGTATATTCTCTTTCATATTCTTTTTCATTATAGGGTATTACAAGATATTGAATACAGTTCCCTGTACTGTACGGTATAAACTTGTTTATCTGTTTTATATATAGTAGTTTATATCTGCTAGTCCTAAACTCCTAATTTATCCCTTCCCCTACCATCCCTTTTGTTTTCTATGTCTGTGAGTCTGTTTCCATTTTGTAAATAACTTCATTTGTGTCACCTTTTTAGATTCCATGTAAGTGATATTATATGGTATTTATCTTTCTCTGACTTACTTCATTTAGTGTGATCAGCTCTAGGTCCATCCGTGTGGCTGCAAATGGCATGATTTCCTTCTTTTTTATGGCTGAGACCTGCTCATTTTTAATTGAATGTCTTGTCTTTTCGTCATTGAGTTGAGAGGATCTTTGGTATTTTAGATCTAAATCCCTTATCAGAAATGCGATTTACAAATATTTTCTCCCATTTTGTGAACTGCTGTTTCACTCTGTTGACTGTATCCTTTGATGCAAAAAACATTTTAAAATTTTGATGAAATCCAGGTTACGTATTTTCCTCTCACTTGGCATTGTCTCTGAAAAAGGAAGAAGCAGCGTCTTTGGCTGGTTTCACGGATGCACGTCGGTCTTTTTCTCCACGTGCTCAGTGTCCCCTGGGCTCTTTCTTTTCCTTTTCCTTTTTCTGGTTGTCCTGGTCTCCCTCACTCGTGTTGAAGTCTTTCTTCAGCTGTCCGGGGACTCTGGGCTTGGCTTGAGGGTAGTTAGCTTTTTCTAAAGAAGAAGACTTCTTCCTGGGGGCAGGGGTGTGTGGGGACAGAGCAGTGGCCCCCAGGGTGTCCAGTCCCAATTGCCAGACCAGTGAACCAGTTAATTCACAGGTAGGACCGACCTTGCAGGTGTGAAGAAGGTGCGGGACTTTGAGATGGGGCGGTCACCCCGGGTTTTCCCGGGCGACCCAATCCAATCACTGTCCTCCTGAGCGGAGAACTGGAGCGACAGCCATCGGGGGAGGACCTGCCGCCATGGCTGGCTTGGAGATGGCGGAAGGGGTCCAGCCCTGCCCGCACCTTCATCTTAGCCCAGTGAGACTGTGTCAGCCGTCTGGCCTGCGGAACTGTAAGAGAACATGTTGGTGTTTTAAGCCACTATGTTTGCGGTCACTTACTAGGGCTGCAAACGGAAACCCAACACAGACCCCGCCCTCTGGGTCTCCTCCTTCCCCGATGCAGCGCCCACAGGCCGCCAGCAGAGGGCAGCAGCCACCCACAAGCCAGACCAGGCGCTCTCACCCCTGCTGCGGGAAGTCAGGAAGGTGGGTGACAGCCGGGTGAGGAGGGCGGTCAGAAGGGAGCATCAGGGGAGGCTGCCAGGGTGCCCACTCTGCTTCTGAGTCCTGACTCCAGAAGCGTGCATGTTTTGTGGCGTTTGATTGTGTACTTAAGGTATGTGCAGTTTTCTGTATGTTGTACTTCAATTAAAAATATGGGGTGGGGTGTCGAGGAGAGAGGGGAGTGAGAATGGACACGCTAAATAAATTACCTGGCAGAGCTTTGGAAATCAGACCTCAGCATCTACAAGGTTGCCTTTTCCCCAGGGGTGGGTTCTGGCAGGCTCCTGGCCGGGGCAGTGCCCACCAGCCCGTCTGAGCAAATCAAGCTAAAATGCCTGTGCTGGGCCAAGTCAGGCGTCAGACACAACTGTGCCACACGCTTCTATGCCAAAGGCTACGAGTGAGCAGTGGGTGGGCTGCTTGCTGTGGGCGTATCTGTGGTCCAGGTGGCACCAGAACTTACCTGCTATGGGCCCCTTACCTCCTCCACCAACATCCCCCCACTTGACTAGGAGGTCCACTCAGCTCAAAGGCAGAAAGGCCCAGTTGCCAGTCTTTTTGTCATCCATCCAACCATCCATCTCTCCATCCAACCATCTCTCCATCCATCCATCCACCCATCCATGCAAATGTCCATCTGTCCATCCATCTATCCATCCATCCATCCATCGCTCTATCCCCCCCACCCTTCGCTCACTCACTCGCTCGCTCAGCGCCCCAGAGGCCCCCTGCCTGGCACTTGGCCGCAGCCCCTTCCTGCCCTCTTCCCTGGCAAGCGCTAGCGCCCCTCGCTTCGCTGTGGCTTTTACGAGACACGGACGGGTGAATGAGTGCTGCTGAGGTGCGGGGCACTCACCACCTGTGGTGGGGTGACTTTCGGGGGCACGTGAATGGCTCCCGGGAACCTTCAGGTGAAAAAGTGTGTGGGAGCAGGGGATGTGGGTGCCCTGGGGCAGGGGCTCCGAGTCCAGCCTCGGGGTGGAGACAGCCCTGTAGCCCGGTCTCAGGCACATACCTTGGCCAAACCCTGATCCAGGGAAGCCTGTAACTGGTCCTGGATCCCAAGACAGGGACTGGGCCTGAGGCTTGTCTAGAAAGGCCAGTGACTCCAGGAGCCACACTCTCAGCGGCCCCCTTAGCTGGGCACGTTTGGGAGGGTGGGATGAGGGACTGTGATGGACCAGAAGGATCAGCAGCATCCAAAGAAGAGCAGCCGCCCCCGGGCTCCGGTCAGTGCGCGGCTGCGACGTGGTGAAAAATGTGGCTGTCTCATAAGATAGTGTGATTTTTCAAGAGAACGTGCAAATCTGGATTTTTTTTGTGTATTTGCCTGGTTTTATATATTAAATTAACTAAAAAATTTAATAACCACTGAGCCTATGAGACAGAGGTGTCCTAGGCCGGCTGCTGGCATGGCAGCCCCCACCCTCAGGTGGAGTCCCAGTAGCAGGCGCCGGCCAGGTGTCCTTGCCCCGACTCAGGCCCCCTGTGGGCCACCGTCCTTCACTGTCTGTGCCAGGGGCCCAGCCCTGCCTGGCTCACACCGCACCAATCCAGGGACCAGGAGCAGGAAATGTTTGGCGCTGGGTACCAGGGGTCTGGGTCTGAGGGACGGCTGTGTAGCCAGCTCGCTGTGTGACCACAGAGGAGCCCCCGCCCTCTCTGGGCCTGCCTATGTCCATCTGTGAAATAATGGCCCTGGCTGACCAGCTCATCTTGGGGGGTCCTTTTGTAGCCAGATACCATGTGTTTGTGATGTTACCTGCAGGCTCTTCTCCCCCCACCTCTAACCCCCTCGTCCAGGCCCCATCATGGCTCACCTGAATTTCTGCAACTCTCCTTTTTGGCCCTGCTCCACTGCAGTTTCCACCCAACAGCTGCCATGACCTCAGAATGTGACTCAGATCCATCCCTGTCCTGGTTAAGACCTACAGCCCCTGCCGTGGACTTACACCAAGCTCCAGTTGGTTTCTGCTCCCTCTCCCCTGCTCCCTTGCACCTCCCCCTCTTCAGACGTGATGAACTTCTTGCTGGTCCTACAACTCACCCAGCACATCTCTGCCTCAGGGCCTTTGCACAGGCATCCTGTCGCCTGAACCCGCCTGCTTTTTTCCAGGGCAAGAAGTCATCCCCCGAGGGAAGGGGCTGTGTTTGCTCTGCTCACTGCTTCTTCTTGAATTTGCATGAGTGGATGTCTTGTACACTTGGGGTGCCCAGTTGACCGGTGATCTGGGGCAAGTCACACCTCCCCCCAACTCAGACTGTTTCCTCATCTGTCTGGTGAGACTAAAGATCCCAGGTGAGCTCTCACTGGCCCCTGGCCACGAGAGGGGAGGAGTCCCGGTGATGCAGATCCTGGCAGCTACCCTCATCAGGGCTAAGGCAGTGGTTCCAAAGCTTAAGAAGAATGTTCCTGAAACAGGGTAGCCAGGGCTTGGGAACTTGGGTTTGTCATTTCCTTGGAGACCAGCACTAGGGGGCATCCGAGGGTCTCTCTGGTCCTGCAGGTGGGCAGGTCGAGGCCTCCTTAGAGTGACTCCTAAGAAATGTCCCCAGCATCAGGCTGCACGTTTGGGTGTGAAAAATATTCTTTCCTTCATGAAATGGTGGTGATTATAGGTGATGGATTCAAGAAAGAGCGCCCCCACTGGCTCACATGAAAACGCCAGCAACCCTAGCATGGTGCCCGAAAGGTGTGGGGGGAACTTGAAATCCCAAATACTACTCTGCTGGGTTGGCGGGACCAGGGGCTGGGATTCGGGGATCGTGGAAGAGGCCGCTGGGAAGGTGTGACCACGACTGCCATCCAACACACACGCACACATACGTGTACTAGCATGCACACACTGAGACACAACCACTTGCACACACGTGTGCACACGCAGCCACGCGCACACACACGTGTACGCACGTGCACACACTTGCAGAGACACGGAGTTGCAGGAACTTTTAGAACAAGTCAGGGGTCTGGCACTGAGGACACAGGTACCTCTGAGTCCCTCCCGAATTTGCAGCTCTGGCCACGGGGCTCTAGGGACAGCCCCACGAGCTTCCCCGGGCAAAAGTCACGCGGACAGGGTTTGAGAGGAAAGTGTTGTGTATACAAATTTATTTAGATGAATGTTCAGCCACGGTCCTCTGTGGATTTGAGTACATTCTCTTTTTAAAAAAATGGTTTCCATAAAAGGATCTTCTGGTCATCACCTAATTTTGAGTACAGTGTTGATATACAAAATCCCCCATTTCCAACTCCTTACTGTACAAGAAAAAAGAGAAGCATCAGATTGCATGATTTTAGCCCAAAACGAAAGTCTACGACACCTGCGGACGTCCCTCCTAGTTGGCAGCTTACAGAAAGGTCAGTGTCTCACCAACCACACGTTCACGACAAACACTTGTGTTTCCTTCCCTCCCTTCGGTGAGACGTTCCTTTCACGGTTCTCTGGGTGCTTGAGAAACTTCAGACAGTCGGTTAGGAGAATGGCTGCAAATAAGATCATTCTTATCACCTATGAGATGTGTTTTTTACAAGCTTTTAAAATGATAATTGTCCAACAGTAACATTCCTGTAAGTAAAAATATAAGAGGTATTATCAAAATAGAGGCCTTTATTAATAAAAATCTTTGGTAGTAACCGTATTTTAAATTCCTCTCAATGGTATTTGGTTAGCTAATAAAATAAACGCCTTCCACCTTTGAGCTACAGAAAAAAAACCCCCTCAAATCCACCGTAGAATTGATTACAAAAACCCAATAAATATTCTGAAGCTGCAAAAGGTCTCCCCAAAGCCTTAAGATGTCTTGAAACCCTGAAGCCGCCGGGAGAAAAGCCTCAGAGGCCGGAATCGCTCACCGCGCGGCTTCCTGTCGCCTCGTGCTGGGGGAGGCGTGTGGCGGACGATGGGGTCCCCGGAGGTGCCTGTCACTGTTCACTCAGGACACCAGCATCCCGCTAGGTCTCCAAGAGTAAGTTTGAAGCTCCCAGGCCCTCTGAGTGGACGGAGCCAGGGAGTCCTTCTTTCTGAGCAGTGTCTCGGTTTCTGCACCCATGGAAGGAAAAGGTGATAAAAAGTCTCACTTTTCCAACCTAGGGGCAGGTGACGCCTTTTGGAACTGGTGTCCACCTCGTTTATTCCTTATCCATTTCCCCGTTCTCCCTCAAATATCCCACCAGCTTTGGCCCAATGCTTTGGAGTGCCACCTTGCATCTCTCTTAAGGCATCAGAAGGATTAAAGAAGATGATTTCTGGGGGGGGGGTTGGGTCACTGCTCACCTCCCACCACCAAGGAGACCCCAGGCTTCGAGCATTGCTTCTGCAAAGTGCCTGCACTGTGTGTCACCCCGTCCCCAGCGATCATTTTGATTAACCTTGAATACTAAAGATAACAGAATTCCCTGCATAATGGTTTTGTGCAAAAACAAGGGAAAAAAAAAACAGGAAAAGATGGAAAAATGTTGTCCTATCAGAAGGTGGTCTTCCAGGTTCGCAACAAACACAGGAGCCACTGGGCCAGGTGGGTGCAAGATGCCGCCTGCCCCGGGAGAGGGTGTGTGTGGCCAGGGCTGCCGGCTGCTACGGGGTGCCCCCCGGGCCGTCAGGGCCGTCCGGGCGGGCAGGGGGGCTGTGATTGCCGCACGGCCCGGCCGGCGTGCGGCTCGTGTCCATCCACGTATCCAGCAGCTGCCGCTTCCCCTGCTCCTCCCTCATGAACAGCTCCACCATCAGGACCTTCTCCTTGTGGATCTGCTGGCTGATGTCTTTCGGGATGTCCGGGATGACCCAGTCCACAAAGTCGCTCATGAACATGACCAGGTTCTGGAAGGAGAGCCAGCGAGTCGGGGTGGGAAGGAGAGGGCTCGGGAGATGCTCCCACCTCCCCTGCAGCCCCCTGGCAGCGCCGCGCCCTGTGACCTCAGCCATGCCCTGGAGCCCCCGGGCCTCAGTTTCCCCGAAGGTATAAATGAAACAGGAAACCAGCCCTGGGGTCCTTCAGGTGGTGGCCGACCTTCTCGAAGGAATCTGAGCTCAGTAACTAGGAAAAGTCTCCAAGCGATTCTGAATCCCTTGACTGGGAGGCTTAACAATGATCTGATTGGCCACACATCACCAAATGTAATGCGTATTAAGCCTTCAAGGAAAATGGTTAAAATACAAATAGCCCGTAAACTGCCAATTCCGCAGGTGCTCCTGCCGTTGGCACGCCTCCCAGGACCACCCTGAACGCCTGGCTCCTCCCTGGATCCATTTCTGGCGTGTAAGATGCAAATAAATCCACTTATACGGAAAAACAGAAATTTCTGTTTTTCCAGCTTCTGTCTGGTGAGCACTTGTTGGCACGTGTGGCTGAGGTAGTTGCCTTGTCACGGAGGATGCTGATCCCCCGGCCGGCCCCGCCTTTCTTGGTTGGCACTCCCAGCCCCCTGTGGTAGCCAGCAGTGGCCACAAAGTGCACAGCTGCCCAAGGAACTGCCCCTCCGTCTCCCTGTTCCCGGCCCGGACAGCCCGCAGCCAATGACCGGCGCTCTCTGCCTCCGGTGGGCCCACAGGCGTGCTGGGATGCTCGCTCCGGCCCAGAGCCCCTCCCTGCCGAGCTCCCGCCCCTCTCCTGGGGCCTCCCCTCAACAACCCGCCGGCACCAGAATCCCCCTCTCAGGCTTTGTTTCTGGGGCACGGGGCCCAGATGCCAGTTAGCCTGCAGAGCGTTGTGGAAAGCTGGCAGGGGAGACAGGGGCGCCTCGGGGGATGGGAGCCCTGCCTGAGGCCACACTGTGTCGATGGGGCCAGCTGGGGCTGGAACCCAGTTCTTAGGGTTCCAGGTGCTAAGGGGCGGCACAGGAGTGCTGGCTCAGCAGGGCCCGGGCGGCTGAGGGTGCTCCCGCCCGGCTGAGACCTCAGCGCCGTGTGCACCAGCCGGCTCCCCGGTCTGGGGTCCTGTCCACGGGGAATCGCTCCAGCCTCAGAGGTCGCCCGCCCCCCTCCGCAGAGACGGGGCCGGGGGGGCCGAGTTCCCTGGCTGTTGGCGGGGGCTGGAGTCAGCGGGGACCCCACTGCCCTCCTGTCCACTGGGGGTTGTCTTCTGCCACACACAGGGGAGGCTAAGGTAGGGCCCCCTCCGTGTCTCCTTCAATAAACACCACTTATATTTAACTAAACCTGCCCCCCCACGCCAAGGAGCCCAAACCCTTCTGCCAGCACTGGTCCGGCCCCTCCCCTGCCCTCCTTTCACTCACGAGGTTCTGGGACCTGTCTCTGCATAGGGCCTGGGCGCCAGCCCACCCCTCCACTGCCCCTAGGGTGTCCAGAGCAGGTCCTCGAACCTCTGGACCCTGACATCAGCCAGCTCCTGCCCTCCTGCCCCTGCTCTGGGCCCAGAGCACCTCCTCAGCGCCCCGATCCCTAAACCCGGAAACAACAGGGACCTCGCACCTGGAAGACAATGACGAAGGCCAGCCGGGCGGCCAGCACGGCCCAGAAGTCCTTGGAGATGTCGTACTTGTGCTCCGACCACGGCGGCTCCCGGTAATCTTTGTACCTGCCGAAGGCCGCCAGGGGTCAGGGAGGGTCTTCAAGAGGAACTGGGGTCTGGCTGGGCCGGGGGGCTCCCGGGATGCCTGCGGGAGAGCTGCCCTCCCTGGGGGAAGGCGCCCACGTGGGCCGGGCAGGCGAGGGAGCTTCGCGGGGAACGCAGACTCCACCGGGCGTCCCCTAAGCCCAGCTGCGGGCGCGCGGGAGGGGCTCTGGGACCGCCCGGCACAGAGGTTCCCAGCTGTAGAAGGCAGCGGGGTCCTTTTTCCAAAAAGAAGTCCCAGGTGAAACCCTAGTAGGTCACACAAAGCAAGCAGGGCCTCCCTGGTTGAAGAGGGGTGGGGTCCCCAAGCCTGGAACCTCAACCCAACCCTCATTGTCCACAAAACTCCAGGCTGGGGTCCGTGGAACCCTGTTTGAAAACCATTTCTCCCATCTCTCCCGGCTCTGTAGGGGGTGCTATTGGGAAAAAATGAAACATTTCCTCAAAGAAGCCCACGTGCGAGGTTAAACACACAGCTGGTGCGGTCAGGGCACCAGGCAACTGTGCCCAGGCCTGCCCTGCCTCATGGGCCCGGCCCCCGGGGGCACCTCCCTCCCTGTCCCCGCGGCTGCCCGGCTGCTACCTCCTTATCTCCACGGGGTAAGTTAAGTACCAGCCTGCTCCTCACCTTATCACTTGCAGTGCTGCCCACTGACTTCCTGCTGAGATAAGCTCGCCCCCTGCCCTCAGGGAGTGGGGGCGCCTCTCGTACGGTAGGTCTGCCTTTTTCTCAGAGCTGTTCGGTGTGGAGGTGGGGTGAGGGTGAGAAGCCAGGGCCCTGTCCCCACCTGGCCCCCTGAATGCCCCGAATTTGGAGGCGCCTGGTTTTAACAAAGCTAAATTTGGAGGAAATGTTGGAAAACTTTCCCAAATCTGTCCAAGAAAGCCACACTAGGCTGGTTTCCAGGTGCTGGGCTGCAGGAGTGCCCTGTTGGTCACTGAAAAGTGGAGGCCCAGTGCAGGAAACCAGGAGAGGAGGCAGCTGGCTCCATACGCCTAGGCCTGCCGTCGACCCACCGTTGGCTCCCGCCTTGCTGTGCTTCCCTGTGCCATTGCTTGGCCTCTCTGGGCCTTGGTCTGGCATTTCCTCACTTAGTGACATTCACTGAGCAGGGACCGTGCACCAGGCCCCACTCCAGGCCAGAGCTTCTGCGGGGGACACAGACGGCCCCTCACCCACAGAGCTTTGTGTCTGCGGGAGCTGGACAAGAGTCTCTGCGGGCCTGTTCAGTGCCGAGCTGCCAACCCCAGAGATAGGATCGGGCTGGGAGCACACACTCTGGTGCCAGGTGCTGAGCCACGCAGAAGTTGCACAACCTGATCTCTGACGGGAACAGGCATCCCCTGTTCTCCCAGGGTCAGAAGCCACACACACTTGTTCCTCCCACTTCTTCCTGTGCTCAAGGCCAGCTGTAGCAGGATGCTGGGCCATGTGTTCGGGTTACCTGGAAAACTCCTATGCACCCCTCAAAGCCCACTTCAAGACGTGTCCAGATGCCACCCCTCACCGTCTGCACTGACCTCGATCAGAGGCAATCTTATTGTTTTCCTTGCTTAGTGCTTGTACTCTGCCTGCCAGCTCCCCAGGGGAGGATAATAATGCTCTCTCTGGGCTTGGCTGTGAGCATTCAGTGAGAGATGCCTGTTTTAGTGCAGAAATTAGTAACAGCCAGCAGTGACGCCAGTGCTGCTCCCAGCTCCTCTCCCACACCTGCTGCCCCAGGCTGGGCTGGGCACTACTCCTCCCGCAGCCAACTCCCCTGGGAGGCGGCTTGGTGTAGGTGCGGCTGGTGGTGGCATGGAGTGCACCGCACCTACAGACTTGATTGTGGCCAACCGAGGGGTGGGCCTGGCCAAAGCCAGAATCCCAGGGAGCAGAGCGGGCTGGCTCATGCCTTCACCTCCACGGAGGCAAAGTAACAAGTGACATTCACTGAGCAGAGACTGTGCCCCAGGCCCCATTCCAGGGCAGAGCTTCTGCGGGGGACACGGACGGGGCCCTTTCTCCTGGCTGGACTCCTGACTGATGCCCGGACGGGGAGCTGCTTCCTGGGGCTTGAAAACCAGCGTCTGCCCTGTAAACCCCAACACCGTTTCTGAGGGAATTTCTAATAAAATGACTGCCTGCCCCCGTCTTCTTTGCCCTAAATCATTCTTCCTCTGAAATTCACTTTGAGTTAAGCAGGTGGCCTGAGCGTGTTCTTGGCGTGGGACGTTCAAAGCCGGGGCAGTGCAAGCTGGCTGACAAACGTGGCTCTTAGGCCAGCAGTTCAGGGCTGTTCGGGGCTCTCGGGGGCCCGTGCCTGCAGGGGACAGGGAGGGAGGATCCAGAGCCCTTCAGCCCCCACTCCCCAGGCTGATCCTCCCCAAGGGAACCACGCAGGCCATCGGAGCAGATCACCCCGGCTGCTCCTGTGATGTACGTGTCCACATCTGTGTGCACGGAAACATGCGGTGGACGGGACCCTGAAAAGCGGGCCGCGTGTTGTGCCGCGTGTTTGCGTGTCACCTGCCCTCTCTAGCTGGCGGGCCTGGCTGCAGCTCATTCCTTTCCACCGCTGGACTGGGCCCCAGGGTGGATGCGGTCCCTGCTCTGACCCAGAACACAAAGCACATCTCGTAACTTCTCTTTAATCAAGGCCTCCGATGACCCCGGGTGGTGCTGTGTTTCCATTTCTTGGGCCTGTTTTTTCTGCTGCAGCCGCAGGCCACTACTTGCTGCTGGCAGGACCCTGACCCCTGACAGTCTCCTCCACCCCCTGCTACTACGTCAAGGGTGTGAAGACCAATAGATAAGCTTAGTAGAACCATGTGCAAAGTAAGAGTAAACAGGCGCGGAGCAAACACCTGCCCTGCGCAGGACGGGCCGAGCTCCATCGCGTGGGCTCTGTGATGTGCCTCTCGGCCCCTGCGGTCCTTCACGCTCTGAGTGTCAGTGGGGGTGGAGGCCGTTCAGACTGGCAGCTGAGGTCACACTGTCTCGGCTCTTACTCCCTGTTCTCAGCCTCAACTCGAAGCCAGTGGCCAATCACATGACAGCCCTCCGCATCCTGACCCCGGATGCTGCGCCCCTGCCCATCCCTCCAGTCTCACCCCTTTACATTCCAGGACAGGCTGAAGTTTCCCTCCCACAAACACCCCGATTCTCACCTCTCTGCTTTTGCCCACTGTGCTCCTCCCCCTGGAGTGCCCCCCACTGCCCCCACCCTTCACCTGGGCTTCCAGCTACTTCCTCCCCTTTACACGAATCTGTGTGTTTCCGTCGCCCCTGCACGAGGCCTCTGGAGAGCAGGGGTCATGTGGCCCACTCCCAGGTCCCCAGCCCCTAACCCAGGCTGGCACAAGGAAAATGTACAGAGTATGGCCAGGCCTGGCTCTGCCCCTCACCCACCCCCACCCGTCCCCACCTCCATCTTTCCTGGGTGCTCTCTGCAGTGTCTGGCCAGCTGACGGGGCCCCTCAGGTTTGGCTATCTCCGATATCCGTTGCTTTTGCCTGCCCACCATCCATCACTCCTTCTTTGAGTCCCAGCACCCCAGTTTTCCTTGGGATGCCCCCAGTTCTATGGCCAAGGCCCCACCCCCCGCACATGACCCAGGCCTCGCCGATAAGAGCCTTCCCTACTTTGGCAACAGTGGTTTGGGGATGGGCCTGTGACTCAAGACAGGTCAGTGAGACTCAATCCTGGGACTTCTACTGACTAGTGGGAAAGAGAAATTCTTCCCACTGAGACTGCTGAGTAGAGAAGACTGCTGGGGGCTCCTTTCCACCTGCCAGAAAATGATGCCGACATGGAGGAATGCAAAGTTGGGAGGCAGTGTCAGAATGGGGCCAGAGGGCAAACGGCAGCCCCTGGATCCAGCCATGCCTGAAGCTATTCCAAACTTCTTAGTTAAAGGAACTAATAAATCATCCCCTACCCCCACCCCAGGGATCTTTTTTTTTTTTTTTTTCTTTTTGAAGCAACATTGAGCTGTTCTGTGACTTGCCCTTAGGAATCCTGGCTTGAACAGGAGTTTTCCCAGAAGGCCACCGAATGTGGCTCTTCAAAGAGGGCTGCCCAGAGCGGTACCTGCAGATCTGCACCTCGTAGCCCAGGTCCAGGGGGTCGCTGGGGGCTGTGCCGTTCTGGAAGTCGCTGACGTTGAAGGAGGAGAGGGTGTGGTTGACGAAGCCGTGCATGGTCCCGTTCTCGCTGTACATGTACAGGTACACCAGGCGGGGGATGAAGTCGGACGTGAAGGAGATCACGAACGCCTGGGCGGGGAGCGCTGGGTGAGTGCGGACCCCCCGCTGGGCGGGGGAGGTGTCCCACCTGAGCCAGGGTGGCACTGGCCCTGGGGCCTGGCCGTGTGACCCAAGTTGGCAAACGTGACCACGTGGCCTTGGCACATTATGTGAACAAACGAACGGTTGGGGGAACTCCTGTCAGCCTCTCCGGCACCCCAAGAAGAGGGCCTGGGGGCTGGGAATAGGGCGCACCTGAGTGAGAAGGCTTGGGGAATTCTGATAAAGGGGGAAAACTAACTTTTCTTTAAAAAAAGGAACACCCAAAAAGGAGTCTCTGTCTGTTTGTCTGAGTGCCGCTCCTTGTCTCTGTGTCTGGGTGTCTCTCTCCCGCCCTCCCTATCTCTGTCCGCCCCTCTCCTTCTCTCTGTCTGGGGAGACAGCGGACTTAGGGGCCAAGGTGGGCTCGGGGGAGGACTCTGCAGAGAAAGGTGGAGGAAATTTTGTTATTCCCAGAGAGCTCGCCCCGCCCCCTCCATACGACCAAGGGACACTTCTGAACAGACACTCCCACCAGTCCGGGACTGCACTGGAGGCTGAGACCAGCCCCTGGAAGGGGCGCCCGGCCCCAGGGCAGCTCAGGGACGTCACTTACGTTGATAATGACCGCGAGCTTCCCGACGCCTCTGAGGATGTTGTACCAGATCCCTGGGGGGCGGGGGAGAAGCACAGGTTTAAAGAGCCTCTTGCCCTGACTCTCAGTCATGCCGGCTGGCAGGCAGCGACTCGGCCTTTCCAGGGGCTGGTTTGGCCCTTTTCTGGGGTGGGGTGGGGATCAGACACGCAGTAAAGAGAAATCGTCCAGGGAGGACCCCGGCGGAGCCTGGCTGACCACAGAGCCCACGGCTTATACCGG
Source organism: Camelus bactrianus (assembly GCF_048773025.1). NCBI lineage: Eukaryota > Metazoa > Chordata > Mammalia > Artiodactyla > Camelidae > Camelus > Camelus bactrianus. The sequence goes on from NC_133548.1 coordinate 3,377,950, forward strand.
CATCAGCTGTTAGTAAGCAAACTGTGGTTTTCAAAAGAGATGCTTAAAAATACCTGGTCTCTACTGGTTCTGAGCAACCTGCTGCAAACCCGTGTGAACCACTGATCGGCTTAGCAGGGCTCTTTTCTAGAGAGAGGAAGGTTCAACTTGGGTGAAGTTCCTGCCCCAAAGGGCCCACGGGCACTGCCTGGAGATGGAACCCACGAGGTTTGGTGTCCTAGGATTTTCACGTAGCTCTCGTGCTAGGAAAATTCTATTTAGGGACCGGCCAGATGCAGGGCCAGGGTCCAGAAGCAAGGCCAGGGCTCCTGGCCAGGACTGCGTCCTGGGCATAACGACCAGACAGCAGTGAGGTGCAGGCCATTTTCTATCCAGATGCCCCCTTGTTTCCATCACCCCAAGTGCAGCACTGAGCCTAATCACAGGTGAACAGAAGGCTGACACACGGGACCTGGGGAAACGCCAGCAGGGATGCTCCACCGGCCCCCATCCCAGCAGGGCCCAGGAAGGAAGTACTTTAGCTGTGGGCTCTGCCATCTGGGCTCAGTCCTGTGAACCCTGGAAAGGGGTCCAGCACCCATGCCCACCTCCTGCCCGCACCCTGGCGGTGTCCTATCAGGCCAGGCAAATCACCACAGATTGGGGGCTGGAAACCCTGTCCCAGGCACTCTCTCTCCCGGCTTAAAGCCAGATCTGTGATGGTGACAACTGTGCTTCTCAGAGGAGTAGGAGGGGACAAAAGCTGGTCATTAGGAAGACTGTAGCACGGTGGGGCTCCCTACCCAGGGCGTGGAGGGCTGTGCACTGGGGGTCCTGCCCTTGCAGGGAGCACCTGTTTGGGGGTACATGTAGGCAGCCTGCCAAGACAGCAGGAGTCCAGGCCCGCGTGGCCCAGAAGCTGGACCACTGACCCAGCACCCGAGGTCAACTGTGAGGCAGGGCTCCCCAGCCCCGGCCGGGGACCATTCCGTGAGAACAAGCATTTAGGATGCCCACTGCAGACCAGGTCTGCCGGGCCATGCAGGGGTGGGGCTCGCCTCCCTGCCGTCAGCAGCCCTCGCGCCCATGCGGGCTGAAACCCAACCCAAGGCGGGAAGTTTGCTGTGGCTCCGCTGGGGCCTCCCACGAGAGCAGCGGTTCCCAACTCACTTCTGGGCTGGAACTGAGGCAGGGCGGTCACGGGGCCTGCATGCCTCAGGGCGCCAGATGCACCCACCCTGCCCATCTCCCCTGAAGAAAGCACACGGGTGCAAGTCAGCGGGACGTGTGGCTCATCAAGGAACACATCCCCAGGCAATCAACGCGGCACAGGCTCCACCTGCTCCCACAGCTGGGCGTCTCGGCGGCTGGGAGCCCTTCTGCAGACTCCGAGCTCCTGGAGAGGCTGTGAACTGCCCATCCTTGCATCTCTCCTGGACCCAGCACAGAGACTAGCACGTGGGGCGGGGGCGCTGCTGGGTGTTTGTTGAGTGACTGCATGAGTGTGCAAAGCACTTCCATCCAGACTCTTCATGCTGAGCGGAGGTTGCAAAATGGAGGCCCTTGGGCCACATTCAGGCACATAGATTTCACTGAGCTTGCCTGCTACTTAAAACATGTTGATTGATGTTTACAGCTCGGGATGATGTTGTTTTTTTAAAGGAGGGACTGGGGATTAAAACTACGAGCTCGTGCATGCTAAGCATGGGCTCTACCACTGAGCTACACCCTCCCAGGGATGCTGTATTTTTAAAAATCTAGACTTGCTGCTTCTGAAAGGGCCTCTTCTGGTCAGCAGCAGGCTGGCAGTCTCCAAGACAACAGCCGGCTGTGGCCAGCAGTGGCGCCCCATTCAGGCCACACTGTGCCCTGAAGTTCTGCTCTACACCTAAGCAACTTGCTTGTGTCGCTTAGAGAAACATTTATCTGAACCCAGACCCATGCTCAAGAGGGGAGACAAAAACCCCGGGAGGGCTGGGTGTTTGACGGGAACTGGGAACAAGCACCCCTCATGTGTGCGCACAGTCCGCTCACGCGTGCAGCCCCGCCCGGCCCCACGGGGTCTGAGGTAGAGAACTCCCAGTGGGGGTGCTCGGTCCCGGTGAGCCGGGTAAGTGGAGGTCTCTGGGCAGGGGGCTCCCTCGGGAAACGGCCCCTGAGCTCTGCAGGAGGAAATGGGTCTGTGTCCGGCCCAGGTGACTGGCCCAACGCGCCGAGAGAGATGACAACAGGAAACTGGGATGTCAGGGAGGTGGGAGACCAGGGGGGCCAGTGAGCGCTTTCCGCAGCCCAGAACTGAGCCTTACAGGACCTGCAATGGTCCTCTGTGTGATCCCCACACCAGAATCATGGGGTCCTGTTTAAAAAATGCAAAACCAGGATGCCAGCCCCTGGCCCGCGGGGTCAGCCTCTCTCGGAGTCCTGACCCTCTGAGTTGTTTCGATGCACACTCCAGGATGAGAATCGCTTCTCTGATGACCCATAGGTCCCAGGGGCTGACGCTCTTTGGGAAAGGTCTTGGGGCTCCCTTTACAAAAGTCTCACAGGGGAGCTGCCCCGTTTCCACCTGCCCTCTTCTCCAAGGCATTGCTGCCACTCCAGGGGATGCGCAGCCCTGTTTCCAAGAACATGACAGGGAGGAATCCATGTTGCCTGCCCACCCGCAGTGCCCAGGAGCTGGACGCAGGCACAGCTTCCCGCCCGAAGGTTCTGAAGATGGAGCCCGAGGGCAGCAGGCATGTGGGTCTGGGGTCGGCGGTCAGGGCTGGGACGCTGGTGCAGGTCCCCATGCATGCCCGGGGCTGGGTCCCTGCAGGGACGCGCCATGCCTCCCTCTCTGGGACCCAGCAGGGCAGTCAAGACACCTGGGCTCTGTGGCAGAGCCTCCTCCAGACGCCCATGGCCCCTTGGGTGCAGGTCATGGGGGCCACTGGGGCCCTCTGTCCCTTCAGGGCCCCGCACGGATCACCGGAGGAATACAAAGGCCTCTTCAAGGAAAGGTTACAGCGGAGGAGCCTGTAAACAGACCCGGGAGAGAAGGGCAGATTACGCTCCACCAACCAGGCAGGCAGGAACCAGGAAGGGAGCTGCTGATCCGTGAGAGCTGGGAGAAACGAGGTGCCGAGGGCAGAGACCCGGGGCCGCGGTCCAGGCCTGGCTCGTGGTGGGAGTGGCACCGCCCACCGGGGCCTGGGAGGGCCGGGGGCATCCTGATGCTCCCTTCCGCCCCAGGGTGTCTGCAGGTTTTAGGGTGCCGCTGCTGGGCACAGCCCCGGCTCTGCCAAGCACAAGATGCCAAAGCAAACACTGGCCGCTGTGGACTCGCCCAGGGCCTCTGGGTGCCTGAGAATTGGGCCTTTGTAAGGAGCAAGAGGTGGGAGGCCACGCTCTCCTCTTCACGGCCACTGGGCGCGGGCTCAGAACTCCCGAGGGCTATCCAGGGAGTGCCTGGCGGGCTGCCCCGTCCACCCCATCGAGGCCTGAGGCGTGCACCTCACCAAGGTGTGTCCGGAGGGGTGGCGGCTCCAGGAGGGGCCGAGGGCTTGAGTTCTCGGGTTCCAGCTCCGCCCTGCCAACCACCTGGCCTCCATCTCCCCATCTGGAAAGTGGGACCAAGGGTTTGTGTCAGCTGCCTCGCAAGGTTCCTGGGGAGGACCTGACAGCAGAAAGCCCCAGAGAAAGTTCAGTGCCAGACACGGAGCAGGGCGTGGCGTGCTTCCGACAGCCCCGGTGCCACCTCCCCTGGATCTCCAGGGGGATTTGCAAATACAGGCTGGTGGCCGCAGTCAGCGGACGGCCAGTGTTTGGAGGCCCACGGGCGAAAAACAGCTCTTAGGTTTTCAAGTGTGAAATGAAAAAAAGCATGAGAAACTCTGCCTTTCGGTGAGAAGCCTGCTCTAAGACTCGAGCACATGGCCTCTTAGTCCACAGAGACCAGCACATTATCCTCTGGGCCTTCAAGGCAGGGTGAGCCGGGCTCGGGCCAGCACTGCAGCAAGCCCACTGCCTTGGACGGGTGTCCCCCGACCCCCTGCCCTGTGGCCGCGGCCCTCCTGGCTATTTGGGGGTGTGGTGTGAGGGGCAAGGGCGTGCTCCAGGGCCACAGACGAGGCAGAATCGGGGACCCTGGGAGCCAGAAGGGACTTCAGAGGGCCAGGGAGTTCAGGGGCCGTTAAAATCATTAAGCCTGGTAGGGGAGGGTCTGTTGGCTGACTTTAAATGATTGTCTGGGTCGCCCAAAAAGGAGGGAGACAGAGTCCCTCTGTATTGGAACCGGGCTCAGAGTCCCTCCCCCTGGAACACCAAGGGTTCTCAGACTTCCTCAGAGCCCGGGCCTTGCAGGTCTCCCTGCGGACGCCACAGCACAATCGTGAACCGGGAGAAATCGCCGGTCTCTGACCACGTCTGAGCTGTGAAAACCACAGTGTCCCGTTCAGCCTGAGAGACGGCACCAGGCAAAGCAGGATTCCAGGCTTCTGGGGGGCGGCTGGGGGGAATCAGCAGGTCTGGCACGGGCGGTGGGTGGGGGCCGCGCCGCAGGTGAGCAGGGGCCGAGGAGCCTCCGGCCGGGGCCGTGCCACTAACATCGACGGCGGTGCGATGGCCTGAGGGCCACTTTCAGGGAGGGCGACCCAAAGCCAAGGACTGGAGAAGCTCTTGGAAGGGGCGATGAAGCCCCTGCATTTTTGCCAAATTATGTCTGGGCTACGAAAGCCCGACCCAGAGACGTCGCATAGGCTGGTGTGCAAACCTCATTTCGGTGAAATGACAGCATTCCCAACACGCAATCCAGCCGTCGGTTATTCCAAGAACCAGCAGAGAACCAGCGCAGGTGCGCTTCTGACTAAAACCGTGTCAAGTAGGAGATAAAATGAATGTATTTTTGCAGTTTTCCCTCTCATTTCAAGATAGAATTCCAATAAAGACTTCTTTGTTTTCACCCTGAAAATTAGGTCCTGGTTTGAGTTGATTCTCTTTAAGATGAGAAGGGCACCGTCCTTGCTGGCGGGGCTCTGAGCTATGCCCACTCGATCTCCCCATTCCTGGACAGATGGGAACCCACATCTGCTTACATGCCTCAGCTGACAGGGAGCTCACCACTCCACAAGGAAGCCCACTCCATCTCTGACGCCTTTGACTCTTAAGACAGCTATTCCTTGTGCCGACGTGACACGTACCCCCCCGCCCCTCCTCCACACGGATGAGGAGCCCCTTAGTGACTCGGGGTAAAAGGCCTGGGTTGCTCTTAGCTCTGAGCCGATGGGCAAGTATACGATGCTCTTCCTTCATCAGCGGAAGGGCTCCCTCCTTCCCTTTCTTTTCTGTGAGCATTAAATGACTAAATGACACACTCTGTAGGGAGGCACTTGCTAATAAGTAGCTAACATTAGCTTCCCCGTGGGTGTGGCTCTGTGCTCTGGGGCCATGAGAATGTCCGGGGTGGGGAGGCGGTGTTGAGGACCATCTGAGAGGAAATGCGTCTCGTTGACTTCCTGGAGGGGGACAAAGTCACATATCCGAGACACCAGCTCTTTCCCAGACATTCACCACGGCCAGCATATCTGAGGAGTTAGGAGGTCGGGGCGGGGTGCAGAGGAGGCCAGAGGCCCTGCATCACCCCAGCCTGGGTCTCTGAGTCCCCCGCCCAGGGCAGGTGCAGTGAGGAGCCCATGACCCTGCTTTGCCAGCTCAGCCTCTGTCTCCCCGGGTGCAGCCTCCATCCCCCAGACCAGTACGTTCTCAGACCCCAGTGTGGGGTCACTCACCGATGTCCTTGGCTCTGACGGCCACCGGCCTCCGGAGCTCAGTGACGAACTTTTTGGCATCCAGGCGGATCTCAATGATGTTGTTCAGCAGTGCAAACAGTGGGGCCAGCGGGAAGGATGCCACGAACAGGGTGACAAAGCCGAACTGGATGACTGCAGACAGAGGAGGGGGCGGTCAGCACGCGTGGCCCCTGCTCCAGGCCAGCGGGACCCCGCCAGTTGGTGCCCTGCCTCCCTGGGCGGACTGTGGGGGGAGTCCAAGTCTTGCTCTGGACCTCAGTGTCGACTCCTGAATAACAGACGTGTACTCACTCATTCGTCTGGTCTGATAAGATCACCAGTAACGCAGGAGAAGGGTGCCTGTGAGCACGAGGGTCCAGCCTCAGTCACCCCGTGTCCGGGCTGGGAAGGGGCCCTAGCATAGTGCTTCCTGGGGCCTGGGGGGCTGGGGGCACAAATGCCTCTCCAGCAGCACCCAGTGTCCCCTTCCATCGGGCCTCAGGGAGCTGGGCAGGGCCCACAGTCCACTGTCCTGGACAATTTTGTCTGTCGGCCTCACATCCCCACCCTTGGACCTCAGACGCTGCAGCCAGCGCAGGGCTGGCTCCCCAGGAGGTCAGGGAAAGGTTGCTGAACGGAAGCGAGTGGGGGAAGCAGGTCTGGGAACTGCACAGCCGGGCCCCGTCCAAGGGTGCTCGCTGCCAGGCGGTAAACAAGGAAGCCGGCAGAATGTCACCCCGTGCCTGGCGGGCTGAGTGTGACCATTGTTAGTGCGGCAGGCGGGGGCTCCGTGTGAGCCCTCATCCCTGGGCCACGTCGCTGGCCTCCCGCGCACCCAACGGCGGCTCCGCGCGGGATGCTCCTGCAGACACTGGCCTGGAGGTGATGGAGGCCATTGGATAAGCTTGGCGTGTGGGCCAGGGGGCTGCTGAGTCCCAGGGCTGTGGGATCCTGGCTTCTGAGTGATACTGCCACCTCCCGCACGGACAGGGAGGGCAGCTGGAGACGCAGGTGGGGTGGGGGCGGGGGTAGGTCATTCCCAGCTGGGCCCTTTCGTCCATCTATCCATCTGTGCACTCCAGGTGCCCCACCGGAGTCGGCCTGGAGGAGGACAGTGTGCCCCGTGTGCTGGGATGTGGGGCAGGCACGGGGTGGGCCACTCCCTGGGTGGGCAGGAGGAGCCTGTCCCAAGAATTTCATTTCACCAGACCCCAGAGGACCATGTCTTTCCAGCTACCATTAAAAATTGAAATCTGGAGAAACAAACCACCGCGGTCTCTTAGCCCATCACAGGCTGCTTTTCTTGGTGTCCGGCCTCCCACAGGGTCAGGTGGCAGGCAGCGGAGACCCTCCTCCCAGACCCATGCTGAGTGTGAGCCAGTGGGGAGCGGCCGGCCTCCCGGGGCCCACAGGGCAGGGAGCTGCCCGCCCGCCTCTGGTTCAGCCCAGATTTGATTCCAGGAGAAAACAGAGGCCGTTGTCCGAACAGCACGGTCTCTTGTTTTCAGTCCCGGAGTCATTTCCTTCCCCGTTGGGGAAGCTGGGAGCAACTTCTTGGGACCAACTCTGCCAGCAAGGGTGTGCAGGGAAGCGCCTGCAATGCAGTTAAACAGAACGGCTCCTGCCACCCAAGGTCACCCTGCCCCTGCCCACCTCACCCCGCAGAGCAGTCCTTGGCTGGCTCGTTTGCCCAGGTGCCTGTTAGAAATGCAGAGACCTGGGTCTTACCCCACATAGATCAGGGATGGGCCCGGGAACCAGCATTCCAGATAAGCTGTCCATGGTCGGGGGCACTACACTCCGGGATCCCTCTGCATGAGACTTTCTGACTGCCGTCAGTCATCCATTCACTCAGTGAACACATACTGAGCACCCACTGCATGCCCAGACCTGTTCTAGGTGCAGCGAATATGGCAGTAAAGAGGAAAAAAACCCCAAAGGTCAGCTTTCATAGAGCTTCAATTCTACCGGTGAGACAGACGGAGAAGGAATGAAGGAGTCATGTGTACTAAAGATGTCAGCTGTGATGAGAAATATAAAGGGGGGGCTGCCCTCTTTAAACACTGCATTTGGGAAGACCCCACTGCTAGGGGACATTCTGAGCACAGCCCTGGAGAAAGGGAGTGAGTGATGCAGGTACTGGGGGAGAGCATTCCAGGCAGGCCACAGCTAGTGCAAAGGCCCTGTGGCAGGCGTGAGCTCTGTGTGTCTGTGAAAAGCCAGGAGGCCAGCGTGGCCCGTGTGGAGGGAGAGGGAGAAGATGGGGTCAGGGAGGCTCCAGGTGGCTGCCGTGCAGGCCACACCTGGCTTTTTCCCTCTCTCCCTTCCCCCACCCCAGGAGTCTCGGGCCACCTCTGGGGATCCTCCCATCCAGTGACATGGCTGCAGGTGACTTGGCTCCATCCTGGGTGTGTTCCTCTCTGGGCAGGGGCCGAAGGGAGCCCCAGGCCACCGGCTGGCCTGGTTCCGTCCCACCCAGGCTCGCAGGTCAGGATGCCCCCCCTCCCCACTCACTCATCTCCATGTACTCCGGGGTGAGGCCAGCGAAGGGCTCCAGCGTGTAATCCACCTCGTACCGCTGCTTCCTCTTCATGCACTCGTCCCGGTCGGAGGGGCTCTGGTGCTTCAGCCTCAGGTAGCGGATGAACTTCTTCATTTTCCTGGAGAAACCCGGCGTCCCCTGGGTCAGGGCTCCGGGAAGGCGGGCCTGGGGGCTCGGGAGCTGTGGTTTGCAATTCTCGAGCCGTTGGGGTTTAAAGGCCGAACTGGTGCATTTGTGATGATTTCCCTGGTCCTGCCCCCCAGGGCAGGGGTCAAGCGTCATCACTTAGTTTGCAACAGAGGGAACCGAGGGGCAGGGAGGTCACTGCCACCTATCAGCCTGGGGAGGCCCTGCAGGTGCAGGGGTCTGGCTGGGCCCGAGTGGACTCGAGGGGCGTCCTTGGGGAGGGAATGGGACGTGATTCACAAAGGGCACAAGGTAAGGAAGCAAGCCCCCGGGCCCTCCATCTGCCCTCCACGGGGGCAGGCACATGGATTTGGGGGCACCCACTGGTACCCCACATCCTCAGCCAGCTGGGGGCAGGGGGTCATCCTGGCCCTCTCCTCTCCTTGTCTACCACCATCTTCCCCGCTGTCCTCACCACCTCCCTGTTTCTGGTGCCCCCATCCTGGTACAGGCCCCGCATCGCCTGTCACCCAGGCCGCCCAGGTGCCCTGAGGCCCAGCCTCCCCCTCACTCCTCTGGGACCCGAGGCCGGGCGCTACTCACGGGATGCCGATCTCAAACAGGTTGTTCTGGATGAGCTGCTTCCCCAGCATGATGATGCTCAGCTGGATGCACAGCTCCATCAGGCAGCCACCCGGCGCGCACTGCAGCAGAGAGCAGGGCTTCAGCGGCCAGGCCTGCCCGCCCACCCGCCGCGGACTCGGGAGAGATGGCCCCGGTCCCAGCAAGCAGAGCAGGGAGGCCAGCCCTCGCGCTGTCCCCCACAAATACCAGGCCACGTCCCAACCCTGGAACCCCAGAAGTGGACCTTATTTGGAAATACGGTCTTTGCAGATGTGACCAAGATGAGGTCCTGGGGCTGGGTGGGCCCTAACCCAGTGACTGGTGTCCTCGTGAGAAGAGAAGACGCACAGGCGCATGGGGGAGGAGGCCGCGGGAAGACTGAGGCAGAGGCTGGAGAGAGACATCTCTCAGCACGGGGACGCCAGGGACTGCCAGTGGCCACCAGAGCTGGGAGAGGCGCCCTAGAATGTTGGAGGCCTTCTGACACCTTGGTTTTGGACTTCTGACCTCCAGAACCGTACATGAATAAATTTCTATTGTTTTAAACCAGCTGGTCTGCGGTATTTCGTTACAGCCACCCCGGGAAGCTAATATGCCGGGCCCCACAGGCTGGAACCAGGCTCCATACAGCCTAAGGGCTGGTACTGCCTCAGGCAGGGCAGACAGGCAGAAGCTTAACTCGTCTGAGTGAAGGAAACTCAAGGGACACGGGGTGAACTCCTGGGGTGCAGCTGACCCCTCTGTGGGTCCTGATCAAAGTTTTACATACTGTTACCGAAGAATTCACTTAGGAGAGCCATCATTTCATTACAAAAAATGATGTCCTTTGCTTTATTCTATTTCACAAAGGCATTTCCCCAACTTCTCTTTAATAGAGCTCAACAGGGTGTCATCTATATAAAGGATGTGTCACGTGACAGGAGATGGCTTCCTGGGACTTTTGCAGACATCTGTTACCGCGGATGAGCCCTGTGTCTTAGGATGTTCAGGGGCCGGCACTCAGATAGTTGAACCTCTAGACTGTATTCCAAGGCGGCCAGATCACCCTGTACCTGATGCCCGCCCCAAGACCTATTTCACAGAATCTTTATCAGGAAGGCCCGCCCCTTTCTTTTCCCATAAGCTAAATTATTCTGGGAGTTGGAAGTGCTGACAGGCCTCCCTGACACCTGAACTACTGGCCCTGAAGCCCGGCTTGGTCTGATGGAGACAACGGAGTAAGTCTAGGGGCCAGGACTCAGTGGCAGAAGGCAGCTGGGGCACTAACCAGACTTGCAGGGGCCAGAGCCGTTAGGCAGAAACCAGAGCTCCCCGGCGTTGTGTTTGTGTGAGAGAGGTGGGTGTTTCAATACTAAAGTGAAAGCATTGTAGCTGAGTTCTGTTTTTTCTCATGATTCATCTTAACCAAAGAGAAAAACATTCAAAATCCTTATACAAAAAGAAAAAAAATAAGGATAATTTTTTTTGGCTTTCATGCCTTTGAAGACACTTTCTCCTTTTAAGGTAATCCTATAGGGACCAGCCAAACACGACCGAAGCCCCGCCCCAGCCGCTGGAGGACAGAGCAGGGTTCTCAGAGGGGCGGGAACAGGCAGGTCTGTTGTGTGGACAGAACACACTGCACAACCTCATTACCTCTTCCATGCGGAAAGACCGGAAAATGTACACGTAGTCGCCCGGGCGTCCGATGAACCTGCAATGATTGGGGGTCGGTTAGAGAGGGGAGAGCGGGCTCAGGGAGACCCCCAAGGTGGGAGTACCCCCAAGCCAGAGCCTCCAGTGTACTCACAGGCCTTTCTCTTGCCCGTTTCAATGACTACAAGACAACCATAGTGGTTTTCTGTTGGTTGAATGTTCATGTGATTCCCAAACCCATCGAGGGGTAAGAAAATGGAACTTCAACAGGAAACCAATGGGCTGAGGGGCAGACGGAGGGGAAGAAGCCCAGGAGGGGGCTAGGGCAAAGCATCCTGGGTGCAGATGGTACCACCCACCACGGCAGGGTCACGGAACCCCCTTGGGGACCGCGGGCAGGTTGCAGTGGGGGTGTCCCCGGGGCCGCCTCTCGGCTTCCTGTGGGACGTGCAGGGTGGGGGGCCTCCTGTGGGATGTGTGGTGTGAGGGGCCCACTGAGAGCCTGCTTTGTCATCATGGACGCACTCAGGGGGGCCTGGATGCTGTGGTCCAGCTCGGGGACCATGGTGTGGGAGGGTGGCCACGATGCTGAGGACACTTCGAGAGGGGCTCTGGTACCAGACCTGCCAGCCTCTGGCAGGAGCAATGGTGGGGAGTCTTGGTGGGTGGACATAGGCGCCTATAAACCCAGGACAGCTGAGAGGGTCCAGGCATGGGGTTCGCCTGGACCCAGCGGCTGCCCTTAACCCTCTCCTGCAGCCTTCATCCCGCCCCCCACTGTGGGAACACCTGGAGCTTGCTGTTTGGGGTCCTCGCTGCCCTGCCGCTCTGGTCACCCAAACTCAGTGGCAGGGGGGGCCCCATTGACTGCTCTGCCCCAGGTCCAGGTGCCTCCCACCTGAAGGAAGATGGGGAGGCGACCCTTCTCTTGGACTAGGAAGAGGAAAAGGTTGGGGAGTCTCAGTCACTAAAGCAGTCCCTACCGGCCTTTGAAGAAAGCCACGTAAAAGATGGGGGTGTAGGAATTCACGAACTTCAGCAGGAAAGCCTTGAAGATCAGCCTCTCCTCGAAGCTCTTCTCCGTCTTTGGAACCTCTAGCAGGAGTGAGATGCGCACTGCTGAGCCACCGCCGTGGTCCCGGCCGACCGCTTCCCTCGGCTGGCTCGGCAATGGGGCTCAGAGAAGGAAAGTGACCAGCCCAAGGCCCCAAGGCCCCAAGGCACGAGGGACGCCACTCGGGGCTGCACTCACCGATCTTGGTGAGCCACCTGGCTATGCAGCCGTAGACCTCGTCCAGGAGGATGATGACCACCAGGTTGATGATGACCGCGGTGGCTGTGACGGTGACCCGGATGTTGGACCGCACGGAGGGGGAGGAGTTCATGGCCAAGGCGGCAGCCGTGGAGATTCTGTAGATGATGACACCCAGGACGATGGCGAAGGTCACCGCAATCTGCAGAGGGGAGAGGGGATGCTCGTGGCTCGGCCCGGCGTGTGCGTCGGACAGCCCCCTGGGCCCCCGTAGCTCCAGCTCTCCCCGCCCCCACAGCACTTCAACTTCAGAACAAAGATGGACGTTTCTCATCACCCACCAAATGCTAGGGGCTTTTTACGGGTCTTAACTTCACGGGCGAATGAGGGGCTAATTTCTATTTTACTGAAGAGGAGACAGAAGTTCAGAGAGGTTAGGTAACCAGGCCAGGTCACCCAGCACACCAGCTAGGATTTTACAGGTGGGTCTGTCCAGCCCGGAGTGCACAGTTCTGCCTGCTGTGGGGGCACTGCGACTTCTTGCCCACTGTCCCCAACAGGACAGGTGGCTCCCTAATGTGTGAGCCAGCAAGCTGACTACAGGGTGGGCTTGCCCCCAGACTGGGTGACCCTGAGCGGAAGCAGTGACATTATCCATGCAGAGCTGTTGCAGGAGGTGAGTGGGGCGTGGGGTGGTCTGCTCCTGTGGGCAGCGCTGCAGGTCTGGCTGGGACAGACGGATGGGGTCCCTCCTCCCAACCCCTCCAGGAGCCACCCGCACCCTTCTGGCTCATCCCTGAGAGCCAGCCCTTCAACCTGCCAAACCCACTGGGACCAGAACAGTCCACACAACTTGGGCGGGTGGTTGCCTGAGACGGGCAGGCACTGGTTAGGATGACAAGGCTGCTCTTTGTGGAGCTGCCTGCCTGCCTGGGCGCCTTTTCTCCCCCCTCAAAGGCCCTGACTCACCCGGGGAGACTCTGTGCCCTCCCTGCCTTGCCCTCGGGGTGAGGATGCCTGGGAGTCCCAGCCCCGAGGAGGCACTCAGGGTGCCGGGTGGGTGTGCGGGGCCGCCCGCTCCTGCCAGAACGGCCCCTCAAGGCTCCCGGGACAGCCCAGGAAAGACACGGGCCGCGCGCTGGGTCCCTCTCAGGTTGCAGCTTGGAAGGGCTGCGGCTGGTTTGCCCCCGAAGGAGGCCGCAGTCACGGGAAGCTGCTAGGAAGCTTTTAGCCAGTAGCTCTGCTCTGCCCACATCTGCGGGCGGCTGAATGGTGATCACACCCTCCCGGGGAACGTCTGTTCCCCACACGGCACCCTGACGACAGACAGCCCTGTCGTGAGGCGTGGGTACCTCTCCCCGCCACCTCCCAGCTCCCGGAATGAGGGCTTTCCTGGGAAAACCCCTCGCTCCCGCCAGGATGTATGCTCCCCCAGCTCCCCGGGGATGGCACCACCCTGGGCTCGGAGACCCCCTCCTGCCGGCACGCGGAAGTGCAGACGGGGCCAGGTGCGCAGAGTGACTCAGCAAGGGCCTTCCTTCCCCGCGGAGGCCAGTGCGCCTCCGGGACAAGCCCCGCAGCAGTGCCCCTCCTGGGTGCGATGTCCCCTCTGGAAGGAAAGGGCCTCAGCGCCAGGGTTTGGCTGCTGTCTTCACAGCAGTGTCTCCAGGAGCAGGAGCACGCGGGCACCTTGTAGGTGACCATTGGAGGTTTGCTCAGTGAGTGAAGCTCCTGAGTGCAGGATGAAACTGTGTCTGATTCATCCGTGATGGGGTCACTGGTGCCTCAAGGGCCAGCGAGGTCCCTACCCACTGTCCTGCCTCTGCTGGGCGGGACTCTGTGCCCCCTTGCAGACGAAATGGCCAGCAAGATGCAGGCAGAGGTTGTGGGCAGGCCTTCTGGGAAAGCACCTTCAAAGACGGGCTGCCTCCACTAGCATCCATCTCCTTCCCCTTGGCCCTTCCCCTTCCTCCTCCTGGAAAGTGGAGGTGATGTTGGAGGTGGAGAAGCCATGTTGTGACCAAGAGGAACAGAGACACAGATTGTCAGAGAAGCCAGTGCCTGAAGGCATCACGGAGTTACCTGACCAGCCCTCAACTTTGATTCAAACTCAAAACTCTCTGAAGTCTATTCAAGGAAGTGATGTGTACACCTGAGGGCTCTTGTCCAAACTCCTTGCTGTGGTTCCGGCGGAGGGCCCAGAGCCTCCCCACCTCCTGCCACTCCCTCGCTGGTCCTTTCATGGTGACATTGCTTCTTTCAGGAGGGGCTGAACCCTGACGCCTGTCATCCTCAGGTTACCCTCAGCACCAAGCCTGGGGGGCACATCCCTCACAGCATTTTGGGGGGCCTGCTCCAGGGTCCTCAAAACACAGCTGGGCCCCCACCCAGAGTCACCTGGGCGGCACAGTAGCCCTCCTGGCTCCACTGAGTGACTGTGGTCTTGGAAGTCCCCATTACGACTTCTGTACGTCAGCCGAGTACGTCTTTACATCTTACCGTGTGTGAGAGTATGAGGGAAACCGAGCCCTCACTCTGCTTCCAGCTACTCAGGTTAGGGGTCCTCATGCCCCTTCGCCCCCAGCACGGAAAACCAAGACACCCCGCCAAGTTCACACGGAACAGTAGGGGTCGCGGGGCAGACTGTCTGCCTGGCGTCTGGCCCCCACACCTGCTGGCTGGTCACCTGGGGAGAGGGCAAGGCCTCCGGCCTCCGCTTCCTCACCAGCAGGCAGGGGACAGGCAGCTGTGAGGCCCCCGGGCCAGGCTTGAACTTAAAGCTCGGGGGCTGGACGAGGGGGCGGCCATCTCTACAGTGAGCTCGTGTGGCCCTGATCTGTTGTGGGGGATGAAACCATGGCTAACACGGACCTGAGGCCTCCGGGGCGCGGCCCAATCTGGGTGGGATTAAAATCCCCTAACTGAGTGCTGGCGATCTGTTCAAATCAGCAGTCCGTGCAGCCCAGTCTCAGACCCTCGGCTACCTGAGCAGCACTGTCCTGATTTTTGTCCTGCGTGTTACTTATTTAATAGTTTTCTTTAAAACGCCTCAGTTTTGTCTTAAATAATGTCTGTGAACTCTGGGTTTGAATGACTACACATGCTACTCTCAGAAGGAAGGATGTGTGTCAGGGACCATGTGAAACCATCTCACGAGCCCCGAGGCATGTGGAGTCGCCCTGGGGGGCCTGCGGAACCCTGGCCCCTTCCCATTTGGAGGATTGGTAGAATCCCCAATGCCGCCGCCCCGCCCCACGCAGGACGGGGACAGTGGCTGACCCTGCCCCGGTGAGCACAGCACGTCCCCTAGGGGCCCCGACCGCCTCCTTCCTTAGCCTTCCAGAACTCACCATGAAGATGATGGAGACCAAGTTGGTGAAGTAGGCTGGGAACCGGTCTCTCCAGGTCAGCTTCACCTTGTCTGTCTACAAGACGAAACAGTGCTGGGTCAGTGGTGGGGACCATCAGGGTGGAGAGACGAGTGTGCACCAGTGTGTGTATGTGCACCAGTTGTGTGTGCGCACATGTGTGTGGGCATGAACAACAGACACTCAAACACGGGAAAAAATAAAACACTGCAAGTGATGAGTGAATCAAACATCTGGCACCTGGGGCTTTATCACCTATGAAATGATGTTACAAAATGATAGGAAAAAACAGTTGTTCAAAAATGTGCGTCCTCTGTGTACAGGACGTGGTCATGCCAGAGGCGTTTCTAAATCAGACTCTCAGACCCACTCAGTCCAGGAGAAGTCTGTCTCTGGACTCTGTTTCTCAGCTGGAAGTCTCACTTCCAAGGCGAGAAGCTCTAAGATGTTTTCCTTTGCCACCCAGACCATAATAGTTATTTTCCTTTGCAGAGCAGGTTGAAACAAGCCACCAGCACTACAAGTTAAAACGCTGTCGGCTGCGTAGCAACGGCGGACGGCGGAGACACGTGGCCCGAGCCTCTGGCACCTGGAGGTCTGGAGAAACCTGATGTAGATGCTTGTCACTAACCTGGGATGTTTCAAGAATAGGGTGGGTTTTTAATGGGAAAATGCATGTAGATGGTCAAAGAATGCTGGCAGACGTGACACCCGAGGCCACACATTCCAGGGCGGGTGGCATGCGTGTTAATGAGACGGGGGACTGCGCGCAGGCAGCTGTGACATGCGCTTTTTGCACAGTCCAAAGCCAAGCTCCCCCCACGAACCCACCGTGGCCATGCAGTGACATCTCAACACACGTCACAGCTCACTGGTGCTGGAGGCAGGCAAAGAAACACGGATGTGAATGTTAAAAAAAAAACTACAGCAGTCAGAGTTTGTGGAAGAAAACACAACGGACTTTGGTCGTCGGCAAACACGCAAGACTCGCGTTGCCCCGAAGAGGAACAGTACCAATTTCACCCCCGCCATGGCTGTCTTAACCCTCTGCCTCCATTTGTTTGTTGGCTCCTCCGGAACATGCCGGCGCTTCTGGGGCGGGTGGACAAGAAAGCACCGTGGGGTGAGACCGCGGGCCCAGCCCCCACTGCCCCCTTGGCAACCAGCACGCCCCCGGCTGAGGCTGACTCAGGCTCTGGGCATCTTAAACCAGTGAGATGAGCCACCTTCTAAAGAAAGACTGCAGCAAAGGTAAGGGCCACAGAGACTCCAGCCCGGGAGCTCAGTGCCCCGTGGGGCCCCTCTCACCAGGTGCATTTTACGCAAAGACACGATTACTCTGAGCATCTGACACCAACATGAAGGAAGCCACATCCAGCATCCTAACACACCAATCGAGGGGTGGACCTTTTAAATTTTTCTCTTAAACGAATTTGGTGCCATAGCTGGGGGAAAAATTAAAAGCACTAAGTAGCTGTTGGGAGCCAGTGAAACGGATGAAGGGTGAGGCTCCCCCCGGAGGCATATGGGGCCTGGGGTCACCATCAGAGGCTGGCAAAAAACGAACCCTTACCTTTGTCGCTCTTGTGATTAAAGAGCTCAGGACAAAGCCAAGAAACAGGGTGACTGGGAACCTGGGAAGGGCTCCCAGTGTGGCTGCCCAGGCCCAGCGCTGGGGCCTGGTTGAGCCCCTGACTTGAGCGGATGCAATGTGGGCCACTAAAGCCCCTTCCTTCTTAGGAAGGAATAAAATCCCATCCACACTCGTGCTAAGAGGGACCGCCATAAAGCGACAGGGTGGACTGTCTTGGGGTGAGGATGCCGCACTGCACATAGGGTGCGGCGGCCCACAGCGGGGGCCTGGGGGCTTCAGAGCTGCGGCGTCAGGAGAGGAGACACAGCCTGGGGGGCGGATGGAGCCGTTGGTTCCAGGCTGCCGGGCGGCTGCTCCGAGGGCAGCATGCACTGGACAAGCAGATGTTCTGACAGAAAGACTGTCTGCTCATTGCTGGTGAGGGCTCGCGCTCTGATGGTTATGTTCTCTGCACCCCTAGTCCTATTCTGACTCTAAGAGGGAAATGCACCCCCTTTCTGGCCGCAGGAGGACTGAGCTGGGTTTTGGCTGTGTTATGGGAACTGGGGCCCGAGAGGAGCTTTGGCTGCATCCACTTTGCCCCCCTAGATGGGATTTTGGCGACTGGGACCCCTGGCCACTTTGCACCAGCAAACTCCGTCCACGTGACCCAATGACGAGAAAAGATAAGCCCAGCGGTTTGCTGTGGTCAGTTTCAGAGGCCAAGGGTGCAGGTGTGACACCGAACCGGGAGCTGGTAGAGCCTCGTGCCTCTGTTCCCACCCCTTCAAGAACTGACTTTCCAGCCTCAGTGAGAGGCTGGCAAGGGCCCGGGGACTCGTGCTTGTCCCATGTTTAAAAAAGACCTTCGTTAAAAAAATAACCAAGCACCTCCAGAGGTCTGCGAGAATTCAGGCTGCGACCAGGAAACCGCTGATTTCAATGAGAGGTTTGGAGAGAAAGAAAGGCATTTATTATTCAAAGGTGATGGCCTCAAGAACATCACAAAACACTTCCCTCTCATTCTCATCATCTGTGAGTGAAACAGGGAACTGGCCATCTGCTCGGGGCCGCTGTTCGGGCGAACCTTTCTATCCGTCATTCAACACAGAACACGAGTACTGGACGCAGTGACCACTGGGAGCAAGGAAGCTGCAAAGCTACTCAGTTCCTGATGTTGAAATGTTGGCTGAAGTCTGAGGTCACCCTCAGGATGGATGGAGAAGTCAGATCTCTAGCAGGGTTTGACAGATTCGGACCCTGCTTGTTTTTGTGAATAAAGTTTTATTGGAACATGGTCCTACCCACTTGTTACCCTGTTGTCTACGGCGGCTTTCATCCTTCGGTGGCAGAGTTCAGTATCTGTGACAGAGGCCTGCAGGGTCTAAAACATTTACTACCTGGCCCTGCCTGGGGGCTGGCCCCTCACCTCTACTGTTGATGGATGGATATACAGTGCTTGCTGATCCCTGGTCTGTTCTGTGGATGAACATGCAATGTTTTACTGCTGGGAAGCCAGCTGTCAGGGGCCACCATACCTCTTTGTTTTTGGATTCTTTCTTCAGTGACTTCTCCAAAACTCTGGCTTCATATTCGGCTCTGGGATGGTCCTGTGAAGGAAACCAGGTCAGTAGGGAGCCTTGTTCATTGTGTCTGAGGTCCTCCACCCAAGCACACAGGGCAAATTCAGCCCATTCGTTCCCTCAGGCACCCTCTGGGGCCAGTTCCTAGCTGGCTGTTCGGACCATTTCCAATTCAGAACTCATCATATGTGGTCCGTCCAAGATTCTCCTCCTTATTGGGAACCTTAGCCCCTTGGGAAGGCCATAGAATCTGGCTCTGTGTCCCGGAGGTAGGTCAATCTGTGCCAGGACCCAGCCCACCCTGCAGCCTGCTTTCTCACTGTGAACACCCAGCCATGAACTGGCCCCCGAGAATGTTCTATCAGGAGCCGTGGGGGTGGGAAGAGACGGCAGGAAGTGTCAGCAAGCGGGGGCAGACCAGAGGCGCCAGGCCTCCAGGGAGCCCAGAGCAGGTCAGCGAAGGGCGCTGGAACGGAAGAGCGGGTTAAGAGAGACCCGGAGGTGGGGAGAAGCAGAGACCCCTGCCCGCAGTGAAGGAGATGCGCGGAACTGCTCGGCAGAGACAGCCGGACCAGGTGTGCGAGAAAGGCCCTCTCCCGGGGAGACAGGCTGCAGGAAGAGAGAGGAGCGACAAAAAATTCCAAACCTTGACAGCCTCCTTCAGGGACCAGAGACGTCAAACAAAAACAGAAAGATTTCATTACTTGTGTTGTTTTTTAAGAAACAGGCTACATCCTCTAAAAGCAATATCCTTCCGAACCAGGATGAAGGTAAGTGGGCACAGGTGGAGGAGGAGGCCTCGCGAAAGGCCGTTCTCTTTTAGGGTGACCGTGCGTATTGCTGCTGCTGAAGCTCGAATGTTCTAGAAAATCCCCAAAGGAGAGCGGGGCTGAACCGTTTCAGGCTCAGGGAAGGAGCACATGGGCCAGATGACTAGACACAGGTTTCCTCCTGCCCCAAAAGTGCTCCCTGGGGTTCACACGTCGTGGAGAGGCTGCGCCCCCGTCTCAGGTGGTTAACCCCAGAGGGGCCCCTGGCCAGCCGTGGGGGGCGGGCAGGGAGGCTCACCCTAAGGAACACACTCAGGCCCCTGGGGACCGCACGCGCAGTGGCTCCGACCACCACCCACGATCTAGCGCCCAAGCCGTCAGGGTGAAGAGATCACGGGGCAGGTCCCCAAGGGGTTGAACAAAGGGGACTGGCCCTGCCCCAACCACAGGGACATCATGGAAAGGTCTTTCTAAATCTACTTCTAAAATAATAAGACGACACTGCTTTTTGTTCTATTTGAATCTTTAGAATCTGCTCCAGTAGACGGCTGACCCAGTTCACACCACGGGGGACAGTGAGGACGCTGAGGCACAGAAAGGTTAAGCGACCTGCCCAGGTCACACAGTGAGGCGGGGCCGACTCGGGATGGCCTGGTCCCAGAGGCCATCTCGCCACACTGCTGTGCCTCTCCCAGCAAACGAGCGCCCTTGTGTGTGGACAAAACTGTCCGCACAGAGCCCGCAGAGTGGCTTCTCTGACCGCACTACGCCTTTGGCTGCTGAGGGGCCCACCAGCTCAGTCCCGGAGGGAGCAGGTGTGTGGGTGTCGGGGGAACACAACAGGATGCTTAAAAAAAATGTCGGAAGAGAATTTCACGCTCCAGTGAAGACGCACCGGCGGTTTCTCTTTAAAACCCTGAGCAAGAGGTTCCGTAACACGAAGCTGTGGTCAGCGCGGCCACGCCTCACAGCTCTGCTGTTTGTGGGACCGGTTTCCTTCTCGTTCCCACTCATCCCACGGGAGTCTGGCAGGAGCTGGCAATTTGAGATGGGACAACGGCAAGGTTCTGAGCAGCCCCGGGGAGGGGGCTCACCCGCCATCGCAGTGGTCGTTCGATCTCGAATGCCCAGCACGTGGCTTCCCTTTATTCGTGAAGGATCTGCCCCCACTTCTCAGCCAGGCTGAGGGCTGGCTCTGGGGATCTAGGGTTTGGCACCCGGGACAAAGGCTCACTGACATTCTGGGGGGGACTCAGCCTCATGGGTGGCGCCAATTCCCTCCCCAGACCCACCGGGCCGCCCCAGACATGATGAGATCAGCGTGGTGAGCTCTGGCCTGTGTCCCTGACTGCGCTGGTGGGCAGTGTGTCCATGTGAGCAGGGAGATCAAAACACTAGGACAGACAGCAAACGGTCACCCTGGCAACTGTGGGGGATTCCAACACGAGGGATGTGAGCTGAGAAGCCAGCGGGCGCAGCCTCGCCTGGGCTCTGCGACCTAGGGCTTTCATGGGAGTCCCCAGGAAGGAATGGGGTGTGGGCTGGGGAGGACACGGGGGAGCGCAGTGCCAAACCCACTCACCTCCTCCTCCTCGAAGCCTGTGAGGTCCCAGCGGTAATTGAGTCGCATCTGTTTCCGCTTCCAGTGCTCCATGAAGGTGGCGGCTGAGGGCAGGAGGAGAACCAGACAGTCAGGGGCTGAGAAATCCCACGGCATCGGATGACGTGAAAGCATTCTCCTCTTCTGCACCATTTGGTGAGTGAGGACAGCCAAGTGCTGGACCAAGAACATCCCACGAATTAATCCGTTCAGCCCTCCTTCTGACCCCACGAGGTGCGGATGATCACTTTCTCAGTTTCTCACTTTACAGATGAAAAAACTGAGCCCCAGGGAAGCTGAGTCCTGGCCAAGCTTACTGAGCCAGACGGTGAGGGGCTGGGCAGGCTGGTCCCAGAGCTCGTGCTCTTCCCCATCCTCCTCCACGATCTTGGGGACCTGAGTCACAGGTGGGGGTCCTGAGGTCAGAAAGCATAAGAGGTGGGCCAAGGCCACTCACTCAAGCTTCAAACCCTTGCATATGGTCTGACTGCTGTGCTGCACTCTTAGCCACTACATCCTGCTTTGTGTTCCCAACAGACTAAACATAATTCAAATACCACCTCCTCCAGGAAGCCCTCCGATCATTCCACTTGGTGTCAGGAAAGAAACCAGCTCCTCCTGGGACCCTCCTATGATTATTGTGTGGTTTAAATGAGATTAATACTTAATGTGATAGCTCTTTGAGCAATGCCTGGCCCTCAAACCTCACAGTAATCACAGGAGGAAGGCGTCATTCTTTCCCTCATTTTACAGATGAGGAAACTGAAGCTAAGAGGAATTACATGGCTTGTCTGAGAAGTGGTGGCGTCAAGATGGAAATACAACAAGACGTGGAACTTCAGTGCAAATTCCCCAGTGTCGTCCTTTACCAGGAAAGAACGTAGGCGCTGGCCCTGGAAGGAAGTGGGCCTGAATCTGACTCATCTGGTTCAGAGAGCTTTAGTCTGTATGCCCCCTCCCTGTTAAGGCGAGCTGAGAACAGGCCTCGGAGTCTGCGTGTATCTGTGCAGAATGCGTACACGTCAAACACCAGCTGCTGCACCAGCCAGGCCCAGCCGGGACACAGGAACCTCCTCGGTCTTTCTGACTGGGGTAATTTAAACCTGGGCTTGGCCGCACAGGCAGGGGAAGAGCTGAGAAGGCCAGCAGGGGACGGTGAGACCACCCAGCGATTAGCAACAGTAGGAAGTTGCTGCCAATGCAGTGGGTCATTTAGGGGCAGCGGGACAAGGGAAGGCGGTTACTGGAAACTGGAGCTTCCCAGAAGAAGCCAGGATCATGAAGGGTGCGCGTCTGGTGGGAGTTAGAGCCTTGGAGAAGACAAAACCTCCTCCAGAGACGCCCCGGGAAGCAGAGGGAGAGAAGGAGAAACACCCTGGCTTCTCCCTTTCTCCCGCCTTCTGATCCCCATCAGGGCTTCCCATTGGCTGAATCTTCCCAGAAACCAGACAGCAGAGCAGGGGAGCCTGGGAAATGTAGTTCCCTGTGACACAAGTACACTCCCAGCAGATACAGACTGAGCAGGGACTCTGGAGGGGCCGGGCACCTGCAGTGAGGCAGCGTGTGGCCGGTGGCGCAGGCCCATCCACAGTCTCAGCACCTCCTGAGAAGGAACATGTGAGGGTGTTTCCTTCTGCTTCTTGCAACGTGTCCTTTGGTCACTGCAGTGGAGGACCTCGGGCCCATTCCCACCCCTCCATCCACTCAGGAAGGCCCTTCGCTCCTTCACTGTGTTTCGACAGCTGTCCCTCTCTGTCCTCCTCTGCCTGCCCGTGGCGAGGCCGCCTTTGAGACCTCAGGCTCAGTGGGAGAGCCGGCCTGTTTCCCTCCCCAGTCTTGGCCTCCCTGCGTGCCCCCCACCCCCGCCTCCTGGGCCTCCCCCTCCCCCCACTCGCCAGTCTGCAGTGGGAGGACGCGCCTGCAGCGGGCTCTGTGCTGGTGGTTATCCGACATCAGTTACATGAGCCCTCGAAACCACACCATGCAATGAGAGCGACTGCCACTCGTACATTGACAAACGAGGACAGAGGCTCAGAGGACTCAATGCCATGCCCAAGGTCAACTGCAGGTTAACAGCAGGAGTGGGACTTGAATCTAATTCTATCTACCCCAGAGTATACACTTAACCACCTGATGGATCCTCTGCACAGATATTTGATTTTCTTTAAGGGAATAATAATAAAATCATAATAATAAACTTGATGATTACAGCAAAACTTGTATTACCATTTTATGGATAAGGAAGCAGAGGCACAGACAGGTTAAGTAATTTGCCCAAGGTCACACAGCTAGTCAGCTGGTATTTAAACCCAGGCATTCTTGCTCTAGAATTTTACTGTTAAATATCTTAAGATAGATTCAAGAGCTCTCTCCCAGAGGTATCTGAAGGCTGACCAGGACCGAGACTGGACGTGCGGTCACAACCTGGTGGCCATGGAGTGGAGATGGTACGTTGACAAGGCTCATTTGGATCAGCTGTGTTTAAGAAATGCAGACATTTTATATAAAATCACGAGTTTCCTGCTTTTCCTTTGAAACTCAGAAGCACTGGCATCAGAAGGCTGGTGCTGAGGAGTGACCATTGCTCTGTCAAAGTTTGGGCATAACTTCTTCACTCAGCCACAGACCCCACCATGCCCTGTCGCCTGGGCTCCATGGCGTGGAGTCTGCCCCGCCTGCTTTGGAGCAAAGGGATGGAGCTGTGATGTTCAGGCATGGCGGGCGGCGGGGCAATGTGAAGGCTCACCCTGAGCCAGGGGCCGTCCTGAGGTCTCAGCTCAGAACCGGGCATCCGAGCAACGTGAAAACCCACCTTCTACTGGGCAGGGCCAAGGCAGGCAGGGAGCCGACGGCTCCTCCTCTGCAGCTCCTGAGCTCCTGCTGCCCGGCCTCCTCCCCCTAGCCGTGTGGACAGCAGCGGGTCCTGCTGGGGTCCCATCCCTTCCCTCTGAGGTTCCCAGGCACGGTTCTCCTGGCTGACGTGCTAACCACGTCACACAGACTTCCCGCGACGTCCAGCCGGTGTCAGCGCTGGGCGTGCTCGGGGAGCCTCCTTCCAGCCCACCCCCAGGCCCTCGGCGCAGGGACGACGCACTCCTTTGCACGGATGGGTAAACAGACACCCCAAGGAGTCAGGTGACTGGTTAACACATAACAGAAACCTGGATCCAGGACTTCTGAGCCCAAGATTGGCCGGGGTTAGGGGTGTGGCTTCCCACCCCCAGAAGGACAAGCCGTGTGCAGAACCCAGGGCTACTAAAGACGTGACACGATGGCCTTGACCCCAGCAGCCAGACAAGGGGGCCAAAGAGACAAGCCCACCCCCCCGGCACTCCTGAGCCCGGGGGCAGCACAGCACAGCGGCCCGGGAGTGAAGAGGGGGCCCAGGCCAGGACGGTCGCGGGTGGTGAGGCTTCTTCCTTCCAACGTTTTTCTTCACCACGCAACGTTGGGAAGACACATCTGTAGACAGTAGCCCAGAAGTGGCAGGTGAGCGAAGGTCTCGGGATTGACCCTGGATCAAACCCAGGTGTAAGCTTGGGTGCAGGACTGCCCCCCGCCCCCCGCCGGCCTCAGTCTCCACGTCTGCACAATAGGTTCAGCAGCAGCGCCCACTGTGGGGCGTCGGTGAGCCAGGGCACAGCGCAGCCTCAGGCGGGACCCCCGCGTGGTACCCAGCTCACCCGAGGCGCCTCCACTGGGTCTCGTGCAGAGGCTGATCACAGAGCAAAGCATACGGTTGGTTCCGTTTACACAAAGCGTCCACAGTATTTACAGATAAATCCACAGAACAGGAAGCAGGTTGGTTGTGGCCGGGGGTGAAGGCAGCACTGTTTCCTGGGCACCGGGTCTCCCCTAGGGGGAATGAAACTGTGACGCTGGCACAACGTGGCGAGTGTCCTAAATGCCACTGAGCTGTGCACTTAAAACAGTGACTTCACCTGATGTGAATTTCACCCGAACTTAAAAAAAAAGTCACCGAACAAGGGGTACAGACTCTGCTTCCGGGTTTAAGACCCTCTGCCGGACGTGGGGGCCGCGGAGCACACGGGCTAGAGCCAAACACCCTTGTGCTTACGTGGGGGTGGGGGCAGCCTGTCCGCTTTCCTCTGGGGGTTCTCCGACGGGCCCGCGATATGCTGTAGCGGAACCCCCACCTCAGGGGCCCCGTGCCGACCTGCAATCTGCATTCAGAGCAAGCTCCGTGGGCGTCCCTGGTGCACACAGGCATCTGGACACACTGATCTGTCCACCGTTGGCCCTGTCCTTCCATCCATCTCTCACTCCATCAGAGTGGCTGGCCGTCCACCCTCCACCCCACCGCACACCTCTGTTCCTCCCGGGCCGCATCTCAGCCCGCCTCCCTTGGGCCCGGCTTGACCTGCCAAACTGTCTTTCCTCCAGGTTCGTAATTCTGGATGCCCCTCAGCTGGCTGCTGAACCCCCTTTTCTTAGCTCTCCTTCACTGAAGCACTGCTGCTGACACGAAGGCACAGCCTCGACGGAGGGCTCTGACCGATGCTGGGGTGCTTCTGCGGCCGCCCCGAGGACGGCCCCCTCTGCCCCGTCTCCACGGTGAGGCCCAAGCTCCTTACGGGAGGCGATCTTGCCTCCCTGGAACTCCCCTGCCTGGCAGTCCCGTGCCATGGGCCCCGGGGACAGACAGGGCTCACACTCCTTAAAACGTGACCCCCGAGAGCAGAGACCAGCTTCACTGACCTCTGCCTCCTGACAGTCAAACGCCTGCTCAGTGCACTCCTTCCTCTGGGAATGGAGGTTGGAGATGTGTGTCCGTGGGCTGCCAAGAGCCACACAGGAGAGTGAATGCGCCTGTGGGGCCCCAGGGGAGACAGGGTCCCCGCACAAAGGCCTCCAACCTGTCCTTTTCTCACTGACCCTCCTTATTTACCCGCCGAACAAGCATTCGCTCTTGAGCCGGCTGCTGGCCTCTTGATTCCAGCAGAGAATCAGCCTCTCGCTCCATCCCATCCAGCTGGGGTGACCCAGCCAGTGACCACCAACTCCGCTGGAGCCCCGGGCGCAGCCCCTGGCAGGGGAGGGGCTTCGATCGCACCCATCACCCCGTTAATGCTGGGGCTCTCTTTCTCCGGTCTTGCAGCCAGGCTCAAATCAAATAACCCTCTTTGTTCGGCATGGAACTGACAAGCTGTTAAAACCCCATTATTATGCCATAATTTCAGAAAATTGATCCTCCTGAACAGCTAAATGAGACTCTAAGTTGCTTTGCGTGACATCTTATTTGAGGCTTTGATATGTCATAAATCCCAGGCAGCGGGGGGCTCACCCAGAGCTCATGGCTCCAGGATGGGCGTGTCAGCCTTGGGACAAGCTGGACCCCACCGTGGAGGGGAAGCAAGATGAAAGCAGTGACCAAAGGCGACCCCCGGGGCAGTGACACGGCCCCATTCTGCCAGGAATAGGCTTGGGGTCGCTGTCACTGTGTGAGCAGAAACGTTAACAGCTGAAGGACAGACTCAGAAAGAACAGGTGGAGAAGAAACACCAGTGGGAAAATGATCCTCTGGAGGGTAATGAACAAGTAATTGAACAAGGGATTAAAAAAAACCTCAGCGTTGGCAAGATCTCTGCTAATTACGCTTGACAGCGGGTGTGAAAGGGCCAGGGGACAGGGGGACATACCAGCAGGGGCGGCGTGACAACAGGCACGTCTCAGGCCCAGCAGGCCCCTTCCTGTTGCTTCTGTCTTGATTTAGAATAGCTTCCTTTTTCCTAAAGTAAGTGCTTCACAGGAGTGGTTTGGCTTTTTTGTTATTTTTTCCCCCCAAATGGAGTGTGTAGATGGAACTGCACTTGACAGACAGGAACCTTTGTCGTCCCTCCCGGGGAGGTGGAGCTGGAGGAGGCAGGGGCACACAGCAGGAGCACGGCTCTGCCCGTTTCCCTGCGTCCTGGGTGTGGGAGGGATGGAAACATCTGTTTTTCTTCCAAGGCCGGGGCTGCTGGTAAGGGCTGGCCAACCCCTTTGGGGGTATGTATTCTGCACACAGTAGGTGCTCAGTAAAGAAGTGGCATGAGTGAGCTGGCTCTGTTGAGAGGATGCACAGAATCTAATGTTCCCTGCTTTGTGGGCGGGCTGAGCAGCATTACTGTCCGTTTGCCCCTACTGCCCACTCATGGTAACATCTCTGCTTCCCCAGAGGGGCACAGAAAGGGCTGGGGGATGCTTGGATGGAGAGGTGAGATCAGAGCTTGGACCTTGGAGGCTGGCAAGCCAGGGCACGAACCTGTCATGTTTATGATGAATCTGCCAGCTGTGTGATCTTGGGCAAGTTACTTAACCTCTCTGTGCTTCAGCGTCCTCATCAGAGAACAGCAGGGTTTCTCTCCAGGGCTGTCGTGGGGATCAGTGAGAAAGCCTGTGCAGAACTCTGTGCAGGCTCTGGAGGGGAAGGGCGCGTATGTGTCTGGAGGCAGACAGGGAAGCTGTTTCAGGTGAGAGAATGATTCTGAGGTCATCCTGTCAGGAACAAGCCAAGCACGAGTTAAGCACGCACATCAGCTGGACGTGGTCAGGAGCCGGCAGAGGGAGGAGAGCCCAGTGATCAAGTATTTGGGGCTGTGGAACCAGGAGGCTGGGGTTCAAGTCTCACCTCTGCCTCTTATTAGCTAGTACAACCTTGGGAAAGTGGCCTCCATTTGTCCATCTGCCAAACGGGTTAGTGAAGCTATTTCCCTGCTACAGTTATAGGGGGGATTGATGAGTCACCACGCGTAAGACGCTTAGGACAGTGCCTGGCATGCAGCAGGGCTCGCTAACTGAAGCTCGTGTCCTTTACAGAAGGAGATGAAGTGATGTAATTCACAGAGGCCCCCAAGCGTGAGGTGAAAGGTGAGATCTGAGCTCCAGTCTCCCAGAGTCCAAGCTGTTTTCACATTTTCATCTATCTCCATAGGCCTCCTTCCCGTGCTGTGCCGCCCTCGGGAGAAACTGACCTCTCACCATCACCTGCCCGACGGGGAAGTGGGAGGGCTGAGCGTCTGTCACGGAGCTCACGTGGGCTCCAAGCGAAAGCCCTGCCACTGTCCGCAGTCGGAGCTGGGCCAGCCTCCCTCCATCACCTCCCCGGCTGCCTCTTACAGTCGCCGTCTCCAACGCAAAATGAGACAAGAAAACCTATGTGATGCAGCAGGCCGACTGCACCGGCTTCTGAGTCCTCCCAGTGAGAACAGAGTCCTTCATGGCCCTTGCTGGCCTCTGGGGTCCTCCTTCCTCCCCTTCCCACCTGCACCTGCACCCGCAGTTTCCTTCCACAGGCCTGCACCCTCACCACAGGGCCTTTGCACATGCTGTTCACTCCTGAGCCAGCAGCAGCCCTCTCCGTTACTACACTTGGTCCCTCTGCCACAAATGCCCAGCACCCTGGCCCCCACAGCTCCGAACTCAGCTCCAGGGGCTCACACCTCTTCCAGGAAGCCCTTTCTGACTTCCCCCCTCCTGGGCTCCTGTGCCTTCCCTGTGCGCAGCTCCATCTCCTAGTAGAGGGGAGCCCCTGAAGACAAAGAATGGGGGTCTGGTGCCCAGGGTCTTCTCAGCACACGGGTGCCTAAATCCTGAATCCCCTGCCAGCAGAGACTGTACCACGGGGTCACAGAAGAGGAAACAGGCCTGTTTGCTAATCCAGAAACATCTGCAGAAATGCATCCAGCCATCATTTACAAGCCTCCCACGCCCCTCCCAAGCCTGAGTTGGGTACCAAGTGGGACCTGCATTTGGGAAGAATCCTGGAGAAGGAGTCATTTGCCTTGGACTCTGGGTGGCAGTGGAGTCCAGAGATTAAAGGCACAGGCTCTGGAATCATATGTTCACTCCTTGCCTTGGCCACTCAGGAGCTCAGTGATCCCAGGTGACTCACACTAACTCCCTCTGGGCCTTGGCTTCCTTATCTGTGAAATGGGCGCACGGACCCTGCAGGGGTGCCGGAGGGACAATGAGAGATGGGTCTCAGGGCCTGGCCCAGGTCAGCTTTCCTAGCATCGTCAGGGAAGAAGGCGGAGGCCGTGATCCGCTCCCCACAACCCGTTCTAAAGCGGCTGCCCTTCCTGGGCCAACAAATCCTGGACCCAGGAAAGAGGTCCCGTTTCTGGGAGCAAAGTATCCTCTCAGCCTTTTCATATGGGCTCCTGGCCAGGTTAGGTAACTCGTGAGCACCTGTGACCCAGCACAGACCCAGGTGACCTGCAGACCGAATGGGGGGTTGTTTCCACCCACTGTTCCTCCTCTGTGCATCCCTGGCAAATAGCCCTGTGGATCATCTCAAGGAGAAGAAGGGAACCTGGGGACCCACCCAGCATCGCCTCTGCCCCCAAGACACAGGGTGGCGGTGCTCCGCTTACCCCAGAGGGCCATGAAGACAGAGAAGAAGACGGTGGCGGGGTTGTCGAAGAGGTGGCTGGCGCGGGCCGTGGCACAAGCCGAGCTCATCTTCCAGTAGCTGCAGGTCTTGTCGCACAGAGGACACATGGTGATGTTGTGTCTCTGGTCGCACATCTCCATGCTGGAAGAGAGGGAGCAGACCAGAGTCCCTGGGCCAGGTGGGCCGCTGGGGCGGGAGGAAGGGCTGGGGGTCCTCGCCACGGTGGGCGTGGGCCGGCGCCCAGCCAGCTGCAGCCAGGTCCACGTCCTTCCTCCCATCCAAGGCCAGCCTCCACGACTTGTGACCAGTGCCACCACGCAGGGCCCCCAGACCAATCTCCCACTTTGCTGTCACCTGCTTAAACTTAATGATTTCTGAGCGGGTCCCTGCATTTTTATTCTGCAAGCGACCTACACTTTCCGCGGGCGGCCCTGGGCATGGACCTGCCTAGACTTGCTGTGTGGCCGGAGAGGCCGCCTGAGTGTTCACCTCGGTGGCTGGGGGGGGCCCGGGCAGCAGGAGCCACAGCCGTACTGGAGCCACCTTTAGGAGGAGCCGAGGTCCCCACCCAGCCTCTGTCTGGTAACCAGATGCCACCTAGGCTTGTGTTAATAGAGAATTCTGACCAGGTCCTTACAGGACAGGGACCCTGGGACCTGAAAGAGGAACGGGGGGAAAGCACGAGAACGCACGGCCCTCCTGAGCCCACGCGCTGTATGCCCCGCGCCATGTGTCCCGCGCGGTGTGCCCCGCAACTGCTCAGGGCCGCTCCTGCCTCCCGTGGCCTCCAGGCAGCAGCTGAGAGCCGTTCGGGGTGTAGGCTTTCCTGAGACAGAGATCAGGGCTCAGTCCCCACTCTGCTGTGGGTGTGCGTGTGGTGTGTGTGTCTGTGTGGTATCTGTGTGTCTGTCTGTGGGGTACGTGTGTGTATGTGTGTATGTGTGTATCTGTGTGTGGTGTGTGTATACGTGTGTATACGTGTGTGGTTGTGTTTGTATGTGTGGTGTGTGTATGTGTGTGGTGTGTGTGTCTGCGTGTGAGTGCGGCTGGCGCAGGCACACCCTGGACTCGGCAGCCGGCCAGCTCTGAGTGTGAATCCCAGCTCTCCCCCTTGTGACCTGTGTGGCTCTGGGCAGGTTGCTCAAACTCCTGGGGCCTCAGTGTCCCCGTCTGGAGGATGGCGAGGCTGCGAATCGAGAGAACCCGTGTTCCTGGGTCGTCAGGAGGACTCCGTCAAGGCTGGTGCTAACAGTGAGCGCTGTTAATAGAGAGAGCCCTTGAGACGGTGCTGGGACGCCTAAACCGCCCTGCTGTGCACGTTGTTGTGGGAATAACTGAATGCCAGGCGGCTACAGGGGTTTTTTAAAAGGCACAGGAGTCCAGCTCTTGTCCCTCGCTCCTGAGGGCCTCTCCTGAAAGGCAGAGGGCAGGACATCCCACCGTGCCTGACCCCGGCCCCTCTCAGGGAAGCAGTGGATGGAAGGCTCCCCCCACTGCACCATCGTCAATGTGCCATCTGGGGCCACAGAGACCCCCAGCCCGAGGGTGGGGGGCCCGGAGTCCTGAGGGTGGGCGGGGCCAGGGAGGGCCAGGGCCTGCATCTCTGCCTGCCTGTGAGCCCCACAGCTGCCCCAGCCCTCCTCCCTGCCAGCATAAACACCCCAGCCAGACAAAAAGCCTGTTTCTGCTGGTTTTAAACCCTCAGTCTCTCCCTTCACCACCTCCGGCCAAAATAAAGACAAGCGACGGGCGGGCCTGCTCTTTGGAGAGAATGGAGGGGCGGCACCAGAGGCGCAGGGGGCCTGCTATCCTACAAGCTTGGACGGCTCAGGTTCCAAAGGGAACACACACCTCCTGCTTTGTCCAAGGCACCAAGCGGGCAGAGGCCGAGGTCAGACAGGCCTCCAGAATCCCCAGTGAATCTGTCTGCATCCCTGGCTGTGTGATGGGAGGCGGCAGAGCTGGCCGGGTCCAGCCTGGGGGCGCCAGCTCCATCTCCTCTCCAGGACAGGGAGAAGGCTGATGGAGAAGCCTCCAGGCTGCCTCGTGGGCCCGGGTGGTGGTGGTGGGGGGGGGCTCCCCACTTCTTTGGAGTCAAGTCTCCATCACTCTGGGCTGCTTTGGTAACTTATGTCATTAGCAAACAAAGGGACAAGTTTTCTCCTGCCTGTGCCCGAAATAACCCTGGAGGGGACATTAGCCAGACTCCTTTAACGTTCTGGTGCAGGGTGGGCGGAATACTTTAGGTGTTATTCATGTATGAAAACCTCACTTGCATAAAAAGTTACCGGATGTGGCCTCTACGCAGCTGAGTTCTCTAAGGAGTCCGTTTCTCCACCAGGTAAAAGACTCCTTCACTGGCTTTTTACCAAGCAGAACTGGGTGAATTTTCCAAGCCACAGCTCTAGTTTAGAGATACAGGGCTGAGCTGTAAGAGGTAATGACACTGATGTCTCAGGACTGTCCCCGACTGACTGCCAGCTCCTGGGAGACAGGGCCAGCGGCGTCCACCTTTCTAACCAGCGGTCTGCCCATCGGCACAGTGTCCCTGACACAGGCTGGGCCTGAGGTCCTGAACCCATGACACAGTTACTTTGGGGTGAGTATTAGCAAGTCTGGGAAACTAGAGAAGACGGGAGATGGTGTCCCCAAGTGCCCACTGCTTGGGCCACGTTCTGGCTGCCACTTGGAGAGAGCAACACCACACAGGCTGGGCTGCTCCGGGGCGGCGGCCTCTTCCAAGCGCGCCCCATGCCTGCTTTACTGCGCGGGGAGCAGCAGCAGGAAACGTCACCCTTGCGTTCAGAGACGGGTCTGCTGCACCGGGCCAGCCTTTGTTAAGATGCTGGTGCTGCAAGGTTTCCCAAAGCCGCGGGGGTGGGGACGCTGCAGGGAGACGGAGCCTGGCCGGCTGAGCACGTGCCCCAAGGCCTCGGAACGGTCATCTGTCTCATTTCCTGACCTCCCCAGGAAGCAGTGAATTTTGTTGTCACATCATAACCGAGAACTAAATGGGTAAAAAAAAAAGCTTCAAAGAATGAAAAGGAGCTGGATATTTATTTTATGTCTTCCTCTCGACAATAAAACATCCCCCAGGGCGTCTGTGCCTGGAAAGGCTGCCCACGCTGTCAGACGGCTATTACACCCTCTGGACTGCGCCCCGTGTCCCGAAGGCGCCTGGCCAGGCATGTGACTTCCCGGGGGGCTGAGCCGGTGCCCGGGGGGCTGGGGTGAGGGGCCCAGGTCCCGGGGAGCTCTGCTTGTGTGTTCAGGGGGAGGGGGCGGCCCACCTACCTGGGGATGTTCTCATCGACGGTGGCCCATCCGTAGAGGAAAACGATGATCCCCACCACGGAGGCGGGGATGAGCATCTGGGTGTACACGCCCAGCCAGGCGAAGTACAGGCCGATCTTCTCCCCAAAATACTTCCTACACCGCAGGGCAAAGCCAAACAGACACACTTACTCTCAATCCACAACCCGTCCCCGCCCCAGTGAGGGGCAGCTCACACGGGAGCCCCAGGGGGACTCTGAGCCAGGCCACCAGGCCTTCCCTGCGTCCACCCCCTTTCTCCCCTGTGCTCCGAAGGTGGGAGCTCTTCCGCTGGGGACCCAGGCTGCTGGCAGGGTGCTGCCCAGAGGCTGTGGGCTCCATTTCCCAGCCTGTTCAGCCCGGAGGCACCAGGAGAACCAATAACTCCCGTATATTAAGCATCTCAAGCTCCTTGATGGGCTGAGCTCTGGTCTGCATGTCCCCACAGCACACACATTGTTTATCTGTCTGCCCCTTCCTGCCCCGGAACGCAGGTCCTCGATGGCCAGTTCTTACAAATTCCAAGGCAGTTCTTTTTTTCTCTCAATATAGCAAAGAAAGGAACCCCGCCAGTCGCCCAGCTGGGTCAAGCTGGAACGTGATTTTAGTGGGAGATGGTGAACACGACAGACAACAGCCCATCCTGCGGTGAATCTGAGTCAACTGCCCCACCGAAGGCTCGGCCGGGCTTTGGGTCCTGCCCCTGCCGGAAGGCCTTGGCTCCTCGGCACGAGCTCTTCAAGCTCAAACAGGCTCCTGGGACTGCGCGCTCAGTGCGGTCGACGCATAGGGACATTTAACCGATTAGGTCTGCTCCTGGCGCCCCCTCTTACCTGACCAGATCGATGGGCTGGTACTTGTAGAAGACCCCGTAACTGGCCCACTCTTCGTACAGGAGCTGGGAGAGAGAAAGTGGTGAGGGGCTGGGGAAAATGTGACCTCCCAGCTCTCTCCCCGGAACACGGAGCTGCCGGGACGCCGCTGAACTGAGGTACTCAGCTCACAGCTCCATCATGCATTCATTCAACAAACACGTGTAGAGAGTCAACCCTGTGCCAAGGACCGTGCTGGGCACTGGGCACTGAGGTGAGCAGAGCCGAATCCTGGCGCTCCCCTTCTAGTTGGGGGGACAGACACGGAAAAACGGGTCAAAGCTTTCAGCTCTGGGTAGGGCCTCGAAGAACCCACAGGCGGGGGCGGGGTCCTCAGGCAAGAACAGGCCTATGTTCTTAGGTGATGGTGGGGCTGAGAAAGAAGCCTTGGGCATCACTGTGGAGCCCTCACCCTTCACAATTGGGTCTGGAGTTGGTCTGAAATGGCCACTACTCTCCTACCAGCACCATCCTGTTCCCTGGCCCAGAGGCTCTATCTCACTTTTTGCCTCTGAAATGGCTTACTTACCCCTAAAATTCTATTGGTTCTCTGAGCTCACGTCTGATTGGCTGTTTTCCTTCACTCCTGATTGGTTATTACTCTCACTCCTCACTGGTCCACTTCCCAACTTCTGATTGGTCCATTTGTAGTACTTCATTTGCATGAAGCTCACTCCTGATTGGTTATTTTCCTCACTCCTGATTGGTCTATTTCTACAAAGCTTGTTCCTAGTTGGTCAACTTTTGTTATACCTTATTTGCATATGATGTTGCAAAGAGTAAACTGGTAGCCTATAAAGGCCTGTGTAAACCTGCAAATAGGGTCCAGAACTTGAAGTGTTAACTCTTCTGGGCCCACTGGCATAATAAACTTGAGTTCTTCAACTCTCCGAGTGCTGCTTGGTTTCTCGCCCAGATCCAGGTTGCTGTCACAACTGAGCTGTAATGCCAAGCTGTAACACACTTTTCCGCAACAATGAGACTGGGGTTTTGATCTGATAGGACCCGCGTCTCTATAAGAAGAGGAAGAGATACCAGGGCTTTCTTTTTTAACGTGCACACATGGGGGAAAGGCCATGTGAGAGCACAGTTAGAAGGCGGCCGTCTGCAAGCCAGGGAGAGAGCCCTCACCAGAACCCTACCCTGCCAGCGCCCTGACCGGGGACTTCCAGCCTCCAGAACCGTGAGAGACAAATGTCTCCTGTTTAAGCCCCTCAGTCTGGTATTTCATTACAGCAGCCTGAGCTGACACCTTCTCCCCCCCTGTCTTGGAAGATCAAGAGCTGACGGGATGGATCTCTGTGCACAAAGACATCTCCCATTAAGTCTCTGAAAATTTAAAAAGTGTAAGAGGCTCACTGGGAGGGGTCCAGCTTTCACAGATGAGGGAGTCAGGGGTCCGGAGAAAGGACCCTCCTGCAAACGCCTCCATTTCTTCTCCTTCTGCAGGGCTGAGAAACAGCACCCGGGAGAACACAAGCCAGCACACGTGCCTCCAAAAGACGGGGAGGAAAACAACACAGAAAAGCCAGATGCATTCTTAATAAATGATCAGCGAACCTTGCTGTCAGAATCCTAGGTTTGGTCTGCTCTGAGTTTTGTAAGAGTAGCTTCCTTTAGACGTCCAGTCTTTCTGTAAGCGGCAGGGACAGGGTGTGTCCAGCAGGGTTCCAACAAGTTCGGAAAAGCTAACAGCAAGCCTGCCTGCTGGTGGGTGAGGCCTCGCAGCTTCTGGGTAAGGAACTGGGATGCGTGGGGCTTCCCCCCATCTCGGAG
The DNA here is from genome assembly GCF_048773025.1 of Camelus bactrianus. Classification (NCBI taxonomy): domain Eukaryota; kingdom Metazoa; phylum Chordata; class Mammalia; order Artiodactyla; family Camelidae; genus Camelus; species Camelus bactrianus. The sequence goes on from NC_133548.1 coordinate 3,413,122, forward strand.
GAGAGAGGGGCCAGGAATTGGAGCTGTGTTGCTGTGCTGGGATGTTGGCTCTGCTGAGTCTGGATGGGGTGTGCTGGGCAGGCCTTCCCAGCTGAGTCCTGGGTGGGTGTCCTGGGCAGACCCTCCTGCCCTGAGCCCCGCCAGGCATCCGGGCAGACGCTATCCCCTCTGAGCCCCATGGCCTCCTTTACCCTGAAGGAGGCTGTCCTTCCTCCCAGGTCACTGAGTGGGGCCAGGTGGGCTCACGCCCGTTAGAGCCCTCTGTGAAGGTGGAGCACTGAGGGTCGTTGTGTGCTATCTGTCTGAGGATGCGGAAAATGAGGAAAAGCCTACGGTTTCCCCCTGTAAAGGGAGAGGCCTGAGCCGGCAAACCCTGCTGAGCTCACCCGGCACCCAGCACGAGCGAAGCAGCCCCCACCGACCCAGGCAGCTCCCCACCCTCGGCTGAAATCCAGTTGCCGATTTACACCATAGGGAGTCAGAGGGGGAGGGCGGGGAGGGGGAGACGGGCGAGGAGAGAGACCCTGGATGGGGAGAGGCCACGAAGCCTGCGGGGGGGAGGGGAGGCACCAGGGCAGAAGAGCCACGGGAAGACCCTCTCGAAAGCTCGGCCTTGTCACACTGCTCACCCTGTTCCCGGGCAGTGGGACTGGCTGTCGCAGTTCGGCCACCATCCACCAACAGATGTGACTGACGGGGAACACCCAGCTCTCTGCATGAGCTACCCTACACCTCAAGGGGCTTTTCTTCCTGCCATGAGGAAAACGTCCATCACCCTGTAGCTGTTGGGGGCAGGAGATGAAACTTAAGATTTCCTTGCAGTGGTTGGCAGGTCGCCGGGGGGCCCCTCAGCCTGCGAGCAGATGAGGGGAGCCGGGGGCCCTGGGGCTGTAGCCAGTCACTGCGCACCTGGGGTGATCTCCTTACTCCCTGGGGGGAGGGGCGCTTGGCCCCAAGGCCCCTGAGGGTCTGTGGCCCAAAGACCAGGCCGATAGTCAGGGCACAGCCTCCGCCCTCGCCTGCCTCTGCTTGGACATTCCTATTTGTGACCCTGCTCTGCCTGTGGCCTGGAGGCCGAAGGGCCAGAAAGGGGTCACCGAAGCCCACGGAGGGAGCATTTTTAGGTGGAGGAAGGGCTCTGGGTAGTGGCAGAGGGGCGCAGAGAGACGAAGCGGGCCGGACTCTGGGGCCAGGGCCGGGGCGGGGCAGGCTTGCCGACGGGACGGGGGAGTTCTGCACATCACGGGGTCTCAGACGGATGCCAGCTGTTCCACCAAAAATAACCAAATATGTATTTTTGTGCTAAATCAGATAGCATCTTCAGCTGGATTCCCGGGCGGGCGAGTTGTATCAAGTACTGAAGGTTTAAAAACACATACGGGGGGCTGGAGGGGGGTGGGGATGAAGAACATTCCACACACAGCTTCCCGGCCCCTGCGACCTGGGACAAGGCCACCACCGTGAGGTTTTCGGGGAATCACCCCCCACCGCCCCACCTCGGCAGCAAGAGGCAGGACAAGGGGGGCTGAAACGAATGCAGGGCCGGAGGGGGGCAGCTCCCCAAGGGGACGGAGGTCTGTGCCTGAGGAACCGGGAGGGGCTGGGGCAGGGGTGGGAAGGAGGCTGGCATCCGGGTGTGGGCACGTGAGGGAAGGAGGAGAAACGGCTGTGGGGGGGGGGGGAGCTGTGGGGTGGGTGTGGGAGCGCCGGAGAGCCTGGGCGGGAGGAATTAGGGACAGCCCCTAAAGAATAAGGGATCACTCAGTGTTTCCCAAAGTGTGTTCCACGGAACTTCAGCTCTACAACCCTTTTCACTGAAGAGGGTTCCAGGTCAAGTAGGCTTGAGAAACACTGGCTTGGCCCTGTGCTGCTGGGGGCTGTGGCGCCCCGGGCGGCTGGCCCAGCTTCTCCCAAACTTGTTTCCCCGGAGGCTGGGCAGGGTTAGGCCAAGTGTCAGTAAAGAGCCCTGGAGGTCCTGACAGATCCGGTGAGACACAGGTTTCAACCTAGCCACGTAGGGCTGCGGAAGGACAGAGGGAAAGGGCAGGCGGTGGGGGCATGTCCCCTCCCCCCACGTGATCTGACCTCCTGAAAGGATGCTTTGGAGAGTCTGAGAGGACAGTGCAACGAAGCGAGTTCACCACCGTCTCCCTCGGACGTGGGGCCGCAGCACCGTGACCGTAAGCCCAGCCCCGCTCACGCTGGCCCTGAGGCCCCCAGACCCCAGGAGCGGCTTCCTGGCTCTGCAGCACTCACCCTCCTGTCGTTGAACTCCACGCTGTCCCCGTCATAGTCACCCTGTCCAGAGAGGGAGGAGAGAGTCTTACATTTTTTGAACAGTTCAGATCCGAAGCCTTTCCAGACACAAACTCCAGCAGCCCTGACTGATGCAGTTAAGCTCACCCCAGGACAGGACTTCACCCAGAGCGGACAGTCGCCCAGGCCCTGGGGCCGCCTGGGATAAAAAGCGCCCTGTGAGACCTCAGGCTGCCCCGCCAGCCCCTCATCCCCAGGAAAGACCGAGGCGCCTTCCCCACGTCGCAGAGACAGCACCCAGGAAGGGAACACGGCTAGCTCCTTGGAATTGACATCACAGAGGAACGGGGGCCGTGGGGGTGGAGGAACCGCATCAATAGGACAAACACACCCCCCCCGCCGGGACGGTCCGGCATCTCGTCCCAGGGCCCCGTCCAGGCAGTGCCCCCCACTCTCCAACGTCGCAGGAGGGGTGATGAGTCAGACGGTCACTGTACATGAAGGTCAGTGAGCAGTACTCTAGCTTTACAGATGGGAACACTGAGGCTCGGAGGAGCAAACTAACTTTCCTGGGATAGACAGGGAAATCCTGTCAGACCTGGGACGTGGATCCTGGTCTCCAAATCCAATGGACAAGAAGGAGGGTCCAAAAGCTGAAAGTGAGCCAGGATTCCAGCAGGTGACACCGCCGACCGAGGAGGAGCCGTGAGACAGAGGGTCTGGGAGGCCCCCGCCTGGCCGGCCTGGCCTGGCCAACCGGTCCTGGGGCTGCTGGGCAGATAAAGGCTCTGAGGGATCCAGGAGGTCTGCCTGGTGCCTGCTCCACTCACCAGCTCCTTCTCTGACCCCCGTGGCACCACCAGCCCCCTCCAGGCGGGAGAACTTGACCACCAGGAGAGCAACTGATGCTGTGGTCTATGCGGGAAGATGCCCTGGGAGCCGTTTACCCAGTTCCCCCGTCTTCAGGGGCCCTCCCTGCCCAACCCGACCTTTTTGGCTTCCCGGTGTTTTCACTCCTGGCTGAGACAGCCACACGATTCCAGCAGCACCTCATTTCCCCGGAGGTCAGTTAGCCGGTGACCTCGACGGGGGTAGGTGCCAACCAGGAAGGAAGCCAAAAAGCCGTCCAGCAGCGGCTAAAACGCCAAGTCCTTCTCCTGAGCTGAATGCTAGCTCCAGGAGCAAAAACCTCTTCCTCTACATGCAGTCCCGACAGGTTGTGTCTGGCTGGCAAGGGCACCAGCGCCTGGCCTGACGGACACTCTCGCTGAATGAATGAATGAGTGAGTGAGTGAGTGAACGCAGTAACCAAGGCACCGGCGCGGGTGGGAAGCTATGGGCCACGCGCTGAAGGCCGTCAGATGCTCAGTGGTCCCAGGCGGATGGAGGGAACTACACACACACGGGGGGAGAGCCCACCCCCCACCAGGGGCTGAGGTGCAGCCTCGCTGTGGCTGGCGTCCTCTGTTTAAGAGCATGGGGTGCACGTGTCTCAATTCAGGATTTATCTCCCCAAATATTTGAACTTCAGCTTTGGTACTTAACGGGGTGTCATGTCCGTCAGTTGTGTGGAAAATCCACGGATGTAAAATCTACTATTTCCTCAACATGACTGAAGTCCGTAATCCAGCTGAAAGAACCCTCGAAGCAGAGCCAGAGGACTTGGGCTCCATTCCTCGGCTGTGTGCTCCTGGGTAAGCTGCTTAAGCAACTGCAGCCTCAGTCTCCCCATCTGCAAAGTGGGAACAGACCCCACAGGGCAGGCTTCCCTACTGCTGTGTAAGGGACAAAGATGACGGTGCAATAGAGGATCAAGCAGCCTACTGTCAACCAGGGCTGGCTTCTGGCCCCAGCTCCTCCACAGGGGCTGTGTGACCTTGGGCAAGTCACTGAACCTCTCTGAGCCTCCATGTTTGCATCGGATTAAATGAGACAAAGCTCCTATGAAACATGGTTCTTTGCATGCAGTAGGTGCTCAGAAATGTTGATTTCTCCTCTTTCCCTTTTAAGACTTAAAAGGCTGACTCAAACAGGCAGGGAGGCCCCGAAACATTCCGCCTTCTGTCTCTGACATCTTGGCAGGGGTTACTGGCTCCAAGGCCAAGCAGGGCTGTGTTCCCGGCGCCAGTGGGGCTGAACAACTGAGCAGACCTGAGCAGGGTGGATGAGCGAGGCCCCTTCCGGGGAGGAGCCAGGAGCGCTGGCTGGGACCTTCAGGGCCTGAGCCCTGCCCTTGAAACATTCCTCAAGCCACGGCAACTTGGGTCAATCGCCAAGGCAACTTGACTCAGTCCTACCCAAATCGACACCGCATTTATACTAGGTGCTGAGTGTGGGGGTTTTCATGAGATACAGGCCCAAGGAAGGGCATCCAAACAGTGCTGCCTTTGTGGGACAGGGAGCATGGAGCCCAGAGAGAAAGAACTCTACTGTGCTGGGGGAAGGGGAGAAGAAAGGTTCCATGCAGAGGAGGCAGGAAGAGCATGGCAGGCAGAAGGAACAGCATGAACGGAGGCATGGAGGCAAGAAAGTGGGATCAGTTGACCCCAGATCCTGCAGTGAGGGGGAGGCCCTGATCCCTACAGTGAGTGATGAGGGTTCGACAGCAGGTCGGCTGAACATCTTCCCTCCCACTCAACAGCCTGGGGAGATGACCATGTGCTGCACTGGTCCCCTCCGTTTGTCCAATCTAGTGTCTCCCCAAAAGCCCTTCTGTTTTTGTAACCCCTCCAAAACCCACTGCAGCCCTGGCAACTGGCAGCGTGAGTATTATTCCTGACTTGCAGATGGGGATACTGAAGTTCAGAGAGGGCAGGGGCTGTCTCCTCCACTCAAGGCCACAGAGGAGTGAGTGGCCAGGACTAGAATCTGGGTCCCGTGACCCCCAGGCCTGCCCTCTCTCGCTCCTAGTCTTTGCAGTAACACACATTTGGAAAGTTCCAGAGATCCTCCATCCGGGGTTCCCACACTGCTCAGGCCCCGTGGCCCATCCCCAGTGCCCTGCTGAACTCTCGTCCCTGTCTCCATAGAGACAAGAAGAGAATCCTCTCTCGCTCCATCCTGAGCCAAGACAACGCAGCCGTGGTCACAGGCTGTATTTGTCAGGGGGATGCCAGTGGGATTTGGAGATTCAGCTCAGGAAGCTGGCCACTTGCTCTGCAGAAGCAGATGCACAGAGAGCGCTGGTCATTCCGCCAGAGCCCGAGCAGGACAGGGTGGGGGAGATGGAGCCAGGGGAAGCATCTTGTGGACCGGCTGGCTGTGAGGTCCAGATACGGATGGGGCAGAGTTTCTGCCACAGATGCCCCCGCCTTGGTGGAATGGCTCTGCGAGCAAAGACGGCTGTGTGTGTGACTCTGGTCCCCACCTGGGGAAAGCGGGAAGGGCTGTGCATGGCTGACATTTACGGGAGAGCCAAAGCAGAAAGCCCAGACTGCAGGAGAAAGAGGGCTCCCTTGGGGACGAGGCCCTGGGGATTTGGGGAATCAAATGACGCAGAGATGAGCCGTGCCTGTCAAGGTTACTTACATCGTGCAAGGGGTAGGCTGCCGAGTAAACGCCGTTGGCCAGCAGGCTCGTGATGCCTTGAAAATAAAGGTAGAGACAAGGGGTTACGGCCCAGGCATGCCTCCCACGGCTCAGGTTCGACCAGAGCGGCCCCAGGACCGTCTGGATCACCGAGAATTTGTTTTCAAAGCGAGCCACGCCTGGCTGCACAGAGCCCAGCCACCTTTCTGGGGTTTCCTCCCGGGGTTTGACTAGGCGATGGTGAAAACATGCTGTATGGGCAGAATTAGGAAGACACAGAGGAAACCCCAAGAGGAAATCACGTCTGGGAGGAAGAAGGCACCCCCAAACCTGCAATTCACCAGCGACCCCCGCCTGCGAGATCAGGAAGGTGGATTGTCAGTGGTTAGGAAAAGCTGAATCATGAGAAAAAAATATGGATGGGGAAATTGATGGTGTCAGAAACACACATACAATTTGGAATTAGATTTTAGGTTGATTGGAAAAGCCAAAGAGGAGGCCTGCGGGCCCTGCGTGGCAGGGCAGAGGCACTTACCGTATTTACCACATTTTCGCCTTTTATTTAAAAGGGCAGAGTCCTTCTTTCTTCCCTCTCCTTGCCCTGTTTACACATCCAGCTATTAGTTACATGAAAAAGGGCCTGGAAGAATCAAAGCTGCATTTGGGGGGGAAACGCGCTCACTCACGCCGTCCTGGTGGGCTTCTGGTGGGCGCTGGAATGATGGCCTGGCCCTCGTTTGCCACCCGAGGCCCCGCACTGGGAGCGTTAGAAAAATAACCATTTCTGCACGTCTTGAGAGTCCAGAGGTGCGGACTCGGGCGCCCAGCTCCAGGAGACAGTGCCGTGAGGGGGAAGGCGGAGCCCAGCCAAGCATGGGGCCGGGGGTTCCTGGAGATCTGATCTTGCCCTGCACACATCCATGGGGGCCCAGGAGTTTCCATGAACCCCTTTGCTGGTCACAGGACCCTCTGTCTGGCTGAACAAGCTTTCTAGGTGGTAAGCGGGTCACATTTTTCAGTGGCCTGGCCGCCACTCTTTACTACTCTGCTGTGACATAGGTGTGAAAGTCACTTCCTGAAATCCACTTAAAAATAAACCATTTCCTCAGCTACTGATCTGGGATGGTCAGGGCACCTGAGGGACGCTTAGAAATCCAAACTGAGCCAGAGCAAGGTGGGAGCATGTGGCCAAAGCCACATGAGTGAAAAGTTCAGCTGTGATTAAAAAAATGAATGAGGGGCCTGATTCAGGTTCCTTGGCTCCTCATTGTCCCCAGAACACTCACAAGGCTGTGCTGTCACAGGGCCTTTGCACAAGCTGCACTCTCCGTCTGGAAGGCTCACCCTTCAAATGTCATCTCATCAGAAAGACCTCTGTTCACTGGTTCCAAATCCTCTTGTCACCCCCCATTCCCCCTCAACCAGCAAGATTACATTCTGGTTTACCTGGTTATCTATGATCTGTTTACCTCTTCCACGATATAAACTCCCTGAGGGTAGGGACCTACCTGGGACAGAGGCTGGTGGGTGATAGAACCCATCCACAAATTTGGAGGTCACGAGGGCTTTCAGACAAGGCGCCAATATGAAATGAGGTGTGGAGAGGGCCCTTCCATCTACCTGTCTGTCACCAGCCCTGGGAACCAGCCCTGCTAGGGAACGGGCCAGAGGACCCAGAGACACCCACTCCCAGGATAACCTGGAGTGGGGATCAGCACTAACTTTCACAGCCACCACACAAGCCTCCACCAGAAAGGACCCTACGGGGACCCTAAAGGACGACTGAGGTCTGAGATGAGCGCTGGGACTAGAACCAGCTTCTCCCACCTCTGGTGGCCTGAGTCACCCTAGAGGCTCTTGATTTCAGAGGCTGGGCTCTGGGGACAGTTTTCCTGGCCACCTCTCGACTCCTGAATGCTGCACCCCCTCACTGACTTAGGACACGGGCTCAGAGATTCCAGGCCCAGAAGGGTGTCCCTGCGACTGACCATTGGCCGCGCTGGGCCGGAAACGTGCAGGCCGCCTGACCCTGGACGGTCCATCCCCCCCCCCCCGCCCCCGCATCCCGGGCCTGCCCCAGGCTTCAGCTGCTAGCATCTTACTCCTCCTCCTGCTCTTTGCTCCCTTCCTGCAGCCTCTTCCCTCCACAGGAAGCCAGGAGGCAGGGAGCCTCTCCTGATGCAAAGACTCTGGCTCTTACCAGACCCTCCTTGGGCCCCTGGAACCACAGCCTCGAAACTTAAGATGCTTCTACAGCATGAAGGACTGTTGCTGGCTCTCAGCAGAGCCAAAAACAGCTCAGGAAGAGGCGGGCAAAGGCTGAGGACAGGCATTCCTTTGCTCTGAAATGCTCTGCTTTAGCAAACTCAGCCTGTGACTGTGGGCAAGGGACCTGTGTTGGTGGTGGGGGGTTTCTGTTCCTGATTTAATTGGGAAGGTTTTGCACTTGTGGTTGAGGTGTTCTGTAAACCGGTACCTAAGGAGCCCAGTGGGGATGGTTTTGCAGCAGGTTCTGGATCAGGGCAAGTGTCATCGGGTATGTGTCAAAGGGCACACACGGTGGGGTGCCCCTTTCAGCCAGACTGCAGCCCGAGCAGGGCGCCTTCTAGGCTGCTTGCAAGTCTGGCTGGCGAGTCTGGTTGCTGCGTCAGGCCGTCGCCCCTGGCTGGAATCCTAACTTCCTCCCCTGGACTATGAGGGTCAAGAGAGACTGAAGACATCTCGGTCTCCCCTCTAGTTTCCAGCAGCCAGAATTTACTGCCTCTGCTGTGAGAGGCTCCTCAGGCCATCAAAGATGCCTCGAGCCAGAGAGGAGGATGCTCTGGTGCTTAAAAGTGCCATAAAACAGCCCCACGGTCCTGGAACGGCTCTCCTGCCTGAAACTGAAACTGTTACACAGGCTTAAATCAAAACCCTCTAAAAAAAAAAAACCCAGCCTGGCTGCCCACCTCCCACGGAGATGACGCGTGCCTTACCCATGCTGTACTTGGCTTTGGTACATGTTGTCCTCTTCAGGATTTCATAGACCTGTTGTGGAGACATGAGGGGCGGCCGTCACTCCAGGCAGCTGGTGGGCTGGCCAACATGGACACGGGTCACCGGGAAGGGAGGTGGTGGCGGCCAGCAGTGCCAGCCTCCCACCAGCTCCCGAAGACAGAGTTGGGCAAGGAGGTTGCCCCAAGGGCCCATTTTTACTTCCCTCCATGAAGCATCCCCCACACTGTGCAGATGCTCAGGGGACGGGTGTCCCGGGCACCCCAGTGGAAGGTTGTCATCCCTTTGGGCTGAGATGTGAGTTGGAATTCGAAGGTATGAGGACCCAGCCAATAGGGCCAATCCCAGGTGTGGTTCTGAATGTTCCAGAAACCTGTGCCCACTTTACTAACAAAATATTTCACTTTGTTCCCTTGGAGCCCTGCCTTGGGGGTCTGCCTGCCTGAGTCTCATTCCTTGTAGCTGTGTGGTCTTGAAACTACCTTGCCACCCCTGCCTCAGTTTCCCCACCTGCAAAATGGGATGAAAAGAATTGGCATGCGGGTTGGAGAGCTCCAGTCACCCCCTGACCCCGGAAGGTTCCAAGTTCCCACCCTGCGGTGCCCCATCCAACCTTCTCCCTTCATCTCCGCCTGCCCAGCCCTGCCCCAGCCACCCGGCCTCCAGACTGCCTCTCTCACTCAGCGACCCTCTCCTGAGGCCACAGGGCCTTTGCCCCGGCTGTTCCTTCTGCCCAAAGTGCTTATCTCTCTAGAGCTAAATGGCTGCGGGGCCCCTTTAACAAACCGTCACCGAGCAGCCACTGCCCCCGTCACTCTGCCCTCTGATTCTGCTCTCCCGTCCCGGGTGCCCTCCACACCTGCCACAGTATAGAAGTGCCTGTTGCCTTTCCCCTCCCGCCAGTCCTGGGCATACACCAGGAGCTTGGTTACTGACCGATGATGAATGAATAAATCACCCAGTCAGTTGGGTCCTGCCCCAGCATCCCCTGAATCTAATCGGTGGCCCTGTCCTGACCTTGATGCTTCTCCCATAACCACCTCCTCCCTGCTACCTGTGGCCACAGCCCTCATTTACAGCCACCACTATGACCACATCCACCCAGCACGTGCCCTCTCACAGCCAGCCACTGGCAGTGATTTTTCTAGGACCTTGCCCTGCAACCATCTATGGCTCCCTAGTGCATACAGGCTGATGGGCTAGTCCTATGATCAGCACCTTAGGCCCTTTTCTGTTGTTTCCTGCTGATCCTGGCTCTTATCTGCTTGCACACTAGGCCGCCCCGATGCCAGGAGCCCAGGGAAGAGGTAGGAGGGGCTATCATCATCTCTTTGTCCAGAACAGCACTGGGTCCCCAAGACTAACGAAGGACAAAGTTTCGAGTCACCAAAGAGTTTCTCTGGAGCATTGGTGGTTTACAAACTGACCTTCAAGTCTCTAGGAGAGACTGCTCCCCCACCCCAGAGGTAAATGGAGTCATGCACTGTTTAGCTGACACTTCACTGGTCCTGCAGAATCGCTTTCTGTGACTTGGGGATCACGGACTAAGCTCAATTATAAAGCGAAGCCCAGAGCCTCCGTCCGCATCTGCCGCCCCGACCTCGGGCCACCTCCCTGACAGCAAGAGGGCGTTTATGACTTTGCACCCTGCCCTGTGCTTCAGAGAGAGCCCTGGAGGTCCCAGAGAGTGTAAAACTGGGGCACACTTACTCACTGAAACAAGGCACGTGCCTCAGTTTCCTCAGCCGGCCATGCTGATTCTCTCCCATCCCAAAATGACACAGAAAAGGTAAGACCACTCAGGTTAAACTGCGTCTGGCTCTCCCAAGCAGCTGGTGTCCACGAGGGAGAAGCTCCCTCCTCTGCACACGTGCCAGCCCTGAGCTTCACTGGCCACTGATGTTTTCTGCATACAAGAGTTTCTTACTGTTTATGATAATGAGATTTAACTGCTAATTGAATTGGCAACACGGTCAATAATTAAAAACCACAGCAGAGACTGTGCTCCTGGCACTGCGTCCGGGTTACCCTCGCGGGGGGGTGGTGCACGGCTGCCCTTTGAGCAGGAAGCCACCTCGTCCCATTTGGGAGTCACTAGGCTGGGAGGGGTCAGGACCTGATCTACCACCTGTCCTGGCAAAGGCCTGAGCCCCCCACACCAATTGGCCGGCACCACTGTCCCCTGCCTGGCCGCCTGCCAGTCTTGAGACATGGCCGCGAGGGGCAGTTATCTGCTCAAGGTTAAGGGGCCGCCTCCTCCCCGTCTGGACCCTCTCCTCGCCAGGCTGGGCCTTCTGGGGGAGAGAGGAGCAGCCACTTGGCTTCGAGGTTAATTCTTGTTTAAACAGACGTTGGGTCCTGAGCTATGCACGGCCCAGCTTTTTGGCTGGCGGACAAGTTGGCAGCTGATGGATAAACATTAAACCAACACCAGGAGAGGGCAGGGTGGCCTGGTCAGATTTCAAACCTCGGTTTGCTCATCTGGCAAAGCCCCAGAAATCTACCCCAACCCTCATGCATTTGCCTCCACTGCTCCTCGCTCCTGCCAGGCCTGCCTGCTTGGAAACCTCCAGACAGATAGGAACGGACAAATTTCACTGAGGGCCAGCAGCAAGGAGGCTGGACAGATGTGCTGGGAACTTCAAAGATGTCAGAACGTGTGGAAATAACCTGACGGGTCTGGAATCCCTCTGCCTCATCCCTGCTGCTCCACCCGGGCTGTCCCCAGGGCTCTCACAGCCTGCTGGTGTTATTATCCTAATTATTTCGGTCACAGACAATTAGAGCCCCTTTCACCCAGAGGAGTTTGGCTGAAATGAAATTATCATCCGTTTCCCCGGGGCCACATTTGCTGCTGAGCAATCGATTCCCACGAGCGAGCAATACTTACGATTGTGCTCCGGGTTTTGCTGTCGAAAAAGGAATCCTTGTCAGACAGGTCAAATCTGTTGAAATATTGGGAAGAAAAAAAAAGACACAGCTCACTGGAGTCTGCTCTCCCTGCTTCCAAGGCCCTGGGAAACCGCACCTCACGCACCAGCAGTGACTGCGAAACTGGCAAAGCCCGGTCCGCACCCCAAGTGTGACCTGACTCTGGCAGCATGTGGAACAGTCTTTTTCGTCCCCCTCACCACTTGGGGTGGCTAGGAGACCCACACTGGTGGGCAGTGACCCCAGCAGCAAGTGTGGTCAGACCTCCCTCCCCAAGGATCCCGTTCCTTCTGATGACACCCCTAGCTGGCAGATTTTAGTCTCTGCTTTAGCACCGCCAGGGAGACTCTACCATCAGACGCTTCCAATATTTAAGACAGTCTCCTTATAATTTCCAAATGGTTTCCATCCTCACGTCTTGGGTGACACAGAGATTTCCTAAGGCTTCCTGGGGGCAGAGGGATGTCTCTGGAATACATTACCCACTCCCCAAGACCATCAGGGTAGAGCTGGGGAGGGCGACAAGGGGTGGGGGTGGCCCAGAGCCTGGAGGTGAGCCAGGCCAAGACAGGGTTCTTGGGGATGCTGAGGGAGTCAGCCAAGGCAGAGCCAAGGGAGGCCAAGGGAGGCCAGAGCTCTGGGGGTGGGGGAAGGGGGGCACTGCCCTCCAATGCCGGAGGAGCCCCTGACCTGGAGCTGGTGGGAGGGGCTGGGCTGGGGCCACTTCCTCCTCTCTTATTTCGTATCCCAGTCGGATCAGGAAACACAGCTAGTAAAGAAAGTGGCCCCTGCCCTGTGACTAACACACTGGCCAGGGCAGAAGCCCCAGTCTGAGCCGAGGCACAGTTTTTCATGTCCCATGAGATCGAGGGTGTCCAGGAGCCCTCCCACCCCTCAGAGCTCGTCATCCAAGTCCCACAGGGCTCCCAGAGCCCAAGCTTTCTTTTTCCACCCAGCCCCATAAAAAGACCAGCAGGACCCCCAAGCAGGGCCACTACTCTCCTACCAGCACCATCCAGTTCCCTGGCCCAGAGGCTCTCTCTCACTTTTTGCCTCTGAAATGGCTTACTTACCCCTAAAATTCTATTGGTTCCCTGAGCTCACTCCTGATTGGTTATTTCCTTCACTCCTGATTGGTTCATTACCCTAATTTCTGATTGGTCCATTTGTAGTACTTTATTTGCATGGAGCTCACTCCTGATTGGTTATCTCTCTCCCTTCTGATTGGTCCAGTTCTACAAAGCTTGTTCCTAATTAGTCAACTTTCATTATACCTCATTTGCATACGATTTTGCAAAGTGTAAACTGGCAGCCTATAAAAGACTGTGTAAACCTATAGACAGGGTGTGGAACTTGGGAGTGTTGATTCTTCTGGGCCTACTGGTGTAATAAACCTGAGTTCTCCAACTCGGAGTGCTGCTTGGTCTCTATCCCAGATCCAGGTTGCTGTCACAACTGAGCGGTGACACCGAGCTGTAACACTGAGCTACAACACTGAGGTGTAACACGTTTTTTCTGCAACACTGGTGCTCCAGCTCTGCCCAGTGAGGCTCCACAGAGGCCTTGTGGCAGCCGCTGACCCAGGTGGCTATGCCCCGCTACCCCGCGGGATCAGGGGAGGAGGGAAGGTTCCAGAACAGGTGCAGCAGTGCCAGGCAACCCCGTTGGCTGTGAGTCCCCGGGGCCTCAGGACTCCAGCTGGGGCTGCTTTTTGGTTCTAGGCTCCCAGAACTGGCAGCCTTCAGGAGGTGCAGTTAACTAGATCCTCTGCCTGGAACGCATCCTGAGAGGGACAGGGCTGGGCCGGGGGAGGATGCCCAGACCACCGGTTTGGGGCTTTAATCCAAGGCCCATACTAGGTTCCCTGTGTCACTCAGCAGAAGGACAAGACTCTTTGTCCCCTTAATTCCTGAGTTGATAGTGACCTTGGAAATTATTTCCAGGACTTCTGTGCCAACGAATCACAAGCTCTCATGTGAATTTGCTCCAGGGGCTGAAATCCCCACTTCTGCGGGGGATGGAGAACTCCCTTTGGCTTCAGAAGACTCCATCCCACACGTGCATTCCTCCAGTCATGGACAACTAGGGGGTGGAATGACCACAGAGAGGGCCCCCTGGGAAGGGGCAGGCAGCTGAGGGCCCACACTTACAGGTGCTGCTTCTCCCGGGAGAAGGGGTAGGAGAGCCTCTTGGTGGTCTGGGGTCTGTGCTCTGCCACCCTGGGCTGGATGGGGTCCGTGATCTTCTGGAGCACAGAGTTGATCTTTTTCAGGAGGCCACGCGTCTCGTTGATGTGATACAGCTGCAGACAAGACGGGGCCGGGGGATGCACGTCATCGGCTGAGCCGCAGCCCTGGGGATCTCCTCTGACACGGTCAGAGAACCAGCCCACCCCATGGACACGGCACGTCCTGGGAGCGGCCACAACGCCCCCTCCGTGCCTGGGTTTCCAGAAAGCTCAGAGTTTCAGGAGATCCCAGCCAGAAAGGCAACTATTGTACAGTCCAGATAACTTCCCTAAACTTTACTTCTGTTTAAAAAGAGGTAATGCCTAGGGTTGGGGTGGGTCTGAGCAGCCGGGAGCTGACCCCCTGCCCAGAACAGCCTCACCCCTCCGGCTCTCCTCTCCGCGTGGTAAAGGAGACCCCCAACGTCTCGCTAAGCTCAGGCAGAAACACTGTCAGACCGCTTCTCAGCCTGAAGTTTTCAGAGATTAAGAAGCAGCAGCCCAGCAAGCTAGGAAGCGTAATTAAAATGGGTCTGATGAATGCACGGAAATACTGAGTATGAAAAGCCAGAGCAGGAAGCTTCACCGTGTCTGTGTTTAGGAGATGGTCCTGGGCCCCTCTGTTTGGGCCCCTCTGTGGGGCTGGGTAACACTCTCTGCCCTCAGGACACTGGGGCCCTCCTGCCCTCCTGGGGTGGGGGCCGGGGATCAGACTTTCATAACAATTCAGACCCTCCTGACGTTTTCCCGCTGGGTGTCTGCAAAACCCAGACCCAGGGACCATCTGGGGTAGACACCAGCACCAACCTTCTTTGTCGGCATCTTCAGTTTCAAAAACTCAGCCTCCCTGCACAGCACATTCCAAGGCGCGTGGATCTTTACAAATCCAACCCCATGAATTTTCGTCTGGAAAGAGGAGAGAAGTCCTTTGTCAGTGAGCAGGTGCGTGGGGCTGAAAACCACTCTCACCTTTGGGGACAGCAGCCGGCCATCACCTCCTGGCTCCTCTGATGTGCTGAGGCACCACTGGGATCCCCTCCTTCCGGACGGCACGGGGAAGCTCGGGGGTGAGTGGGCTCCCCCAGTCTTGTAGGACTGATGCAGAGCCAGGGAGGGGCGGGCCTGGAGGGAGGCCCAGACTCCACAAGGCCTGGGAAGTTCTCAAGGGGGTTAGTCGAGGGTCCCTAAAGCAGCCTGGGCCACAAAAGCCCTTTCATGATAGAGAGCCCAGGCAGGCCCTTCAGCCGAGTGGGTGTACTCGGGACCCGTCAGGCAGGGGTGAGGAGGTGATGGTAAAGATGGTCCCCTCTGGGCGTCTCCGTGGGGTCAGGACACACCTCTGCCTGCACGCAGCCCATCCCCTGGGTTCCCTGCTCTGCACTGCCTTCTCCTAATGTGAGCCGGCTCGACGGCAGGCCCATGTTCAGGTCCAGCTCCCCCGCTGAACTGTCATGACATTGGACGAGTCACTTCTCTCTGGTCCGGCATGTCTGATTGACAGGATTGAGCAGCTGAGGGTCACTGAGTGCTGCCCACCCAGGGGCAGCACAAGCCAAGAGCTTCGAGGGAATGGACTCCAGTTAGCTTGAGGGAAAGGCAGGACCACTGGCCCCTTCACGGATGGGAACAGTGAGGCTTGGCAAGATGAAGTCACTGCCTGGGTTCCTCAGAAAATTAAAACTAGAGCTACCATATATGATCCAGCCATCCCATGTCTGGGTATTTAGCCAAAGGAAATGAAATCAGGATCTTGGAGAGATGTCTGCTCCCCCAGGTTTACTGCAATGTTATTCACAATAGCCAAGATACAGACACAGCCTAACGGTCCCTCGACAGACGACCAGATCAAGACTGTGGTAGATATGCACAGTGGAATATTACTCAGCCACAAAAAGGAGGGAATCCTGCCACTTGTGACAACATGGATGAACCTGGAGGATGTTATGCTAAATGAAACGAGTCAAACAGAGAGGGGCAAGTATCGTATGGTATCACA
Organism: Camelus bactrianus; assembly: GCF_048773025.1. NCBI lineage: Eukaryota > Metazoa > Chordata > Mammalia > Artiodactyla > Camelidae > Camelus > Camelus bactrianus. The sequence continues at coordinate 3,429,054 of NC_133548.1, forward strand.
TATATAGAACAACAACTGAAAAAGCTGATTTCATAGAAACAGAGAGGGGGAGGGTATAGCTCAGTGGCAGAGCCTGCACTTAGCATGCACAAGGTCCTGGGTTCAGTCCCCTGTACCCCCGTTACAAAATAAATCAATAAAAAAACTTAATTATGTCCCCCACCAAAGCAAACACACAAACATAGAAACAGAGTAGAATGGTGGTTGCTAGGGGCTGGGGGCTGGGAGTGGGGAGACATCGGTCAGAGGTACCAACTTTCAGTTGAAGGATTTAGTTTTGAGGATGTGACGAACAGCATGTGACTGCAGTTAATGATACGACATTGTATACTCGGAAGGTGGTGAGCGATCTTAAGCGTTCCCCACACACACACACACACACACACACATACAGTTAACTGTGTGTGGTGATGGATGTGTTAATTATCTTGATCTGGGTAATTATTCCACGATGTCTATGTTTACCGAGTCATCACAGTGCAGACTTTAAACATACACAATTATATGTGTCAATTACTCCTCGTTGAAGCTGGGGTGGAAAGTCAGGGCCCGGCAGGCAGCGTGCAGCCGGCAGGTGTGGGAGCCGGTGTTCACACGCAGGCTGTGCCGCCCTGAGTCCACACTGCTAATCGTGGGTGAGATCCGACAAGACCCAACAACTCTACTTTTCTATTTCTTTGTCTCCCCTGCAGTTCAAGTTTCAGAGACCCCCTTCATCTATGAATGGCATTAAGGCGCCAATAGCACGTTCCCCCACCGAAGGCATGTGTAACCCCAGCAGCCTCCCCCATCACCCCGAGATAACTGGGGTGTCCCGTCGTAACAAAAAGCAAAGAAACATGATGTTCTCCGAGACAGAGGGGCTCCAAGGCAGTGGGGTCTGTGGTCCACCAGGCTTCTCAAGGGCACCCCAGGGGCTTGGAGCCCACGCTGGGCCCCCAGGTGGAGGCCCCACCTCATTTTTCCACAACTCTGGGGGTCCTGGCAGAAGGGAACCAGGCCAAGGAAGGGAGGTGTGGCTGACACCCGTTTCAGCTCCTGGGGACCCCAGGTGTCCCGGGTTTGTGGCCACACCACCCCAACCTCTGCCTCCATCTGCACACGCCTACTCCCCTGTGTGGCTCTGGGTTTCCAGTCTCCCCCTCCCTTCTCTTCTAAGGACACCTGTCATTGGATTTTAGGGTCCACATTAATCCAGGATGATCTCATCCAGAGATCAGTACCTTACATCTGCAAAGACCTTCTTCTGAATAAGGTCACGCGCAGGTTCCAGGAGCCGCACGATGCTCGTCATGAAATGGCACGTGAGAGCACCGCGGGGCTTGGTGCAGGGGGCTTATTTAAGCGGTTGGAGGCGTCAAAAAAGCAGGGGTCCAAGAGAGGCTGCTTCAAGGAGACAGCCAGGACCAGGGCGCTCAGGCACAGGGACCGGATGGGCAAGACTCAGAGGTGTGCTGGTGTAGGGCACACCTCTGGGGAACCTGGAGCCTGACTTGACGGTCCAGGGTTGGGGGACGCAGTGCATGGGCTTGGGATCGGGTGCATCTCAGCGTGGACTAGAGCGGGCAGCCCTGGGGGCTTGGGCAAGGGGAGTCCAGATCCTCCCACTGCCCCCAAGGGGCAGGTAGGGTGGCCACCGGGGGAAGCCATGAATTGGGTGGCCTGGGTTGGAGTCCTGGCCCGCACCTTTGTTATCTCTGGCAAGTGACTCCACCTCTCTGAGCCTCCCTCTTCCTCATCTGCAGATCTTTGCAATACAAAGTCACAGTTGGGGGAATCCCTGGTGCTGCTAGCGTCCCTGCCGGGCCCCCTGGCTGGCGGGAGATTCCAGTGCAGGAGAGGCTACCCCGCCTCTCCCCGCCCCAGGCAGCGGAGATCACATCTGCGCGGACTCCTTTGGCCAAGAAGCTTAAAGCCCTCTGCAGCCCCAGGAAGCCCTTGGGGCACTGAGATCAAACAGAAGTCAGTGCTGCCTCCAGTCCTGGTGACTTGTGGGCATGGGGCCAGCCTGTGGGGACCCCTGAGCAGGAAGAAAGGACCATGGGCAGCCCTGTGCAGCCGAACTCATCTTTCCTGTTACAGTTTAGGTTTATTCTGGTGCACAGGGCTCACCCACACGCAAAGACCCAAAATACATTCTTCTGAGTCAATGGAGATTCTCCCGACGGTGGTCAGGGACCAGGGCTGAGCCGGCCTCCCTGGGAAAACACATTCCGCTGTTGACGTGAGCAGCGGGGTCCCTCCCAGGAAAACATCTGGCAGCACTGGAGGAAGGGGTCGTGGGACCGGTTTGACAAGGACACATTTGTGATGTTTTAAACCTTGGTGCCTGGCCTGGCGGCAGCCGGAAGAAACCAGGAGATGCCGGGTCCCCTCCCCCAGCCGATGCCCCGGAGCAGTGGGTTGCCTCCGACTCTGGTCCCTTGTGTGGGAAATCTGGAGGCCACAGAACTGTCGGGGCTGCGAGCCACAGCGTGGGCGTAGGGAGGGCCAGGCCAAGGGCTCTGGGAGGGGCAGGATCGGGGCCCCCAGAATGCTGGCCACCAGGGGAGCAGGGTCGGGCCAAGGTTGCTCCCTCAGCATGAACTAAATGGGGTTAAACCTCCACTCCCAGCCCCACTCGCAAAAATGGAGCCCTCACCACAGCTGCTCTTGGCATTTTCCTTTTCTGAGGAAGAAAATCGCAAACAAAACAAGCACCGACATCCCCACGGGGCACTCGCGGCACGCGAGGATCCTGGGAACCCCTCCCCGCCACGGCCACCTGAGCCTGCTCGTGCTAAGTCACAGGTGGACCGTGGCTTCCAGTGCGCGCTCACGGCCACCCACCCTGTTTGAAGCGTGGGCTTGGAGATTGCTGGAAGGCTGGCATCAGCAAGGCTGAGCATGGGCTCTCCCTGGATGCCCTCAGCACCCAGAGGGCTCCTGGGCAGAGTATCTCCCCAGCCCACCGTGATCCGCGGAGCTGTCGCCCGCCCTGGAGAGCAGCTGTACTGAAATCAGGGTATTAGGGATCCTGAGTGCTTAGGCCTGGGGTCACGGGCCACAAGGAGGGTTTCCCCTGACTGTGTCCTCACGGTGCACAGCCTGCTCCTGGTGACTCCTGCCTGACCATGGGCCAGGGCTGAGCTGCACACACAGGATGCTGCTCCTATGAAGCATAGGAAGACGGTTCCTGGCCACAGCTGGGCACAGGAAGCCCTGGAGCCCAGGTGGGAGACCTGGGCTGAGCCCTTGACCACCACAGGGGCCTGGTCAACCTCCCCCTCCCTCTGCCCTCTGCGTCCTCAGCCCCAGTGAGGACACCACTGTCCCTGGATAGCCTCACAGCACCCAGGGCTGCCCTCTGGGGGGGTTCGTGTTCTCTTCCTCGAATGAGTTTTCTAGGCACATGACATCTGGGGCCACCTCCCAGGTCAGTCCCTTACGACCAGGCTCGTTTTTGGCGGTGTTGGCACCGGCACGGAGGTGAGCTGGAATGCTGGTTCTGGGGCCGGATCTGTTTGGCTGACCAATGTGTCCCTGGGATGGAGAGAGCACCTGGCACAGAGTAGGTGCTCAATATTTGCTGAGTGGGCCATAAAGAGAGGGCAGTCCCTGCTGATCACCTACTGTGCGCAGCCAGGGATGCTCCCGTGTGCCTCTCCCCAACCACTGGCGGGTATTCTTTGTGCGGACACATGTGGACAAGGGTGCAGGCCGGGAGCGTTCCCCGGGGCTGACCCTGACGGGCTCACACCCACCCTCCACCCGGTCGGCTCCCAGAAGGGACGGGAATGCGCTCAGCCGCAGGGCGTGGGTCTGCAGGGAGAGGTCGCCCGCTGACTGGCATTTCCCACGGCGTGGTTACTGCTGACCACATCTGCACTGCCCAGGAGGAGTGGCTTCCGGTCCCTCGGGCACGATCACGTGATGCGCCGGGGCCACCAGGCCTTCCCCACCATCCTAGACATGGTACACTCGCCTCCTGTGAGCCAGGACCCAGAATGTGGTCTCCATGGGAGGCGAGGAGGCGGGATTGGTGGGGGCAGCTTCACCTCCAGTCCTCGGGACGGGGTCTGGACCCCAGGGCCTGGCTTGTTGAAGGAATAAATGGTAAGTTTTCATTCACAGTCCTGCTTCTATGACCGGCGGGGAGATTACTCACCCTCCCACAGAAAACAAAAAATGCTGGACAAAAAAATAAATAAAATAAATGTCATGGCCTTAGAGTTGCTGAAGAGCTGAGAAGGCCAGAGGAGTGACCATGCTGTCCCCGGGGCTTCTACTGATGCAGTCACGTGGGCTGGAGGGGAGACGGAGGTTTCCGCCCCAGGCCCACCCAAGATGGGGAGTCTAAGAGAGGAGCCCCAATGAGCCAGGCCCCCTCGAGATGACACTCTCAGACAAAGGGCTCCCTCCTCCAACCCCGGGAGTTGCAAGGAAGGCAGTCCTGGTACCGAGCTGAGCGGGAGAAGGAGGGATGGGAACCACCCCAAGAAGTTCTGGTCCCAAAGGCCATGGCCCCAGAAGGTCCAGGCACCTCAGCCCGTGACCTCGGTTCAGAGTGGTTCTATCTGTAATGGCCTCAAGATGTGTGATGAATGCAAGTGCCAAAGACAAGGGCACCTTCCTTCCCGACTTGAGTGCCCACCACGGGCTATGTCAGGGTGGTGGCCAGTGGGCAAGAGTGCAGGCCCACCAGGACAGGAGACAGCTGGAGGGGAACCATCAGAAGGGACTCCCTCAGCCTGGGACTCTCAAAGGATCAGATAGCTACCACGTCAGCTATGCTCACCTCGTCCAGAGAAACCAACCTCAAGACAGAAAGGTTCTGCAAAGGACAGGAAACTATTAAAAATGGACACAGCCAACTTGGACCAGAGCCAAACTGAACTTCCCGAAATAAAAGACTATCATGACGAGAACTGGAAATTCAACAGACACGTTTGAAGACACCTGATGTCTCCAGGGAAAGGGAGACACGTAGGGGTGGAGCAGCGGGGTCCTCTCCAGGAGGGAAAAAAACAACCCAGATCTGTAGCTGAGCATTTGCCGATTTCCCTGGTGTCACTACTCCCACCACCGCCTAGGTCAAGCTCCCAAAGGGTTAACACCGGCAGGCAGGATCCCTGATGAGGCAGAGAGAGCTGACTCGGGCCCACCGCCGGCCTAGAGACACAAGCGGATGTCAGAACTGCAGCCAGCGGGACGCAGATTTCAGCCCAACCGCCTGGGACCCAGGCAGAGCTGTCTTTGGGGGACTTTAAAGATGTGACTTAATAAAAAACGTCCAGAATTCACTTTATGACAAGTGTGCTTCCACAAAACCAACACAGGCCCAAAGGAAGTCTGCTGGGGTGTATAAAATTCCAGCCCTTAAGACTCAAGAGACATAAGATCTTCAGGGCCAAAGAAATGAATGTGTAATGGTGGAATTATGAATGAAGAAATGACAGCTTCAGGACCAGACTAGAGGCCCCTAACATCCTATTGTGGGAGAGGCCCATGGTGGCGGTGCTAAGCCTCGGGGTGGGAATGGGGGGCTGCAGACCATATGGTTCAGGGCAAAGCACACGAGGTTAGGAGCCAGGACCCGGCTTCAAGTGCTCGCCTTGCCCCTCAGCCTTGGGGGTCTTGGTCTCCTTCCTCCTTCCTTACAGACCCTTGGTTCCTCCCTCTGTAAAGGGATCTGATTCCTGTGCCACCGATGGGTTAGGGCGGTGGGTTAGGGCACCCGCACGGGGTTGGGTGGGGGCTTGCTTCCAAACTGACAAGTCCCTGGCCTCAGGTGGAAACTGCAAGGGCCACGTCCCCCTCCCTGCCCACCACTCCAGGAGGAAGGAAGTGCCCTCATCTCCATTCTACAGACAGGGAAACTGACGTCCAGAGAGGGGAAGCCACTTGCCCGAGGCTGCTCAGCTAGGAAGTGGCTGGGCAGGGACCAACCCTCACCGGGAGCTCGGAGGCCGCATCCTCGCCGCCTGACTGCACGTCCCAGTGCGGAAGCAGCACCCATCCTCCCGCAGTCAGCTCCTCACCGGCTTTTCCAAAACAACATCCACAAAGATGGGAAACAGATGCGGCCAAGACCGACACCGGCCCTGAGGACCGCGGAGAAGCAGCGGCCCGCCAGCCCGGGGCGCCGAGAGGAGCCCCTGGCTGTGCCATGAGAGCACACTGACTTTACGGGGTTCCTGTGTCTGCGGCCTTAATAACGCTGCCAAAGCCGGGTCAGGTTCAACTTCAGGGCAGCGCGGGCCTCGGACACCCCCAGCGCACAGCCCGGACTTCAGTGTGTGGCCTTCTTGGCGTGACCATTGGACATAAATAACGTCCAGGCTTGGAGGCCAGACCTGAAAAATGCTGATGGGTTTTAGTTGCAAGGGAACATTTTGGCCACAAACTGCTCTTGTCAGTTTAATGGGAACCCTGGATGCTGACCCCAGGGCTGCTGGAGGTGGCGGGGAGGGGAGGGAGAGGCTCTCCCTGAGAAGGAAGGCCTGGGCCTCCTGCCTCAGTGACCTTTCTCCTCCTCATTTCCTACTATGCATGCTGTCCCGGGGGGGTCTCTGACGTGGGACCCTCTTGGACCCTCACATGTGAAGCCGACTCCAGGGGCCATCCTCCGGATCAAGGCGCCAGACCCCATCGTGACACCCAGGGCCCCTCTCTGGCTGGAGTCTGGGGAAGCAATTTTCAACCTGAGTTCCCCTGAGCCCACAGTGCCCAGGGAGGCTGGGGTGCAATGAGGGACCCGTGGTCAGAGCCTGTCGGCCAGTTTCAACCTCTATCCGTCCTATGTGAGCACCTTTCTTCCAGACCCTCTCCACGGGCTCTCAGCCCAGGGTACCCAGTGTGGAGGGTCTCTGTCTGGGGTGACCTCTGGGGCACTGAACAGTGGATCAGGGGCTTTTGCGGGGACACTAGGGGTCCTTCCCAGGGGATGTTTCTGATGGCTCGTGGGGGAACAGGTCAGCACACGCCTCGCACCTCAAAGCATGGTCCAGCGCCAGCAGGTTCCTGTGCTCTGGGAGCAGGTTAGAAAGGCAAGGGCGGGGCCGCCCAGACCTGCGGGGCCCCAGACTGCATCTGGACGGGACCCGGGGCTCCTGTGTGCATCCCAGGCCCTGCCCTGAGGCGGCCAGGCCAAGGCTTGGGCTCCCCTGGGCCACACCACCTGCCCTGCTCTGCCCTCCAACCAGAAGCCATGGCCCCCCTAGCTGTACCCCTAGGGTCCCTGAGCCACCCTGCTCCTGAGATAACCCCCGTGTGTGGAGTCTCAGCTTGTAGTGGGGTGAATAGTGCTCCCCAAAGAGATGTCCACATCCTTACTCCGGTGTCTGTGAATGGGACCTTACTTGGGAACAGTCTTTGCAGAAGAAATCAAGATAAGGTTATGCCGGGTTAGGGCGGGTCTTAAACAGAATGACTGGTGTCCTTACAAGAAGAGGGGAGGCACGTGGAGGCACACGGAGGAGCAGGCCGAGTAAGGATGAGGCAGAGGCGGGAGGGATGTGGCCGCTGCCCAGGAGTGCCTGGGGCCCCCAGGGCTGGAAGAAGTGTGGGGGACCCTCCCCTAGAGCCTTGGGAGGCAGCACGGCCCTGCTGACAGCTTGATTTTGGACTCCAGGCCCCCAGAACTGGGAGAGAATCAATTTGTGTTGTTGGCAGCCCCCCAGTCTGTGGTCATTTATGCCGGCGGCCCCAGGACACTCACTGTTACGTGTCCCCAAGAGCTGCCCCCCCTGTGCCCTCGGCCAGGCTGGTCTTCCACTAGCCATCATGGGATGTCTTCACGACAGGAAACCTCCTGACTCGGGAGAAAGGCTCGCCCTGCACACAGGGGCCCGCTCTGCCCAGGAGCGGTCCAGCCTCACACATTCGCCGGCCCCCGGGGGAACACAGGCAGGTCGTGTACCTCTGGGCCGCCGGTGAGCGCAGGCAGCTCAAAGGGGCTCTCCTGCGCCCGGAGGCCTTGTTTATCTTCCCTTCATTTCTCTCGCCCCCTCTTTCCTTTTGCTCCTGCTAACTGAAAATCGGCACTTGCCATCTGCCTCTGCTTGGATTAAATCACAAGCCGCTGCGGCCGCTGACCCCCAGCGCTCCTGGGGAGGAGCGCAGGCTGGGGGTCAGGAATGAGGCGCCCTGTGCTCTGGGACAACGGGCCGAATAGGCCTTCAGATAGTTAGGCATTTTCAGGAGATTTTATGACCCCAATTCTTGCATCTCCTCATATCTAGAAAAGCACTAAAACTTACATTAATGGTGATATCTGCTCCTTGTGACCAGCAGCAGCCTTCTGCCTACGTGTGTGCTCGGCTGCACGTGCCCCCTTCGCTGAAATCACATGTAATGCTGAGTGCTCCCCCTGCCTCTCAGGAACAGCTCCTCAGAGCTCTCTGGGAGGCTGTCTCCGGGGCTACAGTCCTCATCTTGCCCCCAAACACAGCTTAATCCACAGCTCTCACGTTGTGTGATTATATTTCAGTCAACACTCCCATCCAGCCTTTAAAGGAGGCTCTCAATATCGGCCCGCCGGGGACATTGGTGATGTCTGGGGACATTTTTGGCTGCATTTTGGGGATGCGGTTAACATCAAAGTCGGCAGTGCTGAAGTTCAGAGACTCTGCTCTAGAGCAACGAATCTTCACCTTTTAGGGATTGCTGAGTGTTTGCCTATTTGATGGGATTCCATGGACTTCTCTCTCCAGGTAAAAGCACAGAAGCCCCAAATTGTGCTTCAAAGTGCGTAAGGTTGCAGGACTGGGCTCTCTCAGGTGATCTTGTTCCCCAAACTGCAAACCCTTTCATGCCTTGTAACCCGAGCACCTCTCCCCTCCCCTCCCCGGGAGTGAGTCATTGGCCAAGCGTCTCTCCCCGGAAAGAAACAGGCAGCGGTCCTCCTGCTAATCTCGCTGGCAGGGGCCCGCACACACCCGCTGGCCTGGCCCCACACCCCAGCCGGCCTCTGAAGAGACTCGGGCCTCCGAGGAGCGGGTGGAAGCGCCTGGCCGCCGTGGACGGAGCTCTCCCAGCAGCCCTGGCCTGGGTCATCTCGAGGGGCGTTCAGGAACCCGGGGCCCGGGGTGCGCGGTGGTGCTCTGAGGCTCCAGCTGGAGGTCGGCTGCTTTGAACCCCTGAGCTGTCTAGTCTATGCCAGAGCAACGTCTCCGTTAAAAAAAAGGCCCAGTCAGCTGCTGGGAAGGCTTTTAAGCTGGAGAGCCAAACAGTGGACGAAATTTTGGGTCACTGTGATCTAGTGACTTACAATAAGAAATACATATATATATATTTTCTATTAAAGTTTGTGTTTTTCCCGGTGGAGGTACCGGGATTAAGCCCAGGACCTCGTGCATGCTGAGCATGCAGAGAAATGTATTTCTGGTCTCTGTCTTCTAGTCCTGGGACAGAGCTCCTAAAACTCTAGGAATTTCCTAAGTGAGGATGGCGAGAAAGGTGCCTCTTGTTATGTGAGTGAGGTGACCTTTTGGAAAGTACCTCCTTTCCAAAGGAATTGGGGCTGGTTGCCAGGGGAACCAACCACATGACTAGAGGGTGGAACTTCCAGTCCCACCTGAGATGTCTGGGTTGGGGAGAAGGGCTGCAGGTTGAACCAATCACCGATAGCCAATGATTTAATCAGATGTGCCCGCGTAATAAATCCTCCATAAAGACCCAAAAGAACAGGGTCTGGAGAGCTTATGGGTCAGCGAACATGGCAGATTTGGGGGGACTGGTGCTCAGAGGGGACCTGGGAGCTCCGCACCCACTCCCTACACCTTGCCCTGAGCATCTCTTCCATCTGAGTGTTCCTGAGTTACATACTTTCATAATAAACCAGATGATCTAGTAAGTACCATGTTTCTCTGAGTTCTGTGAGCCGCTCTAGCAAACTAATCGAACCCCAAACGGTTGAAACCTCTGAACGGTAGCCAGCGGGTCAGAAGCACACTGGGGCTCACAAATGCTGGCTGAAGGGGCTGGGGCGCCTGTCGGCCTGAGCCCTACCCTGTGCCGTCTGGTCCAGATACTTAGTGGTCAAAGTGAGTGAAGCTGAAGAGCACCCAGCTGGTGTCCGAGGACGGCTAGGGGGTGGGGGGAACCACCCACACACGTTGGAACTGGGTGCAGAATCCTCGCTGCTTATCTGGACAACTCGACCTTCTCTGGTGACAGTGACCAATGTCTCTATGTTTACATTTTATTTCAAAGCCATGATAGAGAAAACGAAGGTTTTAAAAGGACACTACGTACGTGGCATGTGACTGGACTTGGAAAGGCCCTTCTCTCTCCTCTGTGAGCTCTGCTTTTCCATTTCCACATGAACAATAATACGTGATCGAATATTAACACCAGCCAGTAAGAAGTTCCTGAGCGTCAGATTCGGGGTGAAGCGCTTCACAATAACCCAGTGATGTAAATACTGCCGTTATCTCGTTTGACACATGGGGAAACTGAGGCCTAAGCAGCCCAGGAAGGCTTGCAAAGGCCCGGTGGAGGGCCTGGGGTCTGGCCGGGATCAGTGTGAATTTCCAGACCTCGGGGAGGTGGTGGTCCTTGCAAACGTGAGCTTTGAAGGTTGCACACAGGGAAGAGTAGCAGGGACAGAGGGTAAATCCCTTGCTGAACAGACAAGGCACACGGAGCACAGAGCCCAGGTCACAGCTCGTTGGGGAGGTCTCTGCCTCCCAGCACCCCTAGGCTCGCCTGTCTCTGACGGATGACTTGCATAGTAGCCATATTTTTCAGACTAACAGCTGCGGGGCTGGCCTGGCGGGACTGCGAAAAGTCAGTGAGAATTGACTGCTCTCTTTTGAGTGGAACCGGCTCAGGTCTAAGACAAAGAGAGACAGAAAACTGCGAAGGACCAGCACACCCCTGCCTGCAGCTGCCGCCCTCCGTGTCAGGCATATGGGCTCTCTGCACCCTTGTCAGGAACCATCTTGGCTTCCTGACAGTCACAACCTTTAAGGCCCCTCATGCCCTGGCCACTCCAGCGGGAACCAACCCTACAGCAGAACTCACCAACGCCCGCCAGGCCGCCGCAGCCCCGCAGGTGCACACCACCCAGAGGGATGGTCCCTGCCGAGCACAGGGCCCCTCGACCCCCAGGGCAAGGCAGAAAGAGGCCTGCTGATTTTCAAGGGAAGTCACATCAGCTTGTGACACAGTGTTCACGTGGGCTCCCTAACTGACTCGCTTTCTCATCTAAGTCCCCCAGACCCGCCTCATCTCTGGACTCGAAGCGCTCGTTACTTAAGGACACAGCGCTTCTCACTGAGGAAACGGCAGACGGACGCTAACATCTGTCGTGAACTTGACTGTGGACTCACGGGGCCCTGCGCTGACATGCTGACTGCTTTTTCTGCTCCTGCTGCGCTGCAAAGACTGCTGCTGACTCTTGGTTAATACGCACGGTGACGGTTCCACAGGCTGGGGGCCTCACCCTGACTCCCCTGTGTTCATGGAAGGAAGCCCCCCAACGCCACGCGCACAGAGAGGTCAAGGAGTCGGCGAGGGAGCCTCAGCAAACCCACTGAGAAGCTGAGGGCTTGAGCCGCGATCCCCAGGGCCACCAAGGGCCGCCAAGGTTGCCTCTCCCAACACGGCTGTGCCTTCTGCCCCCAGGCCAGCCACAGCCAGGCCAGCCCACCTTCTGATCTCCCCAGAAAACCTTCGCTTAGAAAGGTTCCCAGGCTTTGCCAAAAAGAGGAGCTCCGTCTAGAAACAGCATTGCAATCACGGCATCTCAGCGTGCCAGGGCCCCCCAGGGATCAGCCAGACCACCTCTTCGTTTGACAGACGGAGAAACTGAGGCCCCGAGAAGCCAAGGTCAACCGGCAGGGAGACTCCCAGGAGAGCTGGGTCCTCCGTCCATCAAACGGGCACATCTTCCCGGGGAGGGGGTACTGACCAGAGAGGGAAGTGCCTTGACCTTCCTGAGACGGCCAGCCCCGCCCCCAGGGCAGAAGTGGGGGTGGGGCCTCGGATCAGGGTCCCCACCCTTAACCAGAAAAGCGTCAGCATTTTCCTAAGAACGGGTGAACGCTGAGCAACGTGCCACACCACCTCCTGAAAACGGCCCATCGCGTGCGCCCGCCCGGGAGAAGGCGGTGGGCACTTACGTCCTCGTCCCGCTCCAGCTCCAGCCCGGCTTCCACCAGGTTCCCCTCGTACTCCTCCCTGCGGAACCGCTTGTCGTCCTCGTGGTAGTCCAGCGGGGGCTCGGGCTCCGCCGCTCCCACCGGGCCCGCCTTCCCGGGGAGGGGCTGGTCCTGCCTGCCGCCGCGGGCTGCCGGGCCGCCATCTCCGTGCTGGACCCTCCTGGCCAGGGTCCTGCTGCCCGAGCCCCTCTTGTGATGGTACACCAGGATGTAGTCCACCTTGCGCCGGCCGTCCCGGAAGTACAGGCCATACTTGCACTCGGCGTCGGGGTCCACGGATAGCGAGTTCAGCAGCTGCGGGGGGAGAGGATGAAACCCACTCGCTGTCAAGCGGCCAGTGATGGCCAGTTGGCAAGCGGCCAACTGCGCCACCCACTCGCTCCCCGACTCCTTCCAGTAACGCTTGGCCAGGCCGGCCGGGGCAGGCACTGCGGAAGGCCCTGCCTTCGTGCAGCTGACATTCAGAAGGAGGCGTTGCTGCTGACCACAGCTGAGGATGCCAAGCGGGCCACTCAGCACGTGAAAGCCTGCGGAGCGAGGGCAGGCTGGCTGGGGGGGGGGAGCAGGCTGCTGCAACCGGGCGTCAACTCTGCGAGGCCAAGCCCCAGGGAGTGCTCTCACACGGGCCCCCAGGGGCCCAGGCAGAGCAGAGCTGAGCTCCGGTTCTGCGCCCACACATCTCAACATCTGATGGCCAGTGAACGTGGCCCGAAATGGCCCACGCCCGGCCGGGTTCCTGGTGCCGCCTCTGCCACTAACTCGCTGTGTGGTTGGGGCTGGGCGACCAGTGTGTGTGAGTCTGGGTTCTCCCCAGAGCAGATCCTAGTTCAGCAGTTTGCATGGGAGGTGGCCTCAGGGGCCAGAATGAGCTGGGGGACGGAGGGTGGCGGCTGATAGAAGGGGTGACAGCGCCGGCCCCCGCACACACAGCCCTGCCTTGGTTTCCTTATCTGCCTGCATCTCCAGGGAGGTAGGAGTTGGGGGCAGCAGGTTACAAGTTCGGGCCTGCACACAGGGGCCTCGATGCATGGCTTCTGCTAAAGCCACACTCGGTTTCTAGAACTCTCATGGGATGTGGCTGGTAGTTGAAGGCAGCTAGGCTCACCAGCCAGCTCGCCGCTGGAAATAAGAGAAAAGAAATAAAACCATGCTGGAAGTAGTCTCACAAGCAAGTCCATACCGCTCAGGGGCCTCAGAGCTGCCCGGGGGCCGAGGGCGCAGGGCCACACCTGTGTGGGCAGGTGGGCGGCACCGGGAGGGCTGGGGGCTCTGACGGGAGGAGGAGGCCCAGCCCTGCCCAGCCTGGGACAGCGCCAGGGACAACGGCAGCATCTTTGGCGGTCGTGTTACAATGTGGCGGGAGAGGCGCAAAAGAGTTGTCCGTCTCATCTTGTCGGGGGGAGACTGAGGCCCAGTGAGGGGAGGGGGCCCCGAGGTTATAGAGCAGGTGGGCTGAGCCCAGCCTGGAATCCTGTCTGCACACCCAGGGTGCACCCCCCCAAGCCCGACGGTAACAGGGACGTAGGGCAACACTCTTTCTCGGCACGGGCACATCCTCTGAGGCCCCGCACGAGGGCCGCTATAAATAGGGCTACTTGACCTGGAGGAAGTTGAGGCTCATGTGGGCGAAGCGGTCAACTCATGCTGCCCAGGTGCCCCAGTGATCTGCTCTGCCCCTGGTGCCATAAGGACACCGTTAGGGAGAGAGTGGCCGTCCAGCTGAGCCTCAGTTCTGCCCCCACCGCTCCCAGAACCACAGGTAAGGTCAGGGTACAGTGGGCTTTAGGCAAGTCTGGGCTCAGTCCCTCTCCAGCTATGAGTCCTGGGGAGATACTCTACCTGCTCTGGGCCTCAGTTTCTGCCTCTGTAAAATGGGTGGATAATAGAAGCTGACCCTACTGGCAGCCAGAGGAGGAACTGAGTTAAAAGAACGCTGGGGCTGGGTGGACGCTCCCTCTAACTCCAGGACGGGTGCCCGGGGGCCATCTTATCTCCCTGCCCTCTACCCTGGTGCCAAAGGCAGGTGCTCATTCCCCTGAATATCTCAGGAAGGTCAGGGAAATGCAGAGTCACAATCAGCTGGTGGCGAGAGGTGGTGCCTCCCCTCGCAGGGGAGTGGGCAGAAGACCCAGCCCCAAAGGCTGCCTGGGAGGGTGGAGACTCTGGCCAGTGCTTGGGGACGAAGCTGCTGCTGGGCGGGGTAAGAGGGCGGGGGGGCGGTCAGAGCCAGGTGGACAAGCGGTCTCCGGGCGGGCAGGGAGCCAGGGTACACGTCCTGCGGCCAGCATCCCGGGCACTCCAGACTCAGCGTCTCTACAAGGGGCTCATCCCTGCTTTCCAAACGGGGAACTCAGGTCTTCCGAGCGGAGCCAGGGGCCGTGTACAGCTCTGGAGGGCTGGACTGCTCATCCTTGTCTCCTGCCTGGACACCTTCCCCAGCTTCCTCTCCCCCTTCTCCATGTCTCCCTCTCCCCTCCCCCAGCCTAACTGGCACCAGGACGTCTCAGCCCCTTCTCCCTGCCTTTGTATGTGCTGTGCTCCCTACCTGCCGCCCTTCCTTCCCTGCCCTTTGTAATTCTCCCTAGCTTCCCCCGCACTGGACAAATTCCCCTGTCCTCCACGATCTGAGGTCCCTGGCCTCTCCAGCCAGTGCGGAGCCTGTGTGCTGGGACTGCCCCAGAGCCGCCCATGCACAAGCTCTTAACTCACGGGGCCCCTCAGCTGGCGGCAGGACCCTGAGGCCGGGCCTGGGACTGTCCCTAACACACTCCCCTCTAGAAGCTGTTACACACACAGCAGGCTCAACACCTGGCGTGGGCTCGGGCCATGTCCCCGGCTGGCTGGAACACTGAGCAAAGGGGACCAGAAGGCCCTCAGAGAACAGGAAGGAAGCTCAGAGTGACCCCATCAAGTCAGGGCGCAGGGAAATTAACACAGGGAGAAAATTCCCCACCAACAGGAGACAGGAAAAGGTTACAAAGTTCAAAACCGAACAACAGCTATCTGTCCGCGGGGGCCCAGTGGAGGACCTTCAGGGCCTGATAGTCTGGGAGTGTAGAAACATCCCCTGAACATCTCCCACCATCTGGGGGAGCGACAGCACAGAGCCTGACGAGTGCATGTCCTCTGCTTTCCTCTGAAGACCAGCTCAGTGGGGAAGAGTTGTTGGAAGAATTAAGCATGTTAACACACGTAAAGGGTTTACGACAGGACCTGGCCGATGCTGAATCCCCAACAGAAGTTTGCTCTAATTGGAAACTGAGACACAGCACAAATAAAGAACTAGGGGAGAACAGGGGAAAATAATCCCATGGTCAAAGTGGACCACAAATTAAAGATGGCGCCAGTGCCAAATCTAGATTTTGAAGTTACAAAAGGGGGCTGGTGGCACTGCCAGCAGGAGGCAGCAACGAGCACTGGTGTGAGTCCCAGATCCTGCCCCCAGGCCTGGTCCGGCACTGATTTGTTGTGTGATCCTGGGCAGGCTGCTTTGTCTGCTACGTCTTGGTTTTATACATTGGGGGTGATCCTACCTGGATAAGTATAGGGGGTTAGCAAGCTTTGAATAGAAAGTGTGGGCTGTCTTCCTAGTGCGCTCTCCAGGGTTGGGAAGACTCAGGGTCTGGAGAACAATTCTGAGCGGGGCTGAGAGGGAGCTGGCAAGGTAGATACATGGCAGGGACCACAGAGGCTGCTGTGGTGGCCATGTGACTCTCCAGGGCCCTTCCACAGAGGAGTAGGGTGGGTGCTTTTCTTGCACAGGACAGGACAAAAAGGCAAAGATTTACCTTGCAGTAGGAGAGATGTGGGTTAGACTGTGTGCATAACTTCCTAAGGCTGGGGAAAGCTTCAAAATGTCCTTTCTCTATCCTTAAGAAAGGGACAGGTGACCCCTTGGTGCACCTTTGCTCAGGACGAGCGATTTCTCATTTATCTTTTTAACGGTCGTCACTGGATGCACGGTGCTGGAATGAATGCATCTGTGCGTGAGTGAGTGACGGAGGTGTGGGTTTTGCACATGGTGACCAGTAGGGACCACCAGATCAAGGATACTGAAGCTGAGAGCCACCCAGGCCAGAACTTAAACACTACACTCTCTAGCTCCGAGCCTCAGTTTTTCTATCTGCAAGATGGGGACAAAAACATCTCTTCAACTTAGGTAACAGGATTTGTGTGAGGACAAAGTGTGATGGAGGAATTGAACATATTTTGAAGATTAACCCCAAGCTGCCCCAAGGAAGGTGGAAAATGGCTCCCTGAGGTTATGTGGGAAGATGTCAGGGGACAGAGGTCCCCTTCACAGCAGGTGTGCCCTGACTCAAGAACCACGGACAGCGAGAGGGCAGTCTACACTGGTGCAGCCCTGCCTCTCCAAACTCCCTCCCGACTCTGAGAAAAGGGCGGATGAGAACGGAGGGGCCCCTGCGTCCACACCTTAGTCGCTGGACTGGGACCTGGTACACTCTTTAATGTGGCTTCTTACCTGGAGCTGGAGCCCCAGAAGCCGAGTTCACACATTTCTGTGAGAGAGCCAAAGTCAGGGCAAATCTCAATCATTCTAAGGGAATCTCCCGCATTCACTTTTTCCAAAAATGGGGAAAATGAAATCCGGGACCTGGAAAATTTCTTTCCATTTTGAAATTCTTTAAATTTCAGCTCAGAAGGGAACATCACCCTTCACCTTCACTTCCATTCCAAAAATTTTTAAAAATTAAATCACTAAGACTATGTATCAGTTTATGACTATTGGGCAAATTCCATAATCTATAAACAGACCGTCTCCAATAGCAGATAAGGAGGACGTGCTCTTATCTTGCAAGGAGGCAGATGCCAGCATCAGGTGCCTGTCTCTGGGGTGTCTGGGCTTGCTGGGACACAGATCCTGGGCTACGAACAGCCATCAGTTTAGAGGAAGAAAGTAGAAACACTCAAAGACTAACACAAAGAAAACTTAGTGAAATAAATTGCATCCAATCTGGCCCTAGCCTCTGAGTCATTTCTGATACCTCTTTTTACAGAAACAATGAAATGACTTCTACCCCTGAACTTGGGAATGACAGAGGGAAGAGAGGCACAGAGACAGAGACTGGAAACCACAGCCTGCGTGGGAGGGGCCACGAAAATGACGCTGACACTGTACAGCATGGGATGCATGTCTGGGAACCGGATAGGAACGCTATGAAACGCAGTCCACGCCCTCTGGCCTCTGGGTGCTCAGAGTCGCCTTTGCTGGGTGACTCAAGGTAATGACTGAGCAACAATTATTGGCTTGAGCTGTGCCGGGGATGCCCTTGGAGGCTCTCGCCGGCACACTGCCTGCCCTGCACAGGGTCCCCCAGCTCCCGGAGCTGCTGCTTCCAGGCCATCTTTGGCCAGTTCTCTGGTGGGATGCTGCTCAGCTCTCTCTCTTTCCTGCAGCCAGTGTCTCTGACTCCCAGGCCTCCAAACCTGTCACACCCGAAGCCTGTCCACAGCAAGAGTTATGTGCAGAATAAGGGTCACTGGTCTCACCTGGGCTTGTCTGCTTGTTTCTGGATTGGGAAGAGCTTGAATGGAGGGCCAGGCTGCCTCTCTGCGGACTTCATGGCCCCCACCAGAGTTTGGGGAGCCGACACTTGCTGGATCAGGATAGGCAACAGATCCCCGAACTGAAATGCCTGAACCCAGGGGCCATTTGTTAAGGGCTCATTTTTTTTTTTTTAGCTCACAACCAATTCATTATCAAGTTGAATCTGGTCTACCTCCAGAACGTCTGTCTCTCTCCACTTCCTTGGCTGCCACCATTATCTTATGCCTCCTAACTGGTGTCTCCACAGTCCCACCTTGTGGCCTTCAAATATGCGATTTCTTTGTGGGAAAAGCCCCACCCCACCCCACTGAGGGTGTAACTCTCTCCTCCTCCTCCAGAAGGTCCATTCCTCCTGCAGGCTGTCTATGGCTGCCTGCTTGTGTCCTGGCCCCTCCTATCTCTCCTCCCAGCAGGTGGGTGACATGGGACAGGTCATCTGCCCCTTCCTGGCCTCAGTTTCTTCACCTGTAGTGACAGCACTTACCCCGCACGGTTATGGAGAGAGAAATGAGTTAATACAGAGTGATGGCCCATCGCTATGCAAGTGTCCCTTGTCGCTGTCCTTCCACCACTGCTCCCTAAGCCCCAGATGGGTGGGGTTCCCTGTCTCATCCCCTGTGCGTGCTGGGGGGGCAGGATCCGGCATGGCCCAGCACACAGCAGGGACGCAGTGTTTGCTGAAATCACGACCCAGAAGCTTTCAAGTGAACTCCACCAACACTGGTCCCTAATGCTCCCTGCACTTCTGTGCGAGCCCAGCTGCAGAGGAGCCCCCAGAGGCCCCCGGAGGCAGGCTGTGACCTGAGGGGGTGCCAGGCCTGAGGGTCTCTGCCTTCCCTGGAACACACCTCCCTGGATGCACCGCCCTTCAGCCAAGGCTACAGAGGCAGGCCAGGGCAGTCCTGGGCTGGGGCAGAGCAGAACCCGGGCTTGGGGCTCAGCATCTCCTGGGGAGGGTGGTGCTTGGCCATGGCTGTTGGGGGAAGAGAGAGAAGGGGGCATGTGTCCTCTGGACCCCGACTGAGCAGCCAGTTGTGGGGCTCCCGGGCCCTGCTTGTCTCAGCGCTCCCCTCTGCAGGCAAACTTTGTTTCAACTTGAAGCCAAAACCGTCATGGGCATATTTTGACTTCCAGAGATCCTTATGACGGCTGGGTCGGCCCCAGAGAGAGAGGTGAGGGTAGCGGGGACCCCAACCACGTGGCCAGGTAGGCGCTGGCCCGGCTACCACCCAGATCAGGCGCGAGCGCCGGCGGGGGATCGGACTAGCGTGGAAAGCCTCAACTGACCGCCCGGCGCCCGCCTGCTGCCCCGGGCGTGGGGCGCTCCCGTGCCCGGCACCGCTCCCGGGGACTCCGAGCCACGTACAGGTGAGGGAGACGCCAACAGGGCGAACCCCAGAAGGGCGCGGCTGGGACCGGAGGGCGGTGGCGAGGTGGGCCCGGAGGCTGCCACCCTCTCCCGGGGGTAGTGGCTTCCCCTCCCCCACCCCGGCTTCCCTAGCCCGCACCAACGGGAAGGGAGCGTCCCACCCGGGGCCCCAACCGCGCGCTCGGGCTCGGGCTCCCGGCACCGGGCGAAGCGGCTGCCGGCGGGCACGCGGGGCGGGGCGGGGCGGGGGGCGCCGCGCTGGGCGGCGGGGCCCACGTGCTCGGGTGGGTGCCCCGCCCGCGCCCCGCGGCCCGGCGCCCCCGGCCCGCCCGCCGGCCCGGGCGCGGCGCAGGTGCGCGGCCCTCCCTCCGGGTCGCGGCCGCGCGCACTCACCGTGCCCTCAGAAGGCAGGTAGCCGATGTCCTCGATGGCGCAGATGTTGATGATGTGGACGCTGCGGTCCTCGGCCGGGAGCGTCGAGTACTTCTCGTTGACCCTCATCGCGGCCGCCTGTGCGCCGGGACCGCCGGGCGGCGCGCCCTCCCCGTCCACGGCCCCGGCGGCCTCTGCAAGAGGACAGGCAGCGTTCGCCGCGCGCTCGCAGGGGGCCGGGCCTCCCGCTCCGCCCGCTGCCCTCGGCCGCCCGGCCCCGCGCGCGCTGCGCTGCGGGAGCGCCCACCCCGCGCCGGGTCCCCCGGGCCCCGCGCCGCCTCGGGACCGGGGCGCCCGCCCGGCGGCCTTCGCCTTGAGGAACGCTATAAGCGCTGTGCGCCCGCCTATGGCCGGGGCGGCGGCCACGCGGGTCAGATTTTCCGTAGAAATTTAAACACAGGAAGAAAGTATTCCACTCCTGCGGGCCCCTCCAAGTTTTATTTTTATCCGAGGAAAGTGCCCCTTTAGCTTTTTTTGAGGGTGGCCAAGGTTTCACACCGGAGAGGAAAGTTCCGAGCTCCCACCCTAAATAAGTCTCCAAACGCTGCGCTTCGGTGGAGGGTCACCTCGCAGAGGAGAGACGCTTCTGAGATCGAAGTCAGGAATGTGCTCCCTGCCCCTTCCCGCTCCACCCGCGCTGGCTGACTCCTGCTGTCACTCAGTCCTCACCTCCTCCGGGGAGCCTCCCCTGCTTTCTGCCTGCCCGCCCTGTCCAGCTCCCCCTTTGCTTCTGTGCATCTCCTCCAGGATAAGCGTCTTTCCCGAGCCCCGTAATGTTGCCAGCACTCCCAGTTAAAGAATGTTTGGTGTTCTCTGACCAGGCAAGAGCAGAGTCTGGAACACAGTTCATCTCATTTATCCCCACAGCCTGGTCTTCCTTTTGCAGAGGGGGACGGGGGCTTCGGAAGGCCAACGGAGGGGGCTGGGGCTCCGCCAGAGCTGCCTGCAATCCTTGCACGATGCTCTACTGCCTCCCTGAGGGAGGGATGGTGACTTTGATTGCTCTCACCCTAGGACTAGCAGGGGCCGGGCACACAGTAGGTACTTCTCAGGACATACTCCTCTGTCCCTGCAGGAGGACGCAGTCTCCAGGGGCAGCCACACTCAAATTTAGTCCTCAGGGGCCACTCTCGCAACCTTGCCCAGTGGTAGAGATACCTCCCTTCCCCCTGCCTCCCTACATTCTGCTAGTTCTTCAAGGTGTGTGCCAGATGCCACCTCCTCCAGGAAGTCAACTTGGATTGCCCCTCACCCAAGCACTCAGGCCCAAGAACCTGCCTATACCTTGACTCTGGCACTTCCTTTACTCCAGCTCATTTCACAGTGAGTTCATACAGTTGACACTCAATATTTGCTTGTCAAGTGGCTACTGAGGAATATTCAGGGCCTACAAAAATGATTATAAAGCTGGCTTCCAAGGTCATGATGTCATGAGTCTGTTGTGATTCCAGGAATGGATTCTGGACTCAGACAGGATGGGGTGGGGAAGATGGGGTGGGGTCTGATCCCAGCTGTGGCACGTTCCAGCCCTGTGACCTTGGGCGAGCCTCCTTAAGGCTCACAGAGCCTCCATCCTTCTCCCGTGAACGTCAAGTTTGGGTGAAACTGTAGCTCAGTGCCCAGGACAGGCTGGGCAGTGGTGGCCATGGTCCCTACTAGTCATCTTGTCATTGTCATGGCCTTCTCCCCTCCCCTATTTAGGCTCAAGTTTGTGAATTTCTTGAACTTGGAGAGGTGCAAGAAGATTACTCCGTCCTTGGGCTGGCCTTGCCAAGGGGAGTTGAGTGGCCCTAAAGGACTCTTTGTCTGCACCTTGGACAGTGAGAGGAGGTTTGGAGAAGTGCGCTAGGCTGGCCAAGGCGCCACCGGAGACAGTCCTCCACGGTCTGCCATGCCAGGGAGATCCTGCCCCTCAAAGTTCAAGTTTTTAGGGCTGGGAAGAATCACACACACACACACACACACACACACACACACACACACACACACACACACACACACACACACACACACACAGGCTTATGTAACTTCATTCCCTTACTCTTGTTGGTAAACAATCAAGGTTGTGTAACCCTAATGTACCATTGTTCTAAATTTATTTTCAAGTGGCAAAGGGTCTTGTAGACATCTACGAGATACAACTTGTGAAAAAAGAGTAACAACCTAATTCCTAAAATCTGGGTACATTGGTACTTCCAAACGTTTGGGAGGTGACAGTTGACTCCTGACCCTAGGAGGGGCCTCTGGGGCTGCAGGGTGGGGGACAGTTTTTGAGCCTTAGCAGCTCCCTACTTCTTCCTGAGACAGCGCCCTCCCTGTGGTTTTGCCCAGAAAGCTGCGTTTCACCTCTTCTTTCTGTGATCTATGCCTTAGCATAGATTCAAGACGTCTGCTTACCTGTAAAGCATCACTTTCTTTGCTCGGTATGGGGATGTTTCCTTGCTTTGCCCCTCTCCCTGCATCTGCTGCCCTCTCCACCCCTAGTCTTCCCAGGTCGACAGGGTGGAAATGCTTCAGCTAGTGGAGGGGAGATGCAGGGTGACCTCTGCATAGAGCAGGTGAAAGGAGGGGTCAGCTGGATCCCAGGCCACTTATGGCCTGGGCTGGGGGTTCTTGGGTCTTGGGATGCTGGGGACCAACAAGACGTTAAAAACAACGTTCTCCCCAAATCAGGAAGGGGGAACGGGGTTCTTCCAGCTGAGGGTCCCTTTTGTTTGGGTGATGATGTCACCTTCCTGGTTCCAAGCTTGCTAGGATTATCTCTACTCTGAGTCACCAATTGCTTATGAACAGGTCCTCTAGATAAGCTGCTGCATTAGTTTTGCATTTTCTTTTTTTGACTCAATGATTCTCATTAAAAACACAAAGGGACGGATTTCCCCAGCAGGCTTAACTCTCCGCTCATGAATGAGGGAAAACCAGTCTTATTAGTTTAAACTGTGCATTTTTGGGGAAGCTCTGGGCTTCACAGCTCACCCTGTTTTGCCACCGTGTGGTCCTTCCGTGTCACTGTGATGTCCCCCACTGTTAAGCACTCTCATCTTTGCTGACATCTTAATGGTCACGGGGGTACAAACACAGAGCCACAAGGGATGCAGGAGAGAGGAGGCTGGGGAGGCAGTTGGGTGAGAGCCTTGCTTGTTAGAGGCTTAGGAGGGCCCCTTTCTGATGGTGTTTTGTTTTTCAACAATTTCATCGCCTTGGGGTTGCGCACGAGAAAGAACGTCTCGCTCTCTGCCTGCCCAGCGGCACGTGACTGATCCTCCCGGGTGAGCAAACCAAGCTCTACACAGCGAGCAGAATGAGGCCATGGTGAGCCGGGGCAGGGACTGTCCCTGCAGTGGTCTCTGCTACAGTGTCCTCAGGTAGGCTTCTCCGCTGGGCACCGCTGACCTGGGCTGGATTGATCTTTGTCCTGCCGCCGTCCTGTGCACCTGGGATCCTCCCACTGGATGCCAGGAGTACCATCTCCCTTCCAGTGTGATGACCAAACATGTCTCCAGACATTGTCAAATGTCCCCTGGGGGCAAAACCCGCTCCTGTGCAGAACCCTGCTCTGGGGGGCGGGGAGGGGGCTTACCATCGGCCCCCGCCTGCGCTCTCGCGGAAGAGCAGGCTGATCTTATTGCCCACGTTGCTTTGATGGAAATGGAGGCTCAAGAGATGCTTGGCTTTTTATTAGAGATACACGAAGTGGGAGTTTTGGTTTGCTTCTACAAAATACACAGATACCCCCCCCCCCCGGGTGAGCTGGCACAGCCCCGGGGGGAACCAGGCTGCTCTGTCCCTCAGTTCTACCATCCCTGTGCGGGGCAGCCTTCTCCCCAGCTCAGATCTCTGCACTCACAGGCGCTAAATAAATGCTGTTGACTCACAGGCGGCCCGGGTGGGAGGAGGAGTGTGGAAGAAGCGAGCCGCTCATGACTCAGGGCTATTGTGAGTGCCAGTGGCCACCCAGCCCCCGCTGGCTCTGTGTCCCCTTGAAGTGTCCGGTGGGCAATCCCTGTAGGAAAGAAACCAGCCCCAAACAGGTATATGACCTAATACGCTAAAAGCGACTCAGGGTGTAATTATCCCCAGGGAAGACATGCCTGGGGAATTTATAACTGAGATACAGTGGGCGGGAGACTGGACCCCTGTCATTTCCTTCCCTCGCATGATGTCAGAACCCTGAGCCGAGGCCGGCACGCTGCAGCTGGACGGGGAGACTCCGCGGGCACGGAAACCGCCAGCCCAGCGCTCTGGACCGCAGCCAAAGCATGAAGTTCTGTCTGGGGCGTGTTTTCCCCCAACAGGATCCACGGGTGTTGTTGCCATCAGAGGATTTTCAGATATTTTATGTTTTGTTAACCCAAGGCCTGCCTTCTGAGAATTCCTAAGAACTCTAAAAACATGCCCAGGGTGAGTTAGAACCCAGCCAGCTCAGCCAGCCTGTTACCTCCTGGAAGCCTCTCTGGCTTGGCTCAGTGGGCACCACTCATCTCTGTTCAGTTGGCTCTGTCCCGGCATTCGGATCCATTTCTGCTCCATCCTCCTCGTGTCTTCTGCTTTATTTCTGCACTCTTTGCTCCTCTCCCTGTCTTTGGCACAATATAGATTTCCCTGTTTATGTTTATTTAACAAGCAGTGGTGCAGTGCTTACTCCAAGCCAGCACCATGCTAAGCGCTCTACAAATATTAACTCACATTTTTTTTTAAACAGGGATTACAACCATCTACAAATGGATTCACACAGATGACCCCCCCCCAACCCTCTGGGGTCCTTTCTTTGGAGGTGTGGGGAGAGGTCCTGGTTGAGTCTCAAACAGCTCCCTCCGTGCCAGCGACCCTGCAGGAATCGGGACGTTGGCCCCATGATAATAGACGCCTGGGCATCAGGAATCCTGCCCACCAGGGACGGGACCCAGGATGCTGCCGGGCCGGCCTCCGGACCACCCTGCCCAGCGCGGCGTGGGGACTCCGGTTGCAGCCCGCGGACTCCCCGCTTCTCAAAGTGAAAGCCCCGTCTGGTGGTTTAAGTCTTCTTCCTGGGGCTTGAAAGAGCTGCAGCGCGCCCGGGCTGGGGCCAGCAGCCCCTCCATCAACGCTCCCCGAGGGGACAGAGGACGTCCGTGTCGCGCGCACAGGCGGCCTTCACCTGAGCTCACACCACACGAGGCAGAGCCCTCCCGGGACTGCGTGCCCTCTCTCCAGGTCAAGGAGCCTGTGAGAGATAAGGACGAGGCCAGGGAGCCAGGATGGAGCTCCGCCGTGCCCTTTGAGCATGTGACACAGAAGAGGCTCTCGCCCAGGCAGCCCCAGGACCTGCGTCCTCCATGCGCGTGTGTGTGAGTGTGTGGACTGCATCACGCCTGCATTATTGCTCCCCTGGGGGCAGG
Source organism: Camelus bactrianus (assembly GCF_048773025.1). NCBI lineage: Eukaryota > Metazoa > Chordata > Mammalia > Artiodactyla > Camelidae > Camelus > Camelus bactrianus. The sequence continues at coordinate 3,453,948 of NC_133548.1, forward strand.
GACCACACACAACCCTGATTCCCCGAAAGACCCGTCTCCAGGGAGGCTGGACCCTGACATTACAGCCTGGGTCTGCGGCCCAGGTCTCCCTCTGGAGTGGATCCTTTTCGACCAGTGCGGCCTCACACAGCTTCCTCAAAGATTGAGCAAAACCAGACATCCTTGGACAGAGGACCAGGCTTAGGTAGCTTTATGCGCAGATTCAAGGCTTTCCTGAGACCCCGGGCCTGGAATAAAAGATCTGGGGTTTTGGGGGCCATGACGGGCTTTCCCTGGAAACTGTGCCGTTCACGTGGTCATGCCTCCACCTGTGTGTGACTTGGTGCAGAGCTTCTGTTTTGTGTCAGGGCCTCTGCTAGGACCCAGGTCTCCGTCCCGCCACTGAGCTGCTCGGCTGCAAGCTTCTCTTGGTGCTGCCGTGTTCTGTGTTCCCGGGGCTGCCCGGCTGGGTGATTTGAGATGCTCTGATAGCCACATTAGAAGAGTAAAAATAATCCGATGAAATCAGTAAAATATTTTAGGTAGCTTATTAGATTACAATGTTACCCTTCAACATATAGATGATCAATGTAACAATGATTGAGCTATCTGACATTCTTTCTTTCCCTATGAGAATTTGAAACCTGGTGTGTATTCCACACGCACAGCTCATCTCGATCCAGACAAGCCCCGTTTCAAGGGTCACGTCCCCGTGTGGTCAGGGACGAGGTCCACAACTGCTGGCTACAGCACCTTTTCTTAATACGTACAAAAGCTAGTGGACGGCTTTTATTTTCCACTTCATATTTTTCTGTGTTTTCTAAGATTTATGCAGTGAACACAAATTAGTCTGATCACCAGGAAAAGGGAGACTATTATTAAAAACACTGCCATATCATGTAGCCTGCAGGCTTACCTTGGACCCTTTTATTGTTTGGGGGAAAATGGCCAGTTTATCACACTTTAATCTGCGGAGCACCAATTCAGAGAAAACCATCTTTGCTGATGGGGAGACACATTCCTAACATGTTTTGGCAGAGTTGTCTTTAATTACAAACCTATCTGATTGCACAGCTGGTCACACCGGCTTTTAAGTGGAGGAGGTGAGAGAGCTCTCTATTTCAAGACCCGAAAGGCAGCCACCTGGACCACCTGAGGGCATCCTCCAAGGCTCCCCCGGTGCTGAGCGTAAGTTTGGCATGAGTCAGCCGTCTGTGTCCCCCAGGAGCACTCAGACAGGATGCTCAGAGATGCCATGCACAGTACTTGGGGTGGGGTGTCATACCCAGTTGCCTCCCCTGAGGACTCCTTGACCCCGAGAGGCAGATGGTTCTCCTGATAGCACTGCGTGGGCTGGTAGGGGATCATTCACTCACTCACCCATGATTTATCCATTCATCTATTCACTCACTCATTCATGCACTCACTCTCTCATTACCTGCCCTCCACCTTGCCCGCCCCCTCGTTTTTCTCCGCAGGCTTCACCATCCTCCATACCCTGCATAATTCACTTCATTGTCTTGTTCTGTCTGCCCCACCCCCTCCCTTGGCTAGAATGTCAGCTCCAGGCTATTTTGTCCTGATTCATTCAGTGACTCCAGATTTCCGTGCCTGAAAATGACACCAGAACTGAGCCACAGGGACTGAGGACAAAGGTGCAGAAAGCAAGCCAGTTATTCAATGAGTTTGGGCCCCGAAGCCTTTCTTCTTAAGAGGTAAGATGTTGGAAGGAGGGGAATGCATGTGAGAGGGTAGCCTCTGAGGCAGAGGACTGACACCCGCCTGTGCAGAACGTGCTAACAACCCATGAGGAGTTACCTTGGCCCTTCAGTCCCTTTGCTTCTGCAGATAAAGCCCAAAGGTCCACGCCCTGTGGAGTTAGTAGGAACACACACACACACACACAGTCACACAGAGACCAGCTCGTCCCCAAAGGGGTACAAATGAGTCCAGATCGTATGACCTCCTTCCTCACGTTCATACAATTAGCAGTCCGAAATCCACCCAGATCTCACCCTGACCACAGCTTGTCGCCACCCAGACCCTCCCAGATGTGTGGTCACACGGGCCTCAGAGGGCCCAGGGCCACCCGCCCCCTCCATGGTGCCCTGGCCTCTTAACAAACGCCACTTCCAAAAGCTGGGCCTGGTTTCTTGTGCTTCCTGCGAATTTTTACACCTGAAATCAGACTTTCTGGAAAATCAGATCCTTTTTTTGTTTTGCTTTGTTTTTTCCTCCTGCCCCTTCCATCCACCCCTGAGTGGCAAAAGGATGCCTCAGAGGAGGGATTTTTTAATTCATTTATGTTTTAGCCCACGATTTGATTCTCAGTGCAAGCACCTTGAGATTTTCTTAATCATGGCTCCTCCTTCCTGCTGCCCCACTCCGGTCCCCTTGGGGGAGAGGCTGACCTCTGACCTCAGCCCCTGATACCCCCCCCCACCTCTGCAGAACTCACTCCAATCCTTCCTTCCAGCCCCTTTCAGAAGAGAGAGCCCATCCTGTCCTCTGTCAGGGAGGATGTCAGTGCCCCAACTTCTTCCAAAAGGAAAACGAGGGGAGAAAGAAAAACTCTGGCTGGTGCCCAGAGATGTTCCAGGCCTGTGTGAGCAGATCCATGTAAATTGTTTCATACGCAAAGTGTATTGAGGGGGACACACTGCAATCCAGGGGGAGACGGAACAGGCCCAGTCCCTGCACCTTAGGAAGGACGCGGGCACCTGGCTGTCGGCTGCAGGCCAAGCGCCGAGCTGGACTGGCCTCTGCAGCACCAGTGACGTTCGAGGCCAGACTGCAAGGGAGGAGCCAGGCGGCAGGGAGCCCTTCCCCCTGCTCTCGGTCACTTGTTTACTTTGGGGACCAAAAAGGGGACTGTTTTCCCTTGAGTGATGAGGGATGCCCTCCCAAGAGCAGATACTTGGTAACGGCGTCACAGGAGTTAACTTCCTCGAGTCCCGGCTCGGATATCACCTTTCCCGAGGGCCTGCCCTGTCCCCTCCTCCCTTGCTTCAGAGCACTTGTTACCGACTGTTCACTTTCTCGCTGCGCCAGGAAAGCAGAGCCTTGTCCATCTTACTCTGCTGGAGGCACAGCACCCAGCGGAGCCCGGCACAAGTTGCAAAACGATTTGTCCAAAGCACAAATGAGTGAACATCGTGGGCTCTGCCCGTGTCCACAGACCCCAGCAATGCGCAGAGCCAGCCCTATCACGACAGAACAACTTAATCTGGCTCAAAGGACCCCTGAGCCGCCAGCCTTGTCAGGGCAGGAGGTGTGGAATCTTCACAAACGGGTTCTCCCCAGGAGCCAGGAAGATGGAGCTATTGTCTGAGCATTTTCAGGCTGATGGGGTTGCTGGGGAAAGTCCTGGGCCACTAGTCCAGCTGCCACACAAGCCCAGTGACGGCCCTTGTCAGGCCTCCAACCTGCACGAGGGCTCAGAGCTGGGCCTTGGGATAGAAGGACACCCCCTCTCCATATTTATAAGGTCCTACTATGTGCAGCCACTGAGCTGTGAGCCCCAGACAGAAACAGAAGACAGATCTGCCTGCACTGAGCTTACAGTTGCCTGGGAAAGTCAGAAAACCCAGGGAGAGGCCTGAGAAAGAAAGATCACAGACAGTAGGTTCTGGAAGGTTCTCAGGAATGAGTGGTTCTCAGCTGGGTCCTAAAGGGTCACTGGGAACCAGCAAGATGAAAAGGAGGGGACAGCTGCTCCGAGCAGGGGAGGGACTGCAGGTGAAGGTGTCCGGGGCCTGGCGGGACCTGGGGAGGCAGTGGGGGAGATGATGTGGCCGGGAGGGGAGGGCAGTGGGGAAAGGTGAGGGGCCACGGTTCATCCATCGGACGGTTGCCCCCTTAGCACTGCCGCGCCATCCCCGAGACACAACATGACACAGTGACACAGCGCTTAGGTTCCAAGGGCTGCCCCGGTGCGGGGTGGAGGGGAGTGGAGGTGTCCGGAGACTCGCGTGGGCAGCTTCCCACGAGGGGGGCCACAGTGGCCTCGCTGGGAAGGGGACATTCACAGCCCCTCAGGAGAGAGAGACGTCGCGAAGACTCTGACAACCAGACTCTGTTTTTACGCAAATAAAAAGATTTCTAATGATGCGCACTGGTGCTGCCTTTCCAAGAGCAAGGGGCTCCCCCGCAGAGCGATGTGCTCGGGGACCAGCGGGGCCAACGCGGACAGGCTGCTGCTGCTGGCGGCTCCCCCCGCGTGTCTGTGAGGGCGGGTGTTTCCTCGCTGGCCCAAGGGCCTGCTGGGCCCAGGCTGAGCCGGTCTGGGGGTGCGGGCGCCTCCTCCCGCCTGACTGTGGTGAGGCTGTGCCATGACGGCCTTGGGAGTCCCTTCATTCACGGTCCATGGAGCAGAGGGACATCTCGGTGGCAGGCTGGCTGCATCCCTGTGCCGGGAGGTATTTTAAATGCCACGGGAAAGCAGTCATCTTCTCTGTGCCCTTTTCAGGGGCAGGCTAAAGTCAGGCCGTCTCTTCACCCTGACCTATACTGAGTCACCAAGGAGAGGAAGACACAGCAGGGGCTTAATAGATGCTTGTGGAAGGGACTGTCCCAGTGGGCCCTTGAAAGTGTTAACTCATCTATCAAAATGGCACAGGCCTCTTCACTCCCAGGTCCTGCATGCCTGCAGGGTGACCTTGGACAGATCCCCACTTCCTCCTTGGTACCAATTACACACAGGCTGATGGGATGCTGGGAATGGACCCAGAGCGCCCAGCACGGGTCCTGCGAGGAACGCCAGCTCAGCGCCTGACACGGCCGGTTACTGCTGTGATGAAGACAGAAGCGGGGCTGTTTGTCATTACGATGATCACAGACTCTGAGGGGGTCTGAACAGAAGGAATGCTCAGCCATCTGGGCCAGCGACCTCCAAACCTGGCCTCTCAGGCATTCATTCATTCACACAAGGGACATTCGTTCATTCACTGAACACCTCTGGGCGCCAGGCTGAGGACATGGAGTGGGCGCTGCAGACACGGGGCTCCCATTCCAGCAGGGGAGGCCGACAGGGAACAAGAAGGCAGGCAAATGGGACTGTCGGAGGGCAATGACTGCCACAGCGGAGCGCGCAGACGGCAGGCTAGTGAATGAGGGGTAGGGGCAGGGGTGGCCGTGGAAGGCCCCTCTAGGGAGGTGGCATCTGAGCAGAGGCCGGCAGGATGAGCAGACTTGGCCCTGGACTGTCCAGGGAGGGACATTCGAGGTGGAGGCTGCAGCCGTCTGAGCCCTGAGCTGTGATGAGCGTTGAGCGGTGGGCACAAGGGTGGAGGCTGCTGAGGCTGGTGGGGAATGCGGTCCAAGAGGGGTCGGGGTGGTGGGGCTGCGGGGCTCTGCCCCTCTGAGTGGGAGAGAAGCACAGAACTAGCGGGTGACGTGGTCCGAGCTCTGTGGTTAAGGAGATGGAAGGGGGGGTCTGGGGTTCAGCAGGCTGCCGGGGCCCAGGAGGTGCATTTTAGCCAAAGACCCTGTAGCACCTGATCTGACATCACCCTGACAGCACGCAAGGCCTCCTCTGATGATGGCTGAACCCAAGAGATCACAAGCCCTGTGATGGAGCCCTCAGTGTCCCCTGGGACAGCCATGCCAATCTCAGAGGGATCCTGCTCCGAAAAGTTGGCCTTGCTCGCAGACTCGAGCATCCCACAGAACTACTGGGTCACAAGAACAATATTCAGGATTTGCAGTCAGCTGTCCCTGCCCTTGGTTAGGCTACAAATCACTCTCAACCATGTATTTCAAAATCCTTTGTCCTGGAACATGAACAGATGCCAGCTACGAGGACTCGGGTTAGCAGCTTGGTGTGTGAGTGCCTGGGCTCTGGGGAGGTTCTCCAAGATCACATCCCACTCCATCCCTGCCTCCCGTTCTCCTGGAACTGCCCCAAATGTCTCTATGGCGTCCCTAAGCTTTTCATTGACTGAGACAGTAAATCTCATGAGATGAGGACCAGCAAACCACTGATCTAATTCATACTAAGGTGTAAATGACTTTTCTCTCCCACATAATTTTAGTAGGTGAACAGGAAAACCAGCATCAGGCCCATGGACATCTGGGGGTGGAGTAAGTGGAGAAAGAGAAAAAACTTCCCACGGCAAAGAGAAAGGGAAGAAGGAAGAGGTTTGGGAGAAGCGAGGAAGGAAAACCTTTCTTTCCTGCTGGTCTCGCCTGGACTGACCCAGTCCTTCACTACCCGCTGCCTTGACTTTGGAGGCCAGCACACCCAGGGAGGGGCCAGCACCTGTCCGATCCCTGGGGGCAACGTCAAAGCTCACCTCAGTCCAGGGCGTCCATCTGAAAAATCTCTCCAGAGCAGAAAAAGGACCAAGAACAAAGGAGAAAAAAAATGGTGAGGCCCAGGAAGGACCAGTTGGGGACTGAGAAACTTGTTTCTCAGATAAGCATCTGGCCTTGGAGAAGTGTTCCTTCTCCTCTGTGGGGCTGAGGCAAGAGAACCAGCCCGGGGGGCGGGGGTGTAGGAGAGATGTGGGCTCTTCTTGATGGATGGACGGATGGTGCCGGAGAGGCGGTCAGGCCCCCGTTCCACAGACAGGCTGTGAGACCCCCAGCCCAGCCCTGGTCTACCCTGTGGGCTGGGGCTCCAGCCCTGTCAGCGTGATCTCGGGGGCAGGCAGGGCTCTGCCTGGCATTTCATAAGCCCCCTTCCCTCAACAAGCCAAGTGGCAAGAGACCCCTCTGCGTCCTGGAGGCTGACCCCCGACTGCACGTGCCAACCCACTCCCAAAATGCGAGGACTTCCGGTAAAGAAGAAAAAGGAAAGAAGAAGGGAGGGGACCGCTCCGTGTCACTGAGTATAGTTATTGGTGGTGACTTGATTTTGATTCATCACAAAGTTACCAAAATGGGGGGAAAGAAAGACTTGCTCTGAATGACCAGGTCATATTTCTCCAGAACAGATGGGATTCTGAAGCCCAGGGTGGGTGGAATGATGGCTTTCTGTTATCACATGTAACAGGACACCAAGGAAACAGTGGGTGAGACACTTGGGGACGTGGGGACAGCTGAGCTTCCCAGCAAAGGGTAACAGTGCCAGGTGGTGTGGTAAGACTTGCATTAGCATAAATTTAGTCTAATCTTTAAGAAAGGCAGGAATCGCTCAGGTAGGACGCCCGCTGGTGTTGCAAGGCCGCTGGCCGTCAGCGCGGGGTGGGGCGTGCTGGCCATTAGAGGGGCCGGGCCCCAGGAGACGGGATGCGGCCTTCCTGCGAATGCTCCTGCCCCTCCCCCTCTCCCCTCCCATATTCAGTGCACTGAGAGCACCAGGCACACTCTGATCTATGAGAGTTTCTATCCCAGGGAAACTCAGTGTCTCGGCCAATGTTTATAAGTGAAGGTCCACATAGTCACCATGTCAGCCTTTAAAAAACACAGATGTGGGGTTTCACATTCAGAGATTTTCAACTGCACCCAGGGGCTCAGAGAGCAGCCGGGTTTGGGACCCACCCAGTCTCAGGAGGGCAGACAGGCACACAGGTGACCGTGGGGCTGTAGGGCCAGTAGCCTCAGTGGAGACGGGACACGCACGGAGCCCACGGAAGCCCCTGAGCTTCCGCGCACAAGCGCACCAGGCGATAGCGGGTTCTCGGGCCAGTTAATGCTGGTGTTGGCTGTCAGCCATGTGTCACTTCTCTGTCCTCATAAGGACTCCCCGAAGACAGCCTCGCTCTTAGTTTTCCCCCAGCCCTCTAGTATCCCCATTTTACAGACGATGAGACTGAGCTCAGAGATGTGAATGAACTTGCCCGAGGTCACGCGGCTGATGAATGGCAGAGCAGGATGCGAACTCAGGTCTCCCACCTTCAAGTACCAGGTCTTTTCTGTCTTTCCAAAGTTAACCACTCCCGAGGGGAGACTGAACTGTGAGCCTTAGGCACCTATTAACTTAGGCACTCACTGCCTGTGTGCATCTAAGGGGTGCACTGTCCTGAATGTTCCAGAAGATAGGTGGAGAAGGCGGAGAGTGTGGGCCCTGCCCTGAGCAGCTTCGGGGAGGGCACGTGGTGGGCTTGGGCTTAGGTCAGCAGAGAAAGCGGAGAGGCACGGGGGTGGGGCCGAGTCAGAGAAGGCTCCAGAAGCAGACAGGGGCTGGGCTCCAGCTGACTGGGGCCCCGAGGAAGGGAGCTTCAAGTGAAGGAGCAGCAGGAGCCATGGCACCGAGGGCCGCCCCCCTCGTGGGGAGGAGCCGGAGCCTCACGCCTGAGCGCCTCTGTGTCAACAGCCATCACAAGTCAGACGCCACCTGCCACACGTCCAAGAAACAGCTGTGCCCTCACGGCTGCTATGAATTTGAGAATGAGGCTAGTTTTGTCATTACAGAACTTGCACCCCGACCAGGCTACGGATTTCCACACTGAGGGAAAACCTCCAGGTAACAGTCGAGTGATTTTCCCAGGACGCAGTCTGCCTCGGCAGCGATGGAGGACTCACACCCAGCACGGCCCAGGCATCGTATCTGCTGCTTAGAATACTTTCATAGAGAAGTAAGTAGACATACTGCTCACTCACTCATTCATTCACTTCCTGGAATAGTTATTCCTGCCACTACCTTTAAGCATTTGTCTAGTGAGGTACATTCAAGACCAGTATTTGTAAAGCCCATCCCCAGTGCCCAGAACAGCGCCGGGAACATAGTGAGCGCTCAAAGCGCCACCTGCTGAAGGAATGGCGAACCCCCCTTTGTTCAACGCCATCTGCGCGACGGGCGCTGTCGGCGCTTTAGCGCTGTTGTTTGGGGCATCTTCAGGAGGGCCTCTAGGCAGGGACCGCTATCTCCATTTGACAGATGAGGAAACTGAGGCACAGAAAGGCAAAGTAACTTGGCCAAGGCCAGGGCTCGAAACTGCAAAGCCAGCGTAGCAGGCGCTGAGGTCCCCAGGCCGCCCCTGCCTCCGCTGGGTGACGTGGGTGACGTGGGAAGGTGCGGGCAGCAGGAGCTGGCGCCCCCAGCTACTTCCTGCCAGGCTGCGGGCCCAGTCTGCGAGCTGGGCTTTCGGCTCCTTTTTGGACCTTGGATTTTCACCTCCCAGGTGTTGACAGCCAACTCCCAACATAAGCCACCAGAATCCATCAGAGACTGTCGCCGGTGGCGACGCCTGTGAAAACTGTTGTGGTTCAGGAAGAAAACATATCCTGCTCATCCGGGAAGCAGATGCCCAGGTGTTCACAGGACACGCAAACTGACCCGAAGAAGCCAGGCAGAACCCTTGACATTCAAGAAGAACCTGTTTCCACTGGCAAACACGGTGCCCAGTATCCTGTCGGTCCACTTTCTGGTGTGGTGGCGGTATGTATCATTTCCTGATGAGCAGAGAGAGACTCCAGGGGACGCTACCCAGCACCTAGTGGCCGGCAAGGTAACTGCCATCTGTGCCCCTCTCTAGGCAAGGGGACGGAGGGCCAAGATGACAGGAGAGAAAGAGGAGGGGAGGGAAGAGGAGGGAGGGAGGGAACCAGCACCAAGGACAAAGTCTGTACGTCGGCTTTCCTGCCGTTCAATCCTACATCTAATCAATAAGCCACTCCCCATGCGTTGCCCAACCTCAAAAACTTGATGAAACACAAGCAGAGATGACTTCCAGAACCATTTTTGAAGCAAGATGAGGAAGAAAAGAATATAAACGCACCTTTAGAAAAAATATTCTGGGTGAACCTTAAACTTTCTTCAACCTTAAAAGAAGCTAAAACATCTAATAAATTGATACAGTTTATAGAAACTGGATAGATTATTACATAGGAAAATGTTTACTATGTTTCAAAAAATTCAAATCCACCAGTTCATCCATTGGGTAAATGTTTATCTAAAAGTTCAGGGGCAAAGTTAAACAGTTGAAATAAAATGGAATTAAGCCTTAATATTTTGTTTTACTTGGAGTACAGATGGAAGACAAAAATAATATCTCATAAAACGGAAAGTTTCTATTTTCACCAAAATATTTGGAAAAGTTATTTTATTTTTAATTCGGATACCTAGCTTCAGTGTAACTTTCACAAGGGAGGTTTCAGCAGAATCCTGGGAGCTGGAGCGTATCTGGAAATTGGCTTTGGTTATTATTTAAAACATTCATTCCACAAAGATACAATTTGTTTCAGAAAGTGTCAAACCAGCCAGAAACTGCCTATAAAAGCAGTGCTTGTAAAACCCCGATGACTCCAGGGGAAATTCCATTCTCCCCTCCTTTAATTCGACAGTGTCTCAGGTGAAAAGGCTCATCTTGTACTTTGCATCTTGGGTGCTGCTCTACAAGAGTCCTTCATCTCTGAATTTTTTTTCCTGGATCTTTCATTTATGATGATTTTATACACAATCATCAAAATCATGTTGAAGAGTGTCATGGAAATGCTGAAGTTACAAGAAAAGATCCTTATAAATCAAACGATCGTACCCCAAGTGTTGTCTTTTCTCTTCGTTTTCAGTGGAGAAGAAAGCCCTTGGAGACCCGAAAAGTAAACAGAAGTTATTCTGAATAGAAAGCCCTTCTTTGTTCTTTCCTCCTCTACCTCCAACTGCAGAGAAAGGGTTCTTTGGTCTGCTTTTCTGTCTTCATACTTTCTCAAGTCTTGGTCCCATACGTGTCAGTTTCTTAAATGTCTTTCAATCTACTGTGGCCATTATTCTTGTTTTTCCATAAATTTTGTTGTTTGTTTTTAGAATAGTTTCAGATTTACAGAAAAACTGAGGAGACAGTACAGAGAGTTCCCGTATCCCCAGCACCCAGCTCCCCTGTTGCTAACATATTAGTGTGGTGCATTAGTTGCAGTTAATGAACCAATACTGATACATTATTACTAAGTAAGGTCCACACTTCACTCAGCTTTTCTTCGTTTTCACTTACTGTCCCTTTTCTGCCCGGTCCCATCCAGGATACGTGATGTCACATGACCACGGCAACTACATGGCTGTTGTAGTGTCTCCCAAGCGTGTACCCTTTTTTCATGACAGCAAATGTGGCCATTTCTACATAGTTCCAACATTGGCACAAAACTTGACAGTGTAAAAGTGTATGTATTTAATCACTTAGATGTATGTTTTACTGAAACTAAATAGCTGGGTGTGTGGGAATTTAAATTTCAAATCAGTATTACAATTGCATGGCCATACTACCCAAAGCAATTTACAGATTTAATGTGATCCCTGTCAAATTACCCAGGACATTTTTCACAGAACTAGAACAAGTAATCCTAAAATTTATATGGAATCACAAAAGACCCAGAATCACCAAAGCAATACTGAAGAAAAGCTAGGGGAATAACCCTCCCAGACTTCAGACAAAACTACAGAGCTACAGCAATCAAAACAGCATGGTACTGGCACAAAAACAGACATATGGGTCAACGGAACAGAACGGACAGCCCAGAAATAAACCCACACACCTACAGTCAATTAATCTTCAACAAAGGAGGCAAGAATACACAAAGGAGAAAAGACAGAGTCTTCAACAAGTGGCGCTGGGAAAGCTGAACAGCTGCATGTGAATCATGAAGTCAGAACCCTCCCTCACACCATACACAGAAATAAAGTCAGTGGCTTGAAGACTTAAACATAAGAGAAGACACAATAAACCTCCTAGAAGAAAACATAGGCAGAACATTCTTCAGCATAAATCTTAGCAAAGTTCTCCTAGGGCAGTCTACTCAGGCAATAGAAATAAAAGCAAAAATAAACAAATGGGACCTAATTAAACTTATAAGCTTTTGCACAGCAAAGGAAACTATAATCAAAATGAAAAGACAACCTACAAAATGGGAGAAAATACTTGCAAATGATGCGACCGAGAAGGGTTTAATTTCCAGAATATATAAACAGCTCATATAACTCAATAAAAAGAAACTCAATCAAAAAATGGGCAGAAGACCTAAACAAACATCTCTCCAGTGAAGACATACAAATGGCTGATAGGCACAAGAAACAATGCTCAATACCACTAACCATTAGAGAAATTCAAATCAGAACTACAATGAGGAATCACCTCACACCAACCAGAATGGCCATCATTCAAAATTCCACAAACGATAAGCCCCGGAGAGGGTGTGGAGAACAGGGACCCCTCCTACACTGCTGGTGGGAATGCAGGTTGGTGCAGCCATTGTGGAAAAAAGGATGGAGATTCCTCAAAAAACTAAAACTAGTAACTGCAGCATGGGACTCACAAAAAAATCCCCATTTTTTAAAGACAAATTGAAATGTGGTGTAAGTATGAAGGTTGCTTGTGAGTTAAGGAGTCAGCATCCTGTCCTCCCACGGGAGTGGGGAGCGGGTGGTCAAAGCAGTCAGCTCCGTGGGGTCTCCAGGCTGTAAGGGGGCTGAGAACTCGCCTACTTCAGAGCTTTATTCGGTCTGAAACCCCCGCACCAGGTACCCACCAAGTGGCCTCTGACAGAGCCCTTGAGCTGCGATGCTTACAGGCTCCTTCTCTGCTCAGCTACACCTCAGCCGACTGCTGCTTTCCGACTTTCACCTATCTTCTATGTCCTGCCCTCTGAGGCCACGTGGAACATGGACAGCTCGCTCCCAGCCCTGCCCTTCAGAGACCTCCCTGCTCTCCCTTGCGAGGCACTTTCGTCCACACCACGGGCCAGCCTTCCTGGGACATGGCTCTGAATCCTCTCTCTGCCTGCTGCATCCAGCGGTTACGTTTTAATCCTCCTCGCTCGCTTCTTTTGCAGCATGAGAACAGCTCCCTGCTTTCTCCTTGGGTTGGGACCTAAGACTCCACCACGGGACGCCCACGTGCCCCTAGACAAGCCCCTTGACCGCCTCTGTCTCCCCATCTGCAAACGGAAGTCACGGCGCACATTCCAGGGTTACCAAAGGCAAGTCCGTGTGCCCCACGCACCGTGAGGCCAAACCAACCGAAACATCAGTGTTTAGAGCAGAGAAAGGTTTACTGCAGGGCCAAGCAAGGAGCACGGGGTGGCTCATGCCCGAGTAAACCCTGAGCTCCCCGCAGGTTTCAGCAAAGCACATTTAAAGGCCAGGTAAGGGGGGGGCGGTCCTCAGGGAGCGTGATCAGCTCGTGCACAGTCCTCTGACCGGTTGGTGTGGGGGGAACAGGGTGGTCAGCACTATCAGCCCCCAGGCGCCAGAAGGGCTGGGGCCACGCGCTCTCCATCAACAAGCAGTGAATTTCTTCCTTTTGGTGGTGGTTTTAAGCATCTGAAACATTCAGGAACTACATGTGAGAAAGGTCTTTGGGGATGTAATTAAGGATCTCGAGGTGAGATCACCCTAGATTACTCAGGGGGGCCTAAATCCAGTGACAGGTGTCCTCACAAGAGACACACAGGAGAAGAGGCAGAGATCGGGGGCGTGGCCACAAGCCTGGGACACCTGGATGCCCCAGAAGCTGGGTCACCGTCTTTTGGGGGTCACCGCTCAGCCCGCCACACCGGCCCACTGCTGACTGAGGCATGGCCAGTGACTCTTCCTCTTGGGGAAGAAGACAGAAAGGGCTGAGGGCCCTTCCCAGCCCCCCGCGCCGGCTCTGACAGTTGACTACACCTAGTTTTTGACATATTCTCTCTCCCAGAGCCCCGACATCCCGTCTCAGGCGTGTTTGTATCCCAGCATGTAAGGCAGTGATTGGTGCTTTGCTGGCCCTCAGTGCACGTCTGCTCCGTGAATCAGTGAATGAGAAAATGATAGACATGGAAGGCCCCTTCCTCCCTCATCCATCACCCCGGAGTCCCACTCGTCCTACTTTATAAGCAGCCCCGGTCTTCACGGGGGTCCCGAGCAAGGCTTTCCGAATCCTGCCCTCAGACTTGCAGCTGCGTGCCTCAACCCATCTCACTCCTGCTAATCGGAGGGAGGAGGAAACATGGGAGAGGTGCCTGTGGGATACTCGGGTGAAGCCGGGGGTGGGGGGCCTTTGGAAACAGAGGCTGGAGCTGTGGAAAAGGCCAAGAGCCAAGGGAGCATCTGGATTGGGGCATCATTAACACACAGGGTGATCGGGACAATGGGTGAGAGGGGATTACCCAGAAACGATGTGCAACCTTGGGAGGCGAGCGGGCAACCCTGGGAGCACTCACCCACCTTCCGGAAGCAGGCGGGAGGGAGGGGTCGTGCTAGTTGGATCCGGGTGATCTGGCCAGAAGAAGGCATCTTTTAGGGTCAAACCAGCAGGGGTGCATGTTGGCTGTGGAGCCTCGGTAAAGTCACCCAGCCTCTCTGAGCCTCAGTTTTGACTTCTGAAAAGATTGTTTGAAGACTTGTAATAATAGAACGAAAGCACGTAGTGATTAAAATAGCCACCAGATAGCACCGCAACACTAGCCAGCGTGTCTGTGGGCACCTGTGTCCCACAGGGACCCTACGTTAAGCCACTTAGGTGCAGAGAGGAAGGTGTGGCCGCCAGATCCCGCTGTCCCGCCCCTTCCTGCTCTGGGATGCAGGATACATTCGTCAGTTCAGCAAATATTGACCAAGCCACCAATTCTCTGCCGGGCCTGGGCCACTGCCCGCTGCTTAGGCTTTTCCGGCTCTGCCTCCATCTCTTCGAATTTATGTCTCATTAGATGCAAAAGCCCCAAGACTGAAAATCCTTGCTTGTGCTGAAACCCTAACTTTTTCTGGGTACAGTTTGGAATGGCTTTGCTCCCTGCACATCTTCTCAGGGTCTTCTTCTCCTTCTGAAATGTAATCTTTGTCCAGGTTGGTCCATGAAAGCAGTGCCCCAGCAGCCCCCTTCCTGTGGCTATGATGGCAAAACAAAGGCCAGGGGAGGTGGGCAGAAATCAATGTGTAATTATTTCCTTTTTCTTTCACGATGAATAATTAATGTTGGTTTTGGACACTGCATTGATCAGGGAAGAAGGAAAGTTGACTCTCCCCGTTGGCACAGTGGTACCCAAGCTGACCTTGTGGTCTGTGCATATTTGCCTCCCCCACCCAACCTCGGATGCTGTCAGCACCAAGGGCTTGTGGAACTTTCTAGATCTCTCAGCTAGGAGGGACTTCTCTGCTCTCTGAGCTCCTGAGACACCGTGCTGCCCTCCCAGATAGCACGCAACACTTTCTACCTGGGATTTGTCATGACTTGGGTGCTTGTCTTACTTTCCAGACCAGGATTGGCCGCCTTTTTCTGTTAAGGACCAGAGAGTAAATATTTAAGGCATCGTGGTTCATACAGACAGGACTGGCTACGTAATTGATAGGGTTCAGTGCAAAATGAAAATACAGGGCCTTTCGTTTAGAAATTATGAGGAATTTCAAGATGGTGACAGCAGATGACCAAGATGGTGACATGGGGCCCTTCTAAGTACAGGGCCTCATGTGACTATAAAGGTCGCAAGCCCATGAAGTGATCCTGTATATGGTCTCTGTAGCAATGACTCAGCTCCACTGTCACCAAGCAAAAGTAGCCACAGAGGATATGTAAATGAATGTGTGTGTGTGTGTTCCAACAAAATTTTATTTGTAAAAACAAATGGGCAGTCCAAATTTGGCTCCTGGATGAGAGTTTGCTGACCACTGCTCCATACAAGTGTAAATTCCTTGGAGGCAAGAAATCTTCTGCCTACACTGTCATCCATCCATCATCCAGCCATCCACCCATCCACCCACCCATCCACCCATTCATCCAATCATCCATCCATTCATTGATCCATCATCCATCTATCCAACCATCTATCATCCATCCAACCAACCACCCATCCCCTCATCCGCCCATCCACCCATCCATCCATCCATCTATCATACATCCAACAAAGCACTGCTGACAATCTATCTACCATACTCCAGCACTGGGCTAAGTGGGAGGCTATAGACAGAAGAGGCTCTTCCCTGCACTAGGGACATCTCAGACCTAAGAAGACACATAAGCACCTTGGTGCAATATGCTGCCAGAGACCCATGGAGGAGTTTGAAAGGGCACCTAAGAAGGATTCATTTTCACATCCCCCCAGGTCCTCACAAAGAGGAGAGAACAAGTGAGTGAATGAAAGTAAGTTTTGATGATCTACTCACTTGGTCTTGGAGGATTGGTTGGAACCCCAGGTAAAAGACTGGGTGTGATATCATCTGCACTTTCTATGGCTTTGGGCAAATGACTTAACCTCCCCAAGTCTTAGTTTTCTTGTCAGTAAAATGGGGATGTGCAGGTCCCCTGACAGGGATGAGGGGAAGATGGAATGGGACAACCCCCCTCTGAGCACAGAGCCTGACACCCGGATGTGTATCACCTGAGTCTCCTTCCTTCTCCCGGCCGAGCACCCAGCAGGCCCCGAGGAAAAAGTGCTGGGCTGGAGCCCTGGACATACAAGGAAGGGTGCTGAAGGAACCTGCTTATGTTTTTCCACACGCAGAGAGAAGCCTGCCGGAGAGCGGTGTGCACTGTGTGCTTGGTCTGCGCCCGTGGAGACGTTCACTTACTTCCTCCGTAACATTTCAGTTCCTCTACCCTCCCTTCCTCCCTCCCTCCCTCCATCTTTCTTCCTTCCTTTTTCCCTTCGTGTCCCGTCCTCCTCTTTCTCACTTGCTCCTCCTCCTCCTCTCCTTCCTCCCTCCCACTCTCTCTCCTTTCCGTCCTTCCTCTTCCTTTCTTTTTTTTTTAAACAATGAACTTGCATCCCTTCCTAATTTGAAAAAAACAAAAGGCGACCGTCCTTCATCCCCAAATGAACTGAGGGGTTAAAACGTGCCCAAGGATCCTGCAACTGCTCTTTCTTTTCCCAGATGAAGGGAAACAGCAGAGTTGCTGGCATCTTCCCAGTAAATGCACCATCGACAACAAACCAGGAAACCACTGTGGACACCTTGGACCCCTGCTCCCGCCTGGTCGGGTTTGTGCATTAGACCCCCTCAGATTCGCTCCAAACCCACCCACCTCTCTCCACGTCCACTGGCCTCGCCCAGGGCAGGTCTACCACCACCTCCTCATCACCACTTGCCCTTCTTGTCACTTTTCTCCACCCAGAGTGACTTTTCAAGACACCACAGATCAGGTCCTCCCACTGCTTTAAAAGCCACCTTGGCTCCCTATTGCCTTAGACATAGACTCCCAGCTTCTCACAATGGCACGTGCCCGCCTCTTCCCCCACCTCCATCCTTTCTGATAAGTGCTCTCCCTTCACGGGGGCCACTTTTCTGGTCCTCAAATTAGCCAAGCCCTTCATCAGCCCGTGCTGCTCCTGCTGGTCTCTGCTCCCCACTCTGTCCCTTGCTGATACCTGGTCTGGGGAAGCTCCCAGGTCCCCACCTCAGCCCCATGTTTACATCCTGCACCACACAGACCATCTGGTCCTTTCCTGCCATCTTCACTGGACTGAGGCTCCCAGGGGCAGGGCCCGCATCTATCTGTCCTGCTCTTCCCTGAGCATCTGGAGCCCAGCAGAGCGCCCATCACGTGGCTGGCCCTCCGTGAACACTGTCAAGTGAATGAAAGTAGACAAGGGGACAGCGGGCCAGGGAGTGTGTGTGTGTTGGGGGCTGTGATCAGGGCGCTGCTCAGATTCCCCAGGAGTCTAGGTTGCTCCCACGGGCAGAAAAGCTGCCTCTGGACCCTAAGGAGCCCTGCCAGGCAGCAGGCACGGGAGTGTGCCGCGTCCTAGCTGGTGGTGCCCATTCCCGCTGGCAGCTGGGCCAGCACTCGGCACACGGTGGCTGCTGGGTCAATCCCTGTGCCGGAGTCTGTGGCCATCCAGGGCACTGCTGGAGTCTTTGGAGAGGCTCCTCCTCATCTCTTCACCCTTGGGCTTTCTTTGTCCTCTCACCTTAAACACAAAGTCTCTCCCTCTCTCTGCCAGTCTCTTGGTCTCCTGGACACCCCCTCTGGCTCCCAGCAGCTCTCCCCCAAAAGGGGCCTTCCTCCCCTATTCCTTTTCTTCCGCCCACGGGGTTCCACCCAGCTGGGTGATGATGCCCAGAGATGGCTATGTCCTATGTCCTCGTTGCTGGGACCTCTATGTGGCCTTCCATGGCAAAGGGCACTGTGCAGGTGCGGTGAAGTTAAGACTCTTGAAATGAGGAGATTATTTTGGATGATCTGGATGGGTCCTACGTGTCATCACACGTGTCCTTACAGGAGGGAGGCGGAGAGACATTTGACTGCAGGTGGAGGCAGAGGTTGGAGGGATGTGGCCACAAGTCCAGGGACACCTGGGGCCCCTGGAAGTTGGAAGAGGCAGGAAGGACCCTCCCCTAGAGGCTGTGGAGGAAGTTCAGCCTTGCACACACCTTGATTTCAGATTTTTGGCTTCCAGGCTGTGAGAGAAGAAACTTTCGGTATCTTAAGCCATTGGTTTGTGGTCGTTTGTTCCGTGGTCATAGGAAGTCAGTTACACGGTCCCAGCAGGGGCTTTGGGACACTCTAGAGGTCTGTGCATGATCTGTGACCATCACAGCTTTGACCCTTATTGGCCAAGTCATGAGTCACAGGTCAGGGATGCGGGTGGGATGTTTGCTTGGTGAGATGGTGGAGCACCCCGCACCCCTCCTCCCACCCTGACCTCAGACTGCAGCTCTAGGGGGCGCTCGGCTCCAGGAAGCCCAGACAAAGGGTGTGGGGCTGTGAGGGGGGGAGGCAGCTGAAGGCTATGAACAAATGAGTCTCGCTGTCCCCTCCCCCGGGAACAGATGGCCTCTCCCCTCCCACCTCAAGTGGAAGCCGCCCCCTGCCCCTCTCCGCCCAGCTCAGGGAGGGGGAAGCCCACCCTGTGAATCTGAAGGAGGCGGCGTCTCCCACTCAGGGTGCTCCAGTGGGGGTAAGAAGGGGGGACCCAGATGGGTTCCAGCCGCCCAGGAGCATGAGCCCCTCCACACACGTGGGCCAAGTGCACACGCAGGCTCAGGCACCTGCCCTTAACCTCAGCTCAGCATTTTGCAAACGAGAAAAGAGGCTGATAACGGCTGGAGGGGGAGGGAAAGGGCCCAACAGGCACTTGGACGGTAGACACTAAAGCCCCAGGCCCGGCCTGCCAGTCACCACAGGTTCCTAGGGCTTCAGCGGGACAGACCTGCCTCTAAAGTCACTTCACTGCTATACCCAGCAGACGCTAAAGCATGTCCGTCTCTCTTTGGCACACAGGGCGGTTGCTTTTTCATCTTTCTTCAGATAAGGAAAACCTCACGGATGTATTTCACTTACTTATTTTACATACAAATCAAAAATACAGAGGGTCAACAGCCAGATGTCTTCAAATAACACAAATGCCAAAAGGATATTACACAGAGACTAGGATTTTCATGGTGTGCTTGAAACGGCACTTGAAAAATGAGCAGCAGCGGGCGGGTAGAGCTCAGTGGTAGAGTGTGTGTTTAGAATGCACAAGGTCCTGGGTTCAACCTCTAGTATCACCATAAAGAATAATAATAAATCAATCAGCCTAAAACCCGCACTCCCAATATAAATTTCAGAAAAAGAAAAAGGGCAGAAAGGGTGGGAGTTTAACCAATTTCACATTTTCCCGCTAATGAGAAGTCTACCTGCATCCAAGCATCTATGGGAATGGTCCAGCCTCTGTAGGTAGGACTGTAACAGGGCATCCAGCCCAGATCTGCCTTTATCACTCTTTCCAGGTGACAGAAAAGGCAACTGCCGCTGGGTCAACCACAATCAGCAGGCTTACTATGTGTGAGGGAGGGCTCCACGTCCCGAGGAAGCAGAGCTTCCGCCTCCCTGTGGCTTATGACTTAGCAGGGGAGATGAGCAATAAACTGCTCACTATGTGATTTGTCTGGAGACATGAATGCTGCTGAGAAAAAAAAAAAAAAAAAACAGGAGGAAGCACATAGGAAAGGTCTGGTGGGATGGAATGAGGGGTGTTGCTATCACACTTAGGGGCATCAGGAGACAGCCCTCTAAGGAGGGGATATTTGAGCAGAGACCTGAGTGAGGGGAGGGCATGAACTTCGTGGATAACTTGAGGAAAAGTGTTCCAGGCAGAGGGAACAGCAGGTGCAAAGGTCCTGAGGTGGAAATACACCAGGTGTGTTTGCGGACTGGTGAGATGGCCAGTGTGGCCAGGTGGGGTGGGAGAGGGGGAGAGGCCTGGGGCATGAGGTCAGCGCTGAGGGCAGGGCCAGATCAGGCAGGGTCTTGCAGGCCACATGCAGTGGGCAGCCTCTGGAGGGCTGAGAGCCAGAGAGGAGCAGAATCAGTAACTCAGGAAGGTTTGGCAGCTTGAAGAAGCTGGGAACAAAGTGCTGATCAATTGTTTGCTCATTGTAATCTGCTGACTACAGCACATTTTACTGGTTTGAGAAAGTGACCCCAGTCTCTTGAATTACAGTAGCAGGGATGATGTTAATCACTATCAGCACCAATACTGTCACCATCATCACCATCATCACCACCATCATCACCATCATCATCATCACCATCACCACCATCATCACCATCATCACCATCATCATCACCACCACCATCATCACCATCACCACCATCATCACCATCATCACCACCATCACCATCACCACCATCATCACCACCATCATCACCATCATCACCACCATGATCACCATCAAAACCATCATCACTACCATCACCACCACCATCACCACCAGCATCACCATCACCACCATCATCACCATCATCACCACCACCATCATCACCATCGCCATCATCATCATCACCACCATCATCACCATCATCATCATCACCATCACCACCATCATCACCACCATCACCACCATCACCACCATCATCACCCCCATCATCATCCCCATCATCATCACCATCACCACCATCACCACCACCATCATCACCGTCACCACCACATCACCATCAAAACCATCATCACTACCATCACCATCATCATCATCACCCTCATCACAGCAGATATTAAGTACATCCTACACGTCAAGAAGACTTTGAACATTGTGTAATCCACACAGTCATCTTATGGGTTGGATATTTTGTCCCATGCCCTTGTTTGGATGAGATACAGAGAGATGAAGGTCCCCCAGCTGGTGAGAAGAGCCGGGCATGGAATTTGAATCTGAGGTCAAAGCTAGGCTCTGAAACATCACTCCAGTCTGTCTGGTTTCTGAACAGCCATGGGTAGGACTTTTTTTTTCAGTTGTTTTTCCTCCAACTTAGACCCTCAGATGCTCTTCCCTTGTTGTGGGAGCCCAACATTTCAGCGCTGAGTCCTTGCAGCTGTCTTTCCCCTCCCCGCTGCCCTCGGGGTGCCTGTATGGGTCACGGGTGGCTCCAGGAGTTCTTCGCCTCCAAATATGAATCAAGAGACCAGTGTGTGGGCCAGGCCATCCTCTCCAGTGGAGACAGCTCTGGCCAGGGGATGCACCCAGCCCTGACCCAGCTGTCAGCTGAGCCTGGGTTTCTGTGCATAGGGGCCACAGGGGGCAGACACAGCTCAGACAAGACGCTGGTTATGGTAGTGGTTAAGGATTTGGGGTTCTGGGTCTGAATGGGTGTCTCTGAACCTCAGTTTCCTCCTCTGTGAACTGGGAGAAGGGCCAAGAACCCTGATCTCCCAGGGTTGTTGCAAGAATTAAAGCAGCTGGTGTCTATAGAGCCCCGGGAGCAGTGCCAAATCTGTCAGGCATGAGAAATCTTGGTCATTATAGGTCTTTTGGCCACAGTCTGAGGGACCCCTTGAAGAGAAGTTATTCTCAAGGGGGACACCCAGCCCCCTGAATGAATGTCCTCTGCCAGCTTCTGCTCTCTGCCCTTAGCTGTTGGTGCTCTGGTTTTCCATGAGGAATCACCACCATCCCCTCTTAGCCCACAAGTTTCTGGGGCAGTGGGCACCCCACCCCTGGGCTCCAGGAGTAGCCAAGGGGCCTGTTTCTGGCCAGTCACAGACTAGCATCCCCCAGGCCATGGTGACTCGTTAGGAATGGTTATATAGATCCAACACAAGTCAGGGCAATCAGGGACAACCTTGAGACTCTCGCTGGAGGGCCCGGAGACAACCTCAGTCCACTGGAGCTGCACAGGGTGAAGGCCAGGATGTTTGCCTGTCATCTGGTCATCAAGAGAGTCTTCCTGTGGGTGGACCCAAGCCAGAGAACAGCAGAGCCAACAAAGAGAGAAAGATGGAGCAGTGGAGACATTGAGCCCCTGGATCCAGCTATGCCTGGAACTGGTTTTCTTTCCCTGACAACCCAAACAGTCCTGAATAGTACAGACGAGTTATATTGACCCACCTGTGTTCTCTTGTTCAGTCTCTGGTGAACAACCCCCAAATTTAAAGCACAAACTAACTGTAGTCCTGTTTTTCTTCCTCATCCTCCTCTCAGCAGCCACTTTCTGTCTTTGACTCTCAGCCCACAGATGGCCTGGGACAGAGACACACACTCCTATGAAGATTCTGGGAAGGAAAGCTCTACATGAATTCATTAACAGAGTCTTTATTATTTTAAGCCATCTAGTGATGGTTTAAATATTTGGCATTTCTTAAAATAAACAGATCTTACCAGATGGGTCTCCATGAAAGAACAAAAGCTGACCTCCCCAAGCCCTGACGTCGGCAGCGACTGGGCCATCTCAGTGCTGGTCCCACCCTCACCCTGGAGGAAAACAAAGCGACCCTGCCCCCATCCAAAGGGTCCTGTGGTCATCCAAATTTGGGGAAGTCTGCACTGCCCCTTCCTCGGGGGCATTCACTGCATATATTAACACCAGAGAAGCCACGCGAACAAGAAGTGGCCTCAACTCAGCTTAACGCAGGCACCCCAGGCTGGTGGTCTGCCCGGTGCAGGAACTTCGCACCGATGGATGGCAGAACCACGGGGCCTCAGGACACTTCAAAGCTGGCATGACATCACGGCACCCCTCCCCCATCGTCACATCTCCCCTGGCTCTGACACACACCCCTACCTCCTTCTTCTGCATTTAAGGACGGGGATTCCATTAGCCCCACCACAACATAACCCAGGATAATCGCCCCACCCTAAGGTCAGGCGATTAGCAGCCTTTATCCATTTGCCACCTTATTTCTGCCTTGACACGTGATGTAAGATATTCACAGGTTCTGGGGGTCAGGATGTGGGCATCTTCGGGGGGGCCATCATTCCACCCCTGCCGCCTACTAAACGTGAGCAGGTCCAAACGTGGGTAAAGAAGAAACTGGAGTAGATCTCCAGGGCCATTTCCAGACTCGCTCATTCGGTAAGTGTTTATTAAGCGCCTACTGCATGCCAGGCCTCTGTGGGTCCTGCAGGGATACAGCCAGACCACATCCTACCCTCAGGGGGTCTTTAGAGGCTAAAGCTGAGGATGACTCCAATCTGGACTCATCCAGAGGGAAGCTGGCGTCTTTCCCACCCTGAGGCCATCCGTGGACCAGTCTTGGAAAACACTGTTTTTCTCTGGAGTTCCGCCTCAAAGCAACACGTGTGAAGGGCCAGGCTGTGAAGGAGGGGGGAGGGGGACATTTTTCTCAGTCTGAGTCGATGAGAACACGCAGCCGCACACCTGCTCTTGGTTCCGTCTCCTTGCTTCTTCGGACATCCAGGCTTTTTGGAGAACAAATGCTCACGTGACAGCAGATCAGTTTCAAAATACTCCAGGCAGCCTTTGGGATTTGGTTCACACGCTCCTGGCTTTCGATGTCAGTGCCACCTGGGGACGCAGCGGGACAGGGACAGTGTGCAGGGGTCACGGATTCAGGGGCTGTCACTTCACGTCTCTGGGGCCTCCCCGGTTCCGGGGGCCTCACCCATCCACTGGCTGGCGTTGGCTAAATCTCACTGCTGGGATTTCTCAGACGATTAACATGGGAAACCGAGGGGGTGAGCTGGCCAAGGAAGTGGACGCATTAAAAATAATGAGGCTGCTTTAAACGGACACAGGTTCCGGGGGAGAACGTGAACCAAGATGTTGGTTTATTTTAAAATAGACTTTATTTTCCATTCTGTCTCTGTTTAATCTCTTCTGATAGAGCTAAAAAAAAAAAAAACCCTCCTTATTCTAAAAACTGAAATTTATATATAGCTTAAAAAAGAAAAAGTGGGGGCTAAAATGTAGGTCAGAATAGCACCGTGTGAAGACGGAGCTCCCTCTGCACGGCGGCGCCTGCGTGACGCTTGCTGAGTGAACGGACACCTGAAACTGACAACCAAGCGGCGGGCTTAGCCTGCGTGGGGCAGTGGTACTTGGCATGTTCGAAAATTCCATCATTTTTCTCGATCTTTTTACAGATGGGTATTTTTTTCTTTTCTAGATAATTCCCTGGTGACGTGGTGAGGCTAAGCACTAACCTAGGAGTCAGCAGGATCAGGGTTTGGATCCCGCTCTCCCCTAGCAGCTGGGTGAGCCTGGGCAAGCCCTTTGACTTCTCTGAAAAATAAATACTTGCTCCCGCAGGCGGTGTCCCAGTGCCAGCGCTGACACGTGTGTACAGGGGGCCCTGAGCCACGCCAGCCTCAGAGTCACCACTGGATAAACAGACCTCACTGCTGCGAGCAGCGATGACGCCCTGAGAGTGTCAGCAGCGACTGCACCTGTTTTCCTAATGAGCGTAGCTCTTGGCTTCTTTGAATTGTCAAGTCTCTGTGTGTGTGTGAATTATATCTTTTTTTTCAATTTTATTTAGTTTTACTTTTAATTTTTGGAGCGGGATAATTAGGTTTGTTTGTTTATTTTTAGAGGAGGCACTGGGGACTGAACCCAGGACCTTGTGCATGCTAAGCATGTGCTCTGCCACTGAGCTATACCCTCCCCACCCTTTTCATGTGCCTCCTTCTGATTTAGGCTAATGATTACTGCTCAGATGTCACTCGCCGAGCTGGGGATCAGCACCACCTTGGGGATCCTTAGCTGGACACTGTCCTCCAGGGTGGAACAGGCCTGGAGTTACAGAGGGTGGGGAGATGGAGTGTCTTGGTAGAAAGTTGCCTGAGTGAAGCAGTGTCCCCTCTGCCCGAGGCTGGGAGGACACTCAAGGAGGCCCCTTCAAGGGGCTCAGTCAGGTCCCTGGGCTTGCAGGGAGGGCGGACTAGAGTCCAATTTGTGCTTCAGAGCATCTCCAGCAAGAGGTTGACTGCAGTGTCCTGGGCAGCAGTGCCTCCCCGCCACTGACAGTGGAGACTTGAGGGGGAATGTCAGAAAGTGTCTTGTGCACTGGACGTGGGTCCTGGGAAGGCAGCTGGCCAGGAGTCATGGGACTCAGTGTGTCAGTCTCAGTGGAGGATCATCACAGGCGTCTGAGGGGGATGTTTCCATTACACCAGGGTCTGAACCCCACAAAAGTATCCTCAAGGGGGTCAGCTCCCAACAGCCCCCCCAGCCGGGAGCTCTCCCCACCCCTCCAGCCTCCCCCCACCCGGGAGCTCTCCCCACCCCTCCAGCCTCCCCCCACCCGGGAGCTCTCCCCACCCCTCCAGCCTCCCCCCACCCGGGAGCTCTCCCCACCCCTCCAGCCTCCTTCCCCTCCCCCAGCCCTGGAGGGTCCGGGGCCTAGAGACTGGTGGGCAGAGGGAGGGGAGGCACCAGGGTAATGAGAGAAGGGGGAGACGGCCCCCCTGCGGAGACCTCGGCAAAGCCTGCAGGGCTGGTGAAGGGAGCAAACGCAGCGATGCTTCCAAGCGAAGTCTCAGAGGGGACAGGACGCTTTAATGATCCTCATGAGACCACGTTTTTGTGACTAAACATGGCTGGGAAAGCTTTTCTTATGACAGTGACCAGAAAGTCGCAGAGCCTGCCCTAGAATTACCCAGGGGCTGGAAAGAGCCAGCCCCAGACAGTGGTGGGTGGCGAACGGCTCCTGGAGCCAAACAAATCGGACGTGATTTACTGTGTTTGCGGATTGCTGTGGTGTAAATGCTCCCACCGGTGCCGAGTTCAAGCTCCTGGCGTGACGTCGCCGAATGCAGAGCTGGGAAGAGACACAGACAGCTGGCCCGTGTGAGCGCGTGCGAGGTAGCGCCAGCACACCCAGGGAGCAGCAGGGGCCGTGGGGAGCAGTCGGGGCCTTTCCTGCTGTCCCCTCTGGAAGCCTGCTCCTTTAACGTAACGATTTCTCTGCTTTATTTCCCTCCAGAACACTCCTCTTTGTCCCACATTTTATGCGTGCATGTGTATACGGGGGTCCGCTCTCCTGCACCCCGAGAGGTATGAGAACAGATGCACTGTTTTGATCATGGCTACATCCCCACTGCACAGGCCTGCACAGGTCTGGCTCCCAACTGGGTCTCAGTATTTACTGATGAATAGATTGATGGACCGGACACCTCCTCCAAGAAGCCCTCCCAGGGTCCCCGGGCGGGGACAGGCCTCCCTGCCGCATGCCTGCACAGTGCCACAGGCTTTGCAGCATTTAACGCGACAGCATTTCACAGTTTCTTGGGCTCCAGGTGCGCCCGTCCTGTGGGAAGAAAAGCCCCTTCACCTCCGGCCGATTCCACAGCTGCCTTATTTACTGCTGTGTCCCCAGCACTGGCTCCGTGCCTGGCACTTAGCAGACCCTCAATAAATACCCCCGAGCAGATGAGCCAAGGGGTAACTGATGAGTGGCATAGACACAGCAGGGGCGGGCGGCTTCAGGGCGAGCCCAGGATGTGCGCTGCAGGTTTCTGGTCTCGCTGGGGCATCCGTCAGCCAGGCGGATTCTGCCCGGCAACAAGCAAGCGGCTTCTCAAGGCTTCAGACAGCACTTGATTCTTGCTTGTGCTTCCCTGTCCAGCCCAGGTGGGCAGGGGGCTGCGCTTGCTGTAGCCACACAGGATGCGGCGGTGGGGAGCGGGGAGGCACCACCTCAAACATTGCCGGGCACCGGCAGGAGGGCAGAGAAGGCAGTGGAGTCTAGAAACAGTCAGAAATGCTCCCGCCCAGAAGGACCATGTCCCCTCCACTCACTACAGGAGAGCTGGACCAGGCCCCGGCTCACTGCCCACAAAGAGCCGGGAAGCCCCACCCATCCTCGGCCCTTGGAGGAGGGGGGCCAGCACGTGTCCAGGGAGCAGCACCAAAGGCCACCCTGGCTGGTCCCTGAAACACAGGAAGGACCGGCAAGGGGAGGTGTGGTGCAGGGCAGCGGGCAGCCCGGTCCAGCGCCACCTGCGAGAGACTGCCAGGTGGAACCCATGAACCGCAGGGCCCAGCCCAGTGTCCTGTGTATCTCATTCGGGGACACTTTGCGGGGTGCATCCTACAAGCACAGGACCCTGGCTTTAATTCTCTGCTGTAGCCACCTTGAAAATCTTCATCAGTTTTGAACAGAACCTGGCGTTTTTACTTTGGAGTGGGCGCCACTAATCATGAAGCTGTTCCCAGTTGTAAGAGCCGACATTTCCTGAAGAGAGGAAAGGAGGGTGTCTCACAGAGTGCGCGCAGGGGGCTACGGCCCCGGGCAGCGGCAGGAATGGGCAGGAGACACCGGGTCCTGCCTGGAGCCACTAGGCCAGCACAGAGACCTGGTTTTCCGTGCAAACGGCTTTACTAAAAAGCAAAATAGACTTAGGGCTTAAAAAGAATCTCATTTGGTGCCTCAAGAGTTTGCTTTTCTGCCTCAGCATGTGGGTGCTGTGCTGTGGGCTGGGGTCATGGGTAAAGAAACCACAAAAACGGGTCTGCTTCTGTTTGCAGGGGGGCACAGACTGGAGGTCCGATTTTGTAAAGCGAATCAGCCCCTGTCCCTGCATTGGGACCCAAGACACACCTTGGCCCACGTGTTCATTCATTATTGGGTGAGGATTTGATGAGCCGAGCCACGTGCCAGGCATCTTGTGAGGAAGATGGGCAGTGAACAAAACAGACCAAAACCCGGCCCCCAGTGGCCTGCATTCTCGTGGGGAAGAAAGACCAGGAAAAGCAAGTAAGGCATACAGTAGGAAAGGCAGTGACCAGGCAGGCCGGGGCTCAAGGGGCGGAGGGCTGCCGTCTGGAAACGGCCTGGTGCTAACAGATCTCGGCAGAGACCCTGCATCGTAGGCTCGTCGGCTTCTCCTCCGCCTGTGTGTCCAGCCAGGCCTGGGCTTTGACCCACTTCGATTCCTCCGCAGACCTGAGAGCTGGGCAGAAGATGACGCAGGAAGAAAACTGAGGCTGCTGCCAGAAGGCAGCCCCTGCTCTCCCAGGAGGTCCAGGCACGAGGAAGCAGGCGGGGCCCTCACGCTGTCCTAGGTGAGCTTTCTCGTGCCATGTCAGGTCCTCAGCATCTTAGCCCACCTCCATCCTTCAACCAAAATCACAGGATCGAGGTGGACCCCAGAGCCGGGCAAAAGGCACAGACGAGCAGTCACGCGTTCTCTCGCTCTCCTCGCTCCCCGGAGCACTCTCCTCGCCTTTGCCTTATTTTTGCTAAAATGCAAACTAGGAAAGCAAGCAGTGAAACCAAGCCTCTGGGCATCCTCTGCATCATCATGACGCGCGCTGACACCCCGAGGTGACATTCCATCACCCTCCTGCCACCCCACAAAAAGCGGCAGGGCGGGGATGCATCTTCGGAAAGTCTTTGAAGCTGTGCGGCCGTGAGCACATCTCCTGACCTCTGTGGGGTCCGGTGGGCCCTGCCCTTTTCCCTCTTCCAGGTCCTTCCACATCCTGGTCCCGAAAGGGCGGCAGGGCCATTAGACCCCAGGCACCACCCGTCAGTGTCGCCCACGGTCGGATCACCTTCCCCGTGAGCTCTGCATCTGTCCAGCACAGTTCGACACAGAGGACCAGGAAGACAGTTTGAGTGACAAGAGCTCTGTGGATGGCCGAGCCAGCAGTGTGGGAAGCTGTAGTCAGGCATCACTAGGAGCCAGAGTCACAGCTCGGCCAAGGCAGCAAAGAAAGGCAAGGTCCCCTCCATCCTTGGATACACCACGACCACAGTCTTCTCATCTGTAGCCGCGGTCTACCGCAGCACCGCAGCGCAGAGATGGGGCTTAACTCCGGCCGGGCCGCGGCGTGGCGCCCCTCTGGACAGCACCCCCAGAGGGCAGGAGCACGTGTGAGTCCGTGGAGCATCTAAAAGGGCCCTGCACACAGTAGGTCCTCAATACATCTAGTAATTGGGCCAAAAGAGGACAGGAAAAACTTCCCAAGAGGTGATTGGAGTTACTGGTGTCTCATCTGCTTTTCTCCTTGGCTCAAGGATTTTAAGATTTTTTCAGAAAACAAGGACAATGAAAACCCAACCATGGTCCCAAGAGTGGGACAAGGAAAAGACAGAAGAGATGGAGTGTCACCCCAAAGCTTTATAAATAAAGAGGACAGTGGGTCTCGTAAAATAAGGCACACAGAGCCTGGCGCACATGGCTTAGAAGTTGCCACTGGTCCCCATGTCTTCATGCCCTCAGCCACCGCCTCTCTCCTCCGGGTTCCCAGAGCAGCCCCATGCCGCCTCCCCGCCCCGGCTGCCCATTCTCTGCCCCGTGGACAGTGCTGGTGGGAGCGTCACTGATAGGGTGATTTTGGAAAGTGTCGAGGCACGATCTACCAGAGCCCCGCGGCTGCTCGCCTCTGACCTGGCGCTCTGCTCCCGACAGAGGTGCTTCCCCGTGTTCACTAAAGACCCGCACAAAACGCTCAGAGCAGCTGTGCTCCGGGCAGCCCCGCCCCGGCCGCCCGCCCGCAGTGGGCTGGCCAGGAGCACGTGGTGAGCACTCAGGCTACGCGAGGCCGCGGTGAAACGCACGGGCTACGCGGGGCTCCACGGACGCGATTCATGGCGCACGCCGGGCACGGCACACGCGGGCACGGCACACACTGGGCATGGCACACGCGGGGCACGGCACACTCTGGGCAGAGCACACGCGGGGCACGGCACACGCGGGGCATGGCACACTCCAGGCAGAGCGCACTCCGGGCACGGCACACGCGGGCACGGCACACACGGGGCACGGCACACGCGGGGCACAGCACACTCCGGGCAAAGCACACGCAGGGCAGGGCATGCGTCGGGCACAAGCTGCAGGACATCAGAGTGCCTGCTGCCTGGTTCCACTGGCACACGGTTCAAAAGCAGGCAAAACTCTCTATGGGACTGAAAGGCACGGGAGCAGCGGGGGTGGGGGGACGGGACAGGGTCATGAAAAGGATCTGGTGGGTGGAGGGGTCACGTTCTTCACTTTTCCTGAGTGCTAGTTTCCTGGGTGTGTCCGCTTTATGAAAATCCATCGAGCTATACTGCTGGGGATGGAACTGCACCCGGTCCCAAATTCATCTGTCGAAGCCCTAGCCCCCAGCGTGACTGTATTTGGAGATGAGTCTTTAAGGAGGTAATTAAGGCTAAGTGAGGTCGTTAACCGTAAGGGCGCGGCTCCAGCCCCATTCTGTCTCTCTGTCTCTCTGTCCGCTTACAGAGGAAAGGCCGTGAGGACACAGCAAGGAGGCGGCCGTCTGCGAGCCAGGGAGAGACCTTTCACCAGAAACCAACCTGCCGGGCCCTGACCGTGGACTTCCGGCCTCCAGAGCCGTGGGGAGTGGGCTTCTGTTGTCTGAGCCACCCCCACCCACCCCACCCCCGTCCATGGCGTTTTGTCATGGCAGCCCCAGCAGGCTAATTAGCATGCGCTTAGGACGTGCACACCTTTCTCTGTGTGTGGTGTGTTAAATCAAAACGACTTAAAAAGGCTAACCTGGTCACAGTCCTCTTCTGTTTGTGATTCTTCCCTGGCTTCTCGTCTGCTCGTCAGATCAAGTCCACGTTCAGTGTGGTCTTGCAGACATCGTGGCCGAGTCCCTCTCGGCCTCTCCAGCCTCAGCCACTCTGCCACAGCTTCTCCGGCTTCACGTCAGCTGCTTGAACATGCCAAGCACTTTCCTGCCTCAGGGCCTTTGCACTTGCTGCTCCTGCCACCTAACGCACTTTCTCCACCTTTTTGCCTGGCAGACTCCTACCCATCTTTCAGGTTCCAGCTTAAACATGTTTTTACTTTGGGGTCAGTCTTTCTGATCCTAAACTGGGTCAGATTCCTCTGGTGTAAACCCTCAAAGCACTTGCCTTTTTCTTTGTTACAGCCATTCTCATTGGAAATACATGAGATGCTGCTGCCTGTCGCCTGTCTTCCCCACTAGACGGTGAAGCCCTTGAGGGCAGGGGGCAGTCTTGTTCTCCAGCGGGACCGCAGCACCCACTGTGAATGAAAGGATGGACGGATGGACGGATAGATGGTTGGATGGATTGATGGATGGGTGGATATCAATCCCAATAAAAGGACCTCCAGCAGACGACAACTCTGTCTACAGCCGTGTTATGACAGCCGTCTATTAGACCTTTGAGGGTGTGAGTGAGGCAGCACTCTGTGCGCTGCTGATTTGTAAGAAGTAACCTAAGAATACAGCTCTCAGGCTTCCATCGATGAGGCAAATGGTGAACTTCTTTAAATATTTATGCCTTTGAAGTGCTAAGGTTTTGGAAACACCTAAAAAATGCTCCTGTGACGTATTGCCTACCTGAGGCCTTCCAGCTGTATGGAAAGGGGAAAAAACATTGTTTTGGAAAATAGATGAAGGACATTTTCCCAGCACCAGAGCGGGGGGAGTGAGGACATTCTGGTTCCTGCACCCTGGGTGGGTGGGCCGCTGCGCGCGGGGCGGTGGCTGCCGCAGGTATCAGAAGCCTGTCTGAGCTCCGCTATAAACCTCAGGGTCAGGCAGGCAGGGGTGGCTGATGGGGCACTGGGTGTTCTGACGCCTGCGTGGCTCCTCGAGGTCCCCTCCCCACCATACTCCGCCCAGCTCTGCGTCTTCCAAGTCCTCCACCCTGCTGTCTCCTCTGGGCCTTTGCGTATGTTGTTCCCGCTGCTTGGAACACCCTTCCCGCCTGACTAACGTCTACTCAGCCTGTAGGGTGTCACTCCCTCCAGGAGGCACAGTGCTCTCCATCAAACTCCTGCCACTGCCCACCCCTCAGGCTCCTGTCCCCACACATCCGATCCACATTCACAGAGCACCTGCTACGTGCAGACAGGTGTCGAGGTGCTGGGAGAGGGGAGCGAGCAGGGGACCTTACACCTACTGCAGGAAACACTAACACCCACTGTCAACGTGGAGCGGAGAGCCGGGAAGTCCGAACAACAACCCGGCAGGCCGTGGACCCGGAGCGGGGAGGGGCCTCGCACGGATGGGTGGTTGGGGAGGCGGCTGAGGACGAGCAGAGCCGGTGAGCAGGGCCACCTCCCCCGCAGCGCGGCCCAGGCAGGAGGGACAGCCGGGACGAGGGCCCGAGGCGGAGAAGCCTGTGTTAGAGGAGCAGCCAGGTGGCCCGTGGGCCCCTCCTGATGGATTGTGTTGTTGCTTGAGTGTCTGTCTGTCTGCCTGCCTGTCTCTCCCACGATGGTGCAGTTTCCTTGAGGCCCCCTGCTGCCCGCCCCTTACCTAGAGCAGCCTCCGGCTGGCAGCTGGGGGTCTGCCGAGCACCCGCAGAGTCTGCCGCGGGCCCGCAACAGCAGGCGGGAGCCAGACGGCCTTTCCCTGAGCTTCTCTGATGCCCTTTCCCTCCCACGACTCTGCGATGCAGACGGTCCCCCGTGAGGACAGAGGGCCTCAGCCTGCAGAAAGAAGCCCCTGGCTCGGTCAGAAGTGGGGACCTGGGGAAG
Organism: Camelus bactrianus; assembly: GCF_048773025.1. Taxonomy (NCBI): domain Eukaryota; kingdom Metazoa; phylum Chordata; class Mammalia; order Artiodactyla; family Camelidae; genus Camelus; species Camelus bactrianus. The sequence continues at coordinate 3,486,400 of NC_133548.1, forward strand.
CTTGCAAGGACCTCACACCCGCAGGCGCCAAGAAGCAACCCGGGTTAGTGGGCTGGGAGGTGCTGGGTTTGTGGGCGAGCAGTGCGAGTCCCTCGGCTGCGCAGCCGAGACGAAAGCTCCTTGTGATGGGCTGAACTATGTCCCCTCAAGATTCCTGGGTTGGAATCCTGACCCCCAGCATTTCAGAATGTGGCTGTATCTGGAGCTGGGCTTTAAAGACGTGATAAAATGAGGTCACTAGGGTGGGTCCCAATCCTATAGGCCTGGTGTCCTTACAAGAGGAGGAGATCAGGACACAGACACACGCAGAGGGACGACCATGTGAGGACACGGGGAGAAGGCGGCCGTCTCCACGCCGAGGAGAGAGGCCCCAGGAGGAGCCGGCCCCGCCCACGCCTGGACCTCGGATTCCAGCCCCCGGGATGGGGGACAGTGAATTCAGCTGTTTAAGCTGCCCCATCTGTGGGACTTTGTCATGGTGGCCCTGGCTGACTAATGCATTTTCCTTTGAGGGGAAAAACAGACGTGAAATGCAACTCTCTCAAACTTCTGTGACATCTGAGGGAAATCCTAAGGCTCGACTCTCTGGGCACGAGCTGCGGGGACTGTTCCGGACCTCCTTCCGGAAGGCCTGGGCGGAGGCAGGGGCGTCCGTGGTTCGGGGTAAAACAGTAATAATACGAAAGCAGGAGTTACGGGGTTTGCTTGTCTGCGCTCACTTCACGAGCAACCCCCTGGAGGGGCACCCTCCGACCCCACCTCACACCTGGGGATGCTGGTGCACGGGGAGGAGTCACTGCGGGTCCCACCCGGCAAGGGGGTGCAGCCTGTGTCCCTCCTGGAGCCTCCCTGGCCTCTGGGAGACTTCTGGCAACTGTGCTGGCAGAGCTGTGACTCCCCCCTGAGAAGGAGCTTTCTGGCCTCTTCAGCCACATCCAGGGATGCTCAGAAATCCCTTTAACAAAGTCCCCACCCCAGACAAGAGCTTCTCCATCAGTCGGTCCTGGCTTGTGGGGACTCTCAGGCCGGCTGCTCCACAAGCCTTTTGTCCTTTTGTCCCCAACTGGCGTGAATTCTGCTGGATTTACGAGAAGGAAACAGTGAAAACTGCCAAGGCCACGTCATCATTTCCAGCCGTCTGGGGCTCGTGTGGGAAACACCGTTGGCGTCTGGACCCAAGAGGGGTGTCTAGGCGCCTGGGGCCTGCAGCTAATCTCTGGTGGAATGCGACCTCATCTCGCTGGGGACGCTGTGGCCAGGCCACTCTCATCCCTCAATTCCCTGACATCCTCGCACTGAGACGTCCAGGACACAGGGATACTGAGTGCTGCATCCGCGTGGGCTTCCTGGAGGTGGTGTCTTGGCTCCCGGGGAGGGGAGGCCAGGAGAGGTTCTACTATGGGCAGCGACCTGACAGCGCTCAGGATGGCACTTGGCACGCTCTCCCTTTGTAAGGTCTCCACGGCCATCATCTGCCACCAAATCTAAAGGGCACTTGCTTCATTTGAAGTTGGAGAGAAAGAGGAAGCAGCTTAAGGTGAGTGCCACCGAGGATGAAGGCAAATGCCGCAGCTTTTACACAGAGCTAGCAGCTCACAAACAAGAAGTAGCGGCAGAAAGACAGACACACAGACCAGCGCGAAGGGATAGAGAACCCAGACGCAGCCCTTGGGCATACGGTCACGCCGTCTTTGATAAGGTCATGTGGCCAAGCCACTGAAAGCAGTGGGACAAAGACAGTCTTCTCAACAAAGGGGCTGGGAAAACTAGGTCTCCACATGCAGAAGTGCGAGCCTGGGCCCTTACTTTACACCATATACAAACATTAACTTAAAATGGATCAAAGACCTGAACAGAAGGCTTGAAATGATAAAATTCCTCGAAGAAAGCATGGGGAAAGCTTCACGACAGGATTTGGCGAAGGTTTCTTGCATATGACGCCCAGAGCACAGGCAACCAGAGCAAAAAGAAGTACGTGGAACGGCACTGAACGTACAGCTTCTGTGCAGCCAAGGAGACCATCCGCAGGGTGACAATATTTGCAAACCGTGTGTCTGGTGAGGGGTTAAGATCTAGATTATAGAAAGAACTCAACAACAAAACCCAAAAAGCTCTGATTAAAGTTGGCAAAGAACTTGAATAAACACTTCCTCAAATAAGACATATAAATAGCCAACAAGCCTATGAAGAGACGCTCAACATCACTAATCATGCAAATTAAAAGCCCAACCAGACAGCACCTCACACCCATTACGGTGGCTGCTATTAAAAAAAAACCAGAAAATAATGAACACCGTTGAGGATGTGGAGAAATGAGAACGCTGGGCGCTGTTGTGTTACTGGAAAAGTCAGTGGTGGAGCCATTATGGAAAACAGTACAGTGGTTCCTCAAAACATTAAAAATAGAATTAATTACTATACAACCCAGCAACCCCATTTGCAGATATATCCCCAAAAGAAGTGAAAGCAGGGTCTCAAAGAGATATTTGCACCCCCACGTGCACTGCACCGCTGTTCACAATGGCCAGGAGGTGGAAGCAACCCGAGTGTCCACTGATGGACGAACGGATAAAGAATATGTGGTCCGTCCACCTGATGGAAGATTATTCAGCCTTATAAAGAAAGGAAATTCTGACACAGGCTACAATGCGGATGAGCATTCAACACATATGCTCAGTGAAACCAACCAGCCACCACAAACCAAATGCTGCATGAGTCCACTTGTCTTGAAGTGTCTAAAGTAGACGAACTCTTAGGAACAGACAGTAGGGTAGTGGTTACCCAGGGCCAGGGGAGGGGACAGGAGAGCTGCCGAGCGAGTACACGAGTTTCGTTTCTGCAGGATGGAGAGTTCTAGAGACCTGCACACCGTGTGCCCACGTAGCACTGCCGCACTGTGCACTTAGAGACGGGCAGGAGGGCACATTGCATGTGCTTGTTTTTGCAATAATAATAATAATAACAGAGCTACAGGCTCTTCAAAGGATCCAGAGTTTGTAGGAAAGGGTGGTGCACAGGGGTCAGGGCAGAGAGCAGAACCGAGGAGACAGGTGGGCGAGTAAGGTGTGCACTGGGCCAGCTTCCGAGGTGGCAGGTGGACCCTGGCAATGTCCAGCCTGCACTCTCCCTGGACTTGGCAGGTTCACTTAAGGGAGCTGGGACCAGACAAGGGTTAACACAGGGAGGATGCAGGCAGGCAGAAAGAAGCCACGAGGGATAAAATGTGATCGCTGGAGAGAGAAAGCAAGGTTGGTAGCCGGGATACCAGCTTGGGTAGGAGAGAGTTTGGGTGTCAAGTCGGATGCAAATGCCAGGAGCACCTGTGAGGCGCGAGGCTACGTGCGTGGAAGGAAGCTCCCCTGCAGGCAGAGGTGAGATGCTTCAGGGGATGGGGAGGCCGGGTTAAGGACCAGGACTTGTCTCCACATAAGTAAGAGCTGAAAATGCCAAGTGTAAGTAATCTCCAAAGGGTTCTCTTCCCACCAACATCATTTTTGGTTTCTTAACCAGTAGCAGTGCCAGGTAAGAGCTCCCGCAAATGCCTCCCCTGACATTTGCGGGGGGTTTGCATGGGGTCTCCTTGGAGACCAGGACACAGAGCCATGTGAGTCTTGGGGGCTCTGGGTGCATCAGGACCCCACATAGGTAGCAACTGTCTTATAGACTGAGAAATGGAAATGGATTTATCCCTTGGTCTCCAATGGTTTCCAATTCACAAAAATGGATTGCTTTCAGTTAAAAGAGAAATGGTCCCTAACTGGTAGCCCTGACACATAACTATCATGCAAATGATCCAAATGGACCCCCAGACAGAGGGACGCTGGCTCCTAACAAGGTGTGGAAAGCCGCCTTGCGGCACTCCAGGTGGAAGAGCCCTTTAAAGACCTAGACTGTCCCTCATGGGTACGTTCCATTTTGAATTCTTTGCAGCTGGTAAACTCATTCTATTGGTCAACTCACTTGTGAATCGTGCACAGGAAATAAAATGAGAGTTAGGGAAAAAGCCACGGCTTTATTTATAGAAACCTCATTTTTGCTATTCATCAAAAAAAATAAACACAACCCACCTCACACTAAAAATATGCTTCTGAAGATCAACATTGAGGCCATGTTTGGCTGACTCCATAGAGAAATGGAGATTTCAAACCGTAGGAATTTCTCACAGACGTTCCTAGAATAATCCAGGACAGGGTGCCAACAAGCATTTTTTTTTTCATTGACATTTTGAGCAACATGTCACCTCCCCCTTGACCTGAAACTGGCAAAGAAATGCCTCATGTTTTGATAGATTCTTAGAGCTGTGTGACCTTTACCAAGTTACTTAACCTCTCTGAACCGCAGTTTCATTGTAGAATGAGGATAATGGTATCTACCTTTTGGGATGCTGTGAGGAGTAAACTAGATAATAAATCCATAATAAAGTTCTGAACCCAACCAGTGGCGACAATCATAATGTACTCGTGGTGAGACTTCTTGTGTCACCAATTCAAGGCTAGTCCTGTTGTTCCGTGATGTACTTTAAAGACAGCATAACGGAGATGCCGGTGTTAAAAGCCCTAAGCACCAGACAACACCACCTAACGTCATAATGTTTTATTCCTATGGCATCCACCCGAGAGGTGACTCGGAGTGTGGCCCAAAGTGCGCGGTCCTGCGCGCTGGGTGAACCCCGACCCAGCACTTCCTAACTGCGTGACCATCGCTGCTTTGTCATCTTTAAATGACGAAAGGCCAGCACCAGCTCAGGAAGGGGCACGCTCAGGCACCTGGTGTGCGATCATACACATAAAGCTCAGCCATCAGGGTTGTTAACAGTGTCAGCGTTCCGTCCCTTTTTCTCTCCTCACTCAGCTGGGTTCCAGCCCAGGTCTGTTTTACTCATTTCTGACCACGGCAGGAGAAGCCCCCAGAAGCTGCCCGACCTTTGCTCCGGCCGCCCTGGCATTGGTCTCCCGCCCTTGTGTGGGATTGGCGGGAGCTCGGGGTACCCCCGGGGAGACAGAGCCACGTCCTAATTCCCTGGTGGAATCTCACGGTCTGCAAGAATGCTTTCCCACAGAGCCTTTAGGTGGCTTGAAGGAGGGGTGGGTTCCGGCACTGCCCTCTCCTGACGCCTTAAAAGCACCTCATGGGAGCATCACGCAAGCACAGATGTGTGCACATGGCGTGTGTCTGTGGACCAAGCAGCCCACACGGCCGGCACCCAGAAGCCCCTTCCCGACCCCCAAAGGGAAACTGCTTTCATGATTACTGTCTCCACAGATGCATTCTGCTGCTGTGTGTTGTATAAACGGGGTCATGGAGTGTTTTGCTCGTTCTATAAATGGGATAGTACAATGTGTGCCCTTTTGGGTCCAGCCTCCTTTGTGCATCACGACCTTGGTAATACATCCCCGATGCTGGGAGCGGCTGCGGGCAGTTCACCCCAGGGCTGTAAAGTGCTCCGTGGTGGGCAGGGACCACGTGTGTGTGCCCGTCCAAGTGTTGGTGGCCATTTGGGGGCTCCCAGTTCTGGGCCGTCATGAACAGTGCTGTGAGGAACCCTCGTCCGTGTCTCTGGATGAGTAAGGGCGTGCATTCTGATTGAGTCCCACAAGGAGTGGTCTGCTTGGCATCGAGTCAGCTCTGGTCCAGCAACAGTGGCTACACTCCTGCTACAGAGCTTCCAGTGTCAGCTCCCACCCGCGAGCAGCCTGCGAGAGCGCCCTGGCCCGAGCCTGGCACCGTCCCGTCCGCCTTGTGCATTTTAGCCCCTCTGGTGGTGCATGTGGCACCAAATGTGGTTTCACTTTGCATCTCCTGGTGGCTAATGAACTTGAGTGCCTTTTCACGCGCTTCCCAGGCCCCTTCTTTTATGATGCTTTCATCATCTGAAATGATTTGGGGGTTCCTGGGAACACGCCACTCTCTTGGGGACACACTGAGATGCGGTCCCCCAGGAGCAGCAATGCATTTCATTTTCTTCCTCCAGAACCAGCCCAAACACACACGAGACTTCAAGCTGGTTACCGGGCCCAGCCATTCTCTCCCTGAGGGCTCATTTTGCGTTGCCCTGACCCCATCCTGCAGGTGATCTCGCTGGGCTGCAGTTACACAGGTTTTCTCATGGAGAGCCCCCCGGGAGTTCTCTGTAAGTGCCTTCCTGAGACTTCACTTAGGCAGAGGTGAGCATCTGGTTACACCCAACCCAGAGCCTTTTCAGAACACAACAATGGGGCTGTGCTGTCCTGAGGACACTCGGGGCTCCCCCGCCGTTTGTCCTGGAGGAAACCCTTTGCGCTGTTACCAGACACTCCCCAGGTGTCTGCAGGCGGTCGTGGGAGAGCCCTCACTCAGGCTCTCACTATCTCCACTTTCACAAAAGGATGGAGACTTAGGCCACTTGATCCTCAGCGAGGCACATGGTCCCTATTTGCAGAAGAAAAGAGCAGCTGCACAGGGAATTCATTCATTCTGCAAATGCTTAACTGGGCGCCTACTCTGTGCCCAGCACTGCACTAGGTGCTGGGGATTCAGGACCCACAAGAGGTGCCAATCTGGACCACCTGGTGTTCACATCAGTGGAGCAGGAGGGCACAGAGTAAATCAGTCCAATAAATCAAAGCCCAGTTTCGAGTCTCAGACCTGGCTTGGGGGTTTGGGAAACAGGAAACACGTTTTGGCATTTCCTTAAAGAGATACACACACTTTTATCCTATGATCCAGTATGCCAGTCGTAGGCACTTAGGGGAGAAGTGAAAACACGCCTATGAAAGCACTGTTCCTCGCAGCTCCATTCATAAAGGCTCCGGACTGGAGACTACCAGTCCTTCCAGGAGGACGGACACGCAGGCCGTGGACCATCCACACGACGCGACACCCCCAGCCACAGGCCCGCTACTGGCCTGCATGAAACAGTGTGCTGAGCCCCAGAAGCTGGCCGTGGGGCTGTTCACACCCTGTGCTTTCATTTGTAAGTTCAGAAGAGGAGGAATCAGTCTGTGGGGTGGGGGTGGGGGATTGATGAGGTACACAGGTGTATGAACTTGTGTTAAAACAGAGGGAACCGTGCATTTGAGATCTATGTAAATTACACCTATGTAATTTACTCTCTATGTAAATTGCAACTCAACTTAGACCATCTAAGTATGACGTGTGATCGGTGCTCTACAGGAGAGGGGCTGGCGTTAGGAGTAGGGGTGATGGGCACCCCCGGTGGGATGGAGAGGACTGAAAAGGTCTCTCAGACAACATCGAAGGCCAGGCAATGAGAAGGAGACAGAGGAACAGGGCTCCAAGAGAGGAGGCTGCTTATGCAAAGGTCCTGTGGCTGCTGTCTAGGGGTGGCTGGGGGATGGCCTTTCCCGAGACTCCGGTAGACTTTCATTTTATGGCTCTGAGGCCACTATGACCAGAAAGTCCGGCTTCTTGGAGCCCAAGGCTCAGTCCTGGCCCCTCTCTGGCCCCACCCCCTTGGCTTCCTTCATTTTTTCTTTCTTCCATCTTGTTGTTAATTTATGCTCTTTTCAAATGTTTTATCCAATGTATAAACCGGCTGTCATCTTTTATTTGAGGGATGGGAGGACAAAGCAGAGTGTTTCTCAAAAAGTCAGAATTAAGTGCAGAACGTGAACCAGCCCAGGTACGCCTTGGGGACCATCCACGTTCGCCTTGCGTGTGCGGCAAACTCACACGGATTCAACAACAGTGGCTAATCCCCACCTCCCTCCAAAAAGAACAGTGATAAGAGCAAACATTTAAACCTTGCAGGTGGTTCCACCCACCACCCGCCTCCCAGGGAGCCTGAGTAGAGGGCGGTGAACCTGCCGTTCCTCTTCAGGTCTGGCGCCCCCGCGCCTCTCAGTGAACGGGCGTCGCCCCCTGCCCAGGACCCCAGCCCCCAAGGAGCTGTGTGCACTTTCCAGACTTGTTTCCCTTTAGAGGCAGAACTTCATCTGGCATCAACCAAAGACACGGGTGTCTCTTCTAAGGTGGCAGGAAACACAGCTGGTGCTGGACCGACCTCAAAGCTGGGTCTCCAACATGCTCCCGAAGGAACCTGGCCAAGCATCCTTAGACTCCTCCTTAGGTTTGGGAGGAGGGGAGAGAGCTCTGAACTTGGAGTAGGCAAACTCTAGCCCCATCTCTGTCACCAAAGTGCTCTGTGGCTTTAGGAATATCACTCAGCCTCTCTGAGCCTGAGTTTCCTCCAGTTACCAGGAAAATGAGGGGGTTGGACCAGGCTTTCTTATTCCAGGGTAGACCCAAGGCATTCATCTGCCTCTTTAAGGGCAGAAAAACACCTGTTCCGGTGATTATTGATTAAAATCAATGACATACTTATTTAAAGATTTCCCCTTTGAAATTGGAGCCTCTGTGTGTAAATGTGGTGGCCAGTTAAGGTCAATATCCAATTTATGGCTCCGTGGGACACACCTAACTAATCCCGAGGCTTTGGCCAACAAGAGACTTAAATTGAATTGTCTGTATTCTTAGTCACCTGTTGTTTAATTTATAACCACAACGAGCTGTCTCTGGTGTAGGGAATGCTGATGCCAAAACACTAATTAAGAAAGAGCTCACATATGATACAAATTTAGTAAATTCAGCTTAAGATGGTTTCAGAAGTTGATGACCCTAATCTAAAACCTATAGCCCATTAAGAAATCTCCAGCACTTCAAACATCAACATGGAAAAGAGAAATGAGTAACTTTACGGAGGACCACCTGACAAGCACATCTTAGCCAGGTGAGCATGGGCAGCATCCCAGGGACCAGCAAAAATAAGCCCAGCCCTGTCCTTCTGGAACTTTGTGGAGTGCAGAGAGAGAGGGAGCAGATAGACGGGGAGGCTGTGTAAGTGCTCAAGGGAGAGAAGCCTGGTGCTGAGGATGCTGCTGGCCATAGGGGTCAGGGAGGCTTCCTGGAGGAGGTGACAGAGTGCGGAGGAAGAAACGGCCAAGACCCCAGCGAGCAGGAAAGAGGGAATGAAGGACCATAGGAAGGTCAGTGAGGCTGAACAGAGAGGGCAAGAAAGAATCTGGAAAGGCAGGTAAGCCCCACCTTGGGCTGCAGAGGGGCCCCTGTAGGGAGGGGGAAGGAGAGGCGGGCAAGGTGGAGGCAATGGTGGAATCAAGGAGAGGGCGGCCAGGCATGGCTCAGAAGCAGTGGGCAGCTTTGAGAAATGCGTGGGAGCTCGCTTCAACCCGACCAAGTAAAGGGCAGAGTGTGGGGCCGAGTGGAGGGGGTGACAGAGGACCACACATGAGCTTTGTGCCTCGCATAAGCCGTGGGGGTGGGAGGGATCTGAGCCACATCGGATGGAAGACAGGACGGGGATTAGGAAGTGAACGATCTACGGCCCCAAACTCCAGCCAGGAGCCCAGAGCAGAGTTTGTTGGGGCCTCCCCCATCCTTCGCCCTGCATCCCCAATCTGCTCCAGTCCCCGGCTGTTCTCTGCCCAGGAAACACAATGACACACACATAAGGCCGATTGTGCCTTCTTTCTAGCCGCTCACATCAATTGCTCCCTTCCCACCCCGAACGGCGTGTTCAGACTTTTGCAATGAAGTGTCATGTCAATGCATTAAAAAATCATTATCCACCCGAGGCCGTATGTGGGCAGAAATAATTCCAGTTGAGTGTGAAAGGGAAAGGATTAAGTCTTGGGTGTCAAGGGGAATGTTTGCACACCACGCCCAGAGGCAAACATGGGTGCAGCTGGAGATAAGAGTGTTCGGCTGACCAGTGGGGGGTGGCGCCTGGTGGGTTTCGCCGTGCGTGTGTGTGTGTGTGTGTGTGTGTGTGTGTGTGAGCGTGCGTGCATGTGACCCCAGAGCCCAGCCAAACTGCACTGCAGTGAAAGGCTCGGAGGGGAGCAAGGTGACCCCCAGGCTGCAACAAGAAAGCAGACTGGATTACCAGGCAAGGCATCTCCTGTACACGCAGGCCCTCCGAGGGCTACATGCACGAAACTAGTCATTTGTCTACCCAATGGCCACATGACCGTCGGTAAATGGATTTCTGGGGGTCGGAAGGCTTTTAATACTTCATTACACAGCATGGAACCCCGACATGTGAGCCTGGTGCTGGAGGAGAAGGGATGCCCACGCCAGGCAAAGGCGGGCTTGGGAGAGGAGGAGCTTACGAGCCACACCCAGCTCGGTGCTGAGGCTCCCGCAGCAGCAAGGTCTCCCCCACCCCAGGACGGCGGCCCTTCCCCACTCAAACCCCGACTCTGAGAGCTGGGTGGCAGCTCCAGTCCTCTGCTGCCCTGACTCTGGTCTGAGTCTCCGGGTCCCCCATCCACCTCAGCTGCTCACAGGGTGCCCTGGGCTGTGAGCGTGGGCACATCACTTGTCTCTCTGTGCCTCAGTTTCCTCATCAGTCAAAAGGGATTCATGTTACTAATAATTACCAACTTAACAAGCGAATATCCCAGACGGTGATGGGTGAAAAGGGCTCACAGCAGTGCCTGAAATAGAATGAGCTGACAAGGCCGTCAGCTGCCATCCATCCCTCCCTCCATCCACTGGGGCCACAGAAGTGAATGCATCAAGGCAGGCAGACTTAGCGGATGCCCGTACCTGAGACCCGACTTGCTGTGCGCCCTGAGGGAGGCGACAGTTGAGGCGAGACAGGCAGCGTGGTGGGATGGATGCGTCCTCGGCACCCAGAGCTTGTTTAGCCATAACCAGGGCCCTTCCACAATGTGCATCACAAAGTAAATCAACACAGGCTGCCAACTCCGTGATAGCTGGGACGGTGGCTACCCTGTATCTCCAGCTCCCAGTACTGTAACCGGCTCAAAGATGCAGATTCCTCTACATCCAAGTCAGACTGAATTGTGCATCAGACTGCAGGGTACAAGAGTTTCCTTGATTAGTCACATCACAGCACAGAGAAGAAGCTCACTGTACATACAACAGCATCAGAGGATGTGATCAAGAGAGTGAAAAGGCTACCCACAGGGTGAGAGAAAGTATTTGCAAATCTTACAGCGGGTAAGGGTTTAATATCTAGAATATATAAAGAGCTTCTACAATTCAACAACAAGAAGACAAGCAATGCATTAAAAATGCACAAAGAAATTGATTAGATTCACAAAGACTACACACAAATAGCCAACAAAAGCATGAAAAGATGCTCAACACCACTCAGGGAAACGCAAACCAAAGCCACACCTACTAGGATGGCTGTAATTTTTTTTTTAAAAAAAGCAAACATAACAAGTGTTCATGAGGATGTGAAGGAACTGGAACCCTCATGCACTGCTGGAGAGCTGGTGCAGTTGCAGTGGGAAACAGTTTGGTGGTTCTCCAAAAAGGGAAACCTGTGACCCAGATATTCCCCTTTCAGGTATATGCCCCAGATAGTTGAAAACAGGACTCAGACAGACACCTGTATGCACATTTTCACTGCAGCTTAAGTCACAGTAGCCAAATGGTGGAAATAACTCGAGTCCACTGACAAATGAATGGACAAGGAAGATGTGGTCTGTGCCTTCGATGGAAAATTACTCAGCCATAAAAAAGAATGAAGTTCTGATCTCTGCTACCACGTGGATGAACCTAGAAAACATGTAAAGTAAAACAGGCCAGACACAGAAGGACAGATATTGTGTGTGAAGTGTCTAGAACAGTCAAATTCACAGAGACAGAAAGTGGAGTAGCGGTCACCTCGGGCTGGGGTGGAGGGAGGGAAATGAGATCTATTGCTTAATGGGGCCACAGTTTCTGTTTGGGATAAAAAAAAGTTTTAGAAAGCGATGGTGGTGATGGTTGCACAACATTCTGAATGGACTTCGTGCCACTGATTTGTATGCTTAAACGTGATTAAAATGTTATGTACAGTTAAGCTCAATTTAAACAACAGAAACTGGGAGTGGGGAGGGGATAGCTCAGTGGTACAGTGCATGCCTAGCACGCATGAGGTCCTGGGTTCAATCCCCACTCCCTCCATTAAACATAAATAATAAACCTAATCACCACCCCCTGCAAAAATATTTTAAAAACACAAGGAAAAACCAAACCAAAACAAAAAGGCGAACCCCGCACCCACCTCCACCTGCTTCTAATCAACCCAGAAATCTTGGAGCTGCCTAGGATTTTTCTCTGATTCTCAGACCCTACATTTGACACGTGGGCAATTCCTGTGGGTGCTGTTTTCAAAATACACTCAGAGCCTGACCTCCACCTCTCCAGGCACAACCTCACCAGCATCTCGTGCCTCAATTATTGCAAGAACCTTTGAGCAGGCTTCTGCCCTTCCCTGCTCCCCCTACCCCTCCGCCCCCAGCCTCTTCTCTGTAAGCAGCCGGAGGGATCCTGCCCACACCTAGGTCAGCTCCAGACCCTTCTGGTGGCTCCCGTCTCACTCAGCCCAAGTTGTGACAGTAGCCACAGGCCTACCACCATCCGAATCACCCCTCCCCTCCCTCTGGTCCCTGGGCGCCCACTGGCATGTTTCAGGCAGTCTTTCCCCTGCCTCCTTCAGATGCGAGTTTCCACACTGCCCATCAGTGAAGGCTTCCCTGGCCGCTCTACTTAACATTGCCCTCTTTTCTCTTCAGCTTTTCTTCAGGGGACACATCACCAGCCAACATCTGAGATATTTAATTCTTAGGTCGTCAAGAAAGCTTCCCAAGGGCCAGGCCAGTGTCTGCTCTGTCCTCTGCTGCGTCCCAAGCCCCGAGAACACAGCGCCAGGCACCCTGCAGGCCCTCCAAAGCTGTCTGTTGAACAGGCAAATGGAAGTTTCGGGAGGGACAGGTCTCCCACCCTCTCTGAGCCGGCAGCACAGCGCGGTGAGAACACACAGCCAGCCTGCCTGGGGTCCAGATTCTGCGTCTGCCTCTTAGCACAGCTCCGACCTTGAGTACTCTCCCCGTGCCTCAGTTTCCTCATCCACTAATGGCAGAGATGACAGGGTCCATCTCTTAGAGCAGGTGAGGACTGTACGGGATGTTGCAGGAATGGGCCACCCACATGCCCAGCACACAGTGAACTGTTCAACAAACATTAGCTGCATTTACCCAACCTCCCTCCCTCCCTCCCTCTCTCCACACCCAGGATGCCATCAGGGCAGAGAGGCATATGGGCTAGTTTCCAAGAGGAGGGGACATCCCAGCAGGGTTTTGAGGGATGGATAGGAGTGAAGTAGGCAGACATGTCCTGGTGGAAGGATGCCCACCTCCACTTCACTCCAACTCCACCAGCCCTTGCAGGAGGTGCAGACCATGGGCTTATGAATAAATAGCTTATTAATAAATAATGAGGGAGCTTCTAAAGAAGGCAGAGAGGGAGGTGGCAGCCGTAACAATCAATTGCTCCAGAGAAGTGAGAACGAGCTTGTCCTAGGATAAATCTCAGGACATCGGGCAGATGGTCCCATCTGGGTCTGTGACCTGAAGCTTGCAGTGATGATGAGGAGGAGGAGCAGATAACAACAGTGAGGGCGGCACCCACGCATACAGCGGAGCCACCCCAGTGGAAAGGCTGTAGAGTCGAGCCATCTTCACAAACCCTCTGGGCTGACAGCTAAGGCACAGAGTGGTTGAGTAAGTTGGCCAAGGTCACAGAGCTGCAGGCAGCATAGCCGGGGTTCAGACTGAGTTCTTCCTGACTGCATCCCACTGCGAAGACGTCCCCTTTTCAGGACCTCAGTGCCCAGCATCCAGACTAAGCAGGGGATTAAGGTCTCTTTCTATCTCCCACCTCCATGGTGTTATTACTTCGTATTTACCTGCAAGTGCCGATGGCAGCCTCCGGGTCTTAACGACACCGAGAGAGCTGGAGAGCCACGTGGCCCTCTCAGGATTTGCACACACGTCTTGCATGCTGGCCGTGGTGGAAAGGGGCTCCTGGTGGCAAACTCAGGGATGGAGGCTGAGGCACTGGTCCCAGGGCCTTGGTCCTGTCCTTGCTGAAGCTCGGAGCAGGAGAAGGGGTGGGGGAGACCCCTGCCCACCACAAAGAGCAGAATGCAGGAGCAGATGCGTGGGGTCCGCCTGTCATTACCACTCAGATCTCCTCATCAGACCCTCCCTTAAGCTAAGTCCCGCCATCCCCACATCAGAGATACGGCCCACCCACTAACTTAGAGTGTGCAGGCCCGTGGCTAGCACACTGCTGAGCGTAGCAATCAGCGCTTCGGCTGCATCGCTGGCGGACTGCGGGGTGAGGGAGAGCAAAGGCCTCACGGGAGCTGGCGCCGGACGTTGTGGGCCCCAGGTACCAACTGCGTAGCCTCAGCCTCTCTGCACAATGCGGACAATTCTGCTCCCAACTTACACAATCAGACTGAGGATTCAGTGTGTGACGTGCTTCAATCAGGGCCGGGCAAGAGGCAAGAACTGGGTTAGAGGCTCATCAAGGGCTGAGTCTGGGGGGCTCATGAAGCCAGCTGGTTACTGAACGCATCACGTTCACGTGTGAACCAAAGGAAGCCGCTTGTGCCAGCAGGCCGGCGCGGCCAAACCCTCCTGGCTGGTTTCTCGAGCCACCCTCTTCCCTCCTGTTCCCACGTCTTGCCTCCCTCCTCTGGCTGGCAGTGTCCCCCTCTCTTCCTCCTGGGCCCTTCATTTGATGAGTATAGTGTCATTTCCAGAAAGAATCAAAATGGGGCTGTTTAAGAAGCAGGAATCAGGAGAAGTTTCTCCGTGGGAATCTAAAAAGGGAAAGAGTGGCGGGGAGGAAGGATGAGCTGGGAGGAAGGCTCCCCACTGCACTCAGGGGCTCCCAGGTTCAGGCAGCTCTGGTCACAGGACACAGAACCCTAACCAGGGTGCTCCGGGTAGGGCTTCAGCTGTGTAATTAGGGCCGAGTGCCTGATGTAACCCCTTGTCACTGTTGGGCTCTGAGGTTTACTTAATAACCTCTGAACTAGGAGGGGAAAAATCATCCAGGAAACATTGCTTGGGTCATTTATTTTAAAATTATTAGAATAAAAATAGCCAGGGTCGTGATTTATGCGCAGGGAGGGGCCGAGGAGGTCAGGGACTCTCCCTCCCAACTCGGTCCGAGCCGTATTTGTCTCCCCACTTCAAGTTCCTCTACAATTTCCATTATGACTTCAAGTCATAGTAGTTACTTTATATCGCAAATAAATCTCCAGAACAGCACGGAAATATTATGTGTATTAATAGCGCCTGTAAAAACATCCGAAAACCTTCCATCCGCCGAGGGCCTTGGGCGCGCGGCGCGGCTGGGAGATGCTCTCCCGGGAATCGGAAACCGCACCGCCGGCCTGGCAGATGCCCGCCCGGGGGCCGCGGCTGCCCCCCGCCCCGCCCAGCCCACAGTCGGTCGGTCCGCCGTCGGTTTGTCTGTGAGTGCCCCCGGTGACCTGCGGCCGACCAAGCACCCCCCACCCACACACACACCAGAAAGCTCGCAGGGGAAGGTCCCCGCCACCAGAGACAAGGGTCCCCGCCACCAGAGACAAGGGTCCCTGCCTCCTGCTCCTCGCGCGCCCCTCAGTCCCGGGGAAGCCGCTGCCCGCCGGGGTCCCCGACGCCGCTGCTGCCGCGCTCGGGGTCCCTCGCCCCCCGCGCCGTCCCTGGACACTCACCAGCTGCGGGAGCTTCCTTGGGGGACAGCCCCTCGAGGCCGATGTCGCCCTCCAGCATGCTCTCGGCTCGCTGCCCAACTCTGGTGCGCCCCGGACGCACGGGGTCCAGGAGAGGGGGCGACAAGGTCACCCCCAGAGGTCTGCGGCGGCTCTGAGGGCCGGGGTCCGAGTCCACTCGGGAGGGGACAGGCCCCCTCCTCCTCCCCAGACGCAGGACGTCGCGAAGCCGCGCGCGCCGGAGCCAAACTTGGCCGCCTCGCGCACCGCCGCGCCGCTCCTCCCCTCCCCCTCGGCTTTTGGGCTGGGGTCCCCGCGGGCTCCCCGCCCCCGCCCCGGGGGCTACCTGCGGGCGCCGCCCTCGCCCCGCCCCGCGCGCAGCGCGACCGCCCCGCGGCCACCCGGACACGGAGCGAAGGCGCGGGACGCCTGAGACCGGCAGCGGCCGCACTCGGCCCGCGGGTGCCGCCCGCCCCCGGCCTCCCGCTCTGCGGGGCGCGTCTCCTCCGGCTCCCGGACCGGCTTATCAGCCGGGGTGGACTGTGGGGCCCTGGGCGGTGGTGCTGCAGGGCCCCCAGCCAGGGCCCCAGGGAAGGTGAGCTGACTGTGGGGGAGGGGGCGGCCACCCAGCCCCGAGAGACCGCACAGCATGGGGCGTCAGTGGAGAGAGCACTGCCTCCTCCCCGAGGCGGCAGGACCCTGATTCATCACTCTCAATTTGTCAGAAGAGGAGGAGGTGAGGCCCAGGGATGGGAAGGCGGTCTGGAGGTTAGAGGGCAAACTTGGCCTGAACTTGAACCCCAGCCAGTGCAGAACTTGGGAATCTGGATAAAGTGACAACTGTCTCCAAATCAGAGAAAAATCATGTTCTTTGAGGATTCCAGGTAAGCGAGGCGAAGAGAACTCAGTGAGGGGTGCTGGCAGGGGCCTCCCTTCCACATCTGGCAGCCTGGCTCTGGGTTAGGAGCCGGGAGGTACCTCTCTCTAGCCCTGTTCGTGTTTAGACGGCCAGATCTGCACAATTCAGCGTCCTCCTGAACAGCAGGGATGTGGGCACCAGGAGAGCGTGGAGAGCTGCAGGCAAGGCGCCTCCTGTCTCTACAAATCTCACACCCCTGACACCTCCAGATAAATACAATAAATTCTGAGGCAGAGTGGCCTTAAACAGAACGTTCATTTAAGCTGCTCCCAGATCACAGCAGGGCAGTGGTGGGACAGGGGCAGGCTGCCTGACCTTTTGAAAGGCCACCTCCCACTTCCTGCACCCCCAGGAGGAGCCAAGCAGGTGCTGGGAGTCTACCCAAGTGAGGGGCCCCCCTGGATCGCCTGCCAAGTAAACACCCCAAAAGCCAGACCCAGCAACCCTGTAGGGACCGACCACATCCACATGAAGGGAATCTATGCCTCCTGGAAGCTGGGTGACCAGTCCTCCCCGATCCCTGCCAGGCCTGCTGGGATTTGGTACCCATGTGTACTGCTCTGGGCAGAAACGCTCGCAGTAGCAGCAAAAGCACAAAGAAGTGTCTCCAGCCCGGAATCTTCTTCCCCGCCCCCAACAAAGCGCTGTGGGCAGAGTGGAGATGCAACCCTCCTTCCCCACCGCGGGTCAGGGAGAAAGGTGACCTGCTGTTGTCCTTGGTGCTTATCTCGTTTCAGTCCAGACTAAACTATTGGGAGATGAGGCGCCTGGTAGGGTGCTGTGGACTCTGGCTCACTCGCAAAGAGGCTGCCAAGAAGCCCCAGGGTGTGTGCTGGGTACCCCAGGTGTGTGCCTGGGAGGGCAGAAGAAACAGATGGAGAAAAAGTGCCTTCCCGGCCCTTGCTGGGGCCACATGAGTTTCAGAGCCTCCCCCATCTGACCCAAACCATTGTTGTTCGGGAATCCAGATACAAACTCATTTTCCTTGGAAGGGTCTGATAGCCAACGTGATACACAGCTCAGTTGTGTAAATACACAGAGAAAATTTTAGAATTCTTACCCCTGGAATGATGAACTGTAAACCGAAAAGGCTCAGGAGGGAAAAAATGTAAATAGGTCCTGGGGCTATTTTTAACCATCACTGTTTACCTTTGGGGGGCAGGGATGGGCTATTGTCTAGTTAGCCAGCTTTAAAAATGCACATTATTTAATGCATTGTTATTAGCAGAAATATGTTAAGCAGCCATTAATAGATGTTGATTCATTCCGATTGGAGCCATTTTTCTTCTTTTCATTTCTTGGCTCCAATTAAACTGTGTTCTGATGAAGCCCTTCAGCTGTGTCCAACATATGCAAAGGAGCAGCTCGTGGACCCAGACCGTTTAAAGAGATATTTAATCCTATCAAGTTCTTTAAAGATATTTTCATAAATACCCGAACCAGCTCCTTCTTACAAGGATTGGTTTCAGCTGCTACTTTGGTAAATGTTGCCAGGCTGGGGCGAGACAGGGCTCCCATGTGCCCTGAATGGGGAGGGGGTGCCCTGGATGGAGAAGGGATGCCCAGGGCCCCCAACTCATTTTCCGGGGAGCCCCTTGTGCCGTCAGGAAGATGTTTATGTCAGAAGCGGAGTGGGGCAAGTGGACTGTCTCGGGGAGGTGGCCTGCCCACGTCACAGCCACAGCCATCATTACAGGATACAGTAATCACGTTGCACAATGCTTATAATTATGGAAAATGGTTTCCCTTTTCGGCGAAGCAGGGAGGGAGTGGAGGAGAGAAGGCTGTTCCCAGCGAGGCTGGGGCCAGCGCTCATGCCCTGGGGTTGGCCAGGGTTTAAAATAGGCTTTGCAAGCTGAGGCTGGGGCCCTGCAGGGTGGGACAGGCTCAGCCCGCCCAAGTCCTTGTCAGATATGATTCAAGGCCCCGGGTCTCCACTGACCCCAAGTGGCACCCAGGAGTGGGTCAGAGACCAGAGCTGACGTGACAAGCAGTGTCATGGTGCCCAAGGCCACCCCCTCTGCAGACCCCTCAGTGTATCACCTGCCATCACCCAGGCCCCTCGGATAAGCCAGGAGGTGCCCAGATTGTCACGTACACCCTGCCCCCACTGTCACTCATCAGAACATGTCCAGGGTCACAGGTCATTTGAAGACTTGCTTCTTGTAGTCTCAGGAAGTCTGTTTTTATTTCAGCCAGGTTCTTGGAGCATTACTTTTCGTGGGCAGGGATCCTACTCAGGGTTGGCAGGCAGTGGGGATGAAGGATGAGTCCCTTGCCCTCCAGAGCTGGTGCAAGGATCGTCGGAGATGAGCAAGGCGGCAGAGGAGTTAAGCCCGGGCCTCACGGAGAAATAGAGAAGGGCTGGAACCCAGTTGTGGACAACTTGCTTCTTGGCACCTTGGTTGGCGCATCTGTAAAAGGGGCCTTGGCAGCAGCTGCTACTTGAGGTTTGAGGAAGCTGGAAAGAGAATCTAACTTCTAGCCCAGAACCTGGAGCATTGCGAGCCCTGGATTAGAGGGTGTTATTATTTGTGTCGTCCTCAGATAAGGCAGGCGGGGCCACGCGGTGGGCACTGAAACGCAAGGGAAGCCACTCCCAACCGGGCAGCTCGGAGCCGGCAGTGACCCCTGACCTGAGGCCCATCGGGGTGTTGGTGGCTTTAGGGCAGAGGCCGGAAGAAGGCACAAAAGTGGGGGAACAGGCCATCATAGCAAATGTTGGGGCCCCAGGCACAGCTGCACTGAGCAGGGCCCAGCAAGTCTTTTTTGGGGGAAAAAAAGTGGTATTGAGGTGAAATTCACACAACATAAAATTAACCATTTTAAAGATGGTGGCGGTGTACAGCTATCACCGCCAATTATGCAGTTTCAGGACATTTCCATCCCTCGGGAGCAAAACCCAGAACCTGTAGCACTCACCCCCCATTTCCCCTCCCCCAGCCCCTGGCAAGCGCCCGTCTACTTTCTGTCTTGGGATTTACCCATCACGTTTCATTAAGTGGAATCAGACAGTACGTGGTCTCTTGCATCCCTCTTCTTTCACAGCATTTTTCTTTCTCCTTAATTCTTTTTTCATGATTCATCATGTTTTGAGGCTCGCCACGTCACAGCGTGTGTCGGAACCTCTCTTTGTGACTGAGTGACATGCAGTGCTACACTGTTTAGTCACATCTGTTTATTCACTCATCCACTGATGGACCTTTGGGCTGTTTCCACGGCGTCTTTTGGAAGGACTTGAGGGTTCCCACCAAGGTGCTTGGTGGGGCTGGGGGTCCCCTGGTGGCCCGGGGCCCCAGGCAAGGTTGGACAGATTGCTCAGTGGCTGTGGAGTGCGGGCAGCGGAGAAGGAGGAGGACCAGAGCGTGGGCAGCGAACTGGGGAGAAACCAGCTCAGCTCTCCCAGCAGCTGGAGACTTGAGGCAGCTGCTCGTTGCTGGTACCAGGGGCTTCCAGCAAATGCAGCGCACCCAGTTGCTGGAGTGAGCCTGGGCCCCCCCACTGATGCAGAGGGCCTGCTGCTGAGCGGGTCTGTCTCCGAGGGCTTAACTTGCCCAGGAGCCTGCAGTCGAGGCCACTGCCCAGCGCTTCTCCTCGGGAGTCTGTTTATTTAACAAGTACTTACACAGCACTTACTGTGTGCCACGGTCTCTTCCAAGCACTTTATAAATACCAGCTCTATGCAGTCCATTCTGTTATCGTTGCCACTTTACAGACGAGGAAACTGAGGCTCAGAGAGGTGGAGTCACTTGCTCGAGGTCACACAGCAGTAAGGGTAGAGCTGGGACGCAAACCCAGGCAGCCTGGCTGGAGATCAGGTCTGTGCCGGAACCGATGTGCTCTAAGGCAGAATCCAGTGTTTCCTAAACATCTCTCGTCCAAGTCCCCATATTTTGACTTGAGCCTGAGCTGTGGTCTCCTGGTCATAAAATATGACATTTTATTCATATTTTTCTTTAATCCAGCTCACTTTTTAAAATTCCTTGGATATTTTTATGCTTTTAATTGTGGTAAAATATATATAACAAAAATCTACAATTTTAGCCATTTTCAGGTGTGCAGTCCTATGGCAATGCTGAGCAACCATCATCCATCTTTTCATCTTCACCAACTAAATGCCCATTTAACACCCATTAAACACTCCCCCTCCCCCAGCCCTGCCCGCACCCCCCCCCCCCCCCCGCCGTCTGTCTCCGTGGATTTGGCTCCTCCAGGGATCTCCCAAGAGTGGGATCGCCCAGCATCTGCCTTTTGTGACTGGTTTATTTCACTGAGCCTCGTGTCCTCAAGGTTCCCGTACGTCGTAGCGTGTCTCAGGATGTCTCTCCTTTTTAAGACTTGTCAAACTTTATTTTTAAAGAACCCAATATTGCTATTAGAAATGGAACATCAGAATCAATGGCCACAAACAGGAGGTGATCATTTAATAAAGGCCAATAAAAACACAGCCATGTTTGGGTCCACCTGGGCGCCCTGCCCTGGGGCCCTGAGCCGGAGACGGCACAGCTGCCCCGGGAGAGAGGGCGCAGACCTCCTGGCACCAGGCTGAGACTTTCTCCTCGACACACTCCAGATGCCTGCCAGAGGAGCGAAAAGCGCACTGGGTTCTTAGCACGACTGTGACCCCCCGATCTCCTGAGATTAGCTCCCTTGTGGCCGGGAGATGGGAGTCGGGGTGGAGGGGGCTGCTGCATTTAGGGAAGTACCCAAAACGCCAATGATCACGACTGCTTCTGAGCACCACGCAGGCTTTGTGAGCCGGTGCTGGGACCCCCGTCCGTCCCATGTTGCCTCTTAGATGTGAGCGGGCAGCCTCGGCCTCAGAGACCCCAGACGATGCAAGGTAGCTGGGATGAAATATTGGTTGTACTCTTTTTACCTGCGTGACCCCAGCCACATGAGGTCTGAGGTATGATTCCCACTTACAGCTGAGGAAACGGATGCCCAGGGGGACAACATCTTGCCCAAGTCCACACGCCTGGTCAGTGGCAGAACCGAGAGTCAAAAACCAGTTCCAACTGATTGTAGAAATTTCTCGTCACCTGCAGGACTCCTTCAGTGCGCCATACCGAACTGTCGTTTGTTCCTTGAGAATTTAGAACTCAAGGGGATGGGCCTGGGACACTGGGTGCAACACATTGTCGCGGAAGAACGAGAAGGTTCTGGACACAGTAGAAATCACCCACAATTAGTCTCTTCTATTTTCTGTGGCCCAAGTCCGGGCTCGGGGCTCCGTGGCCTCTCCTTAACCTTTGTCTTTGTTTGTTTGCGGGACAGAGTGGGCAGAGGGCCTACGGGAAGACACTCAACCCGCAGTCTTCCAGGTACGGTTAAAGTCAGTGGCCAGTTTACCCTTAAAGGCTGCCCCATACTGTTTGAGTTTTGCAATGAAACGGACTGGAGTTAGCGTTGTAAATATTTACGCTCAAGGCCCCATCAAAGAAAACAGCCTGTTTTTTCTTTTTTCAGAGTAAATAACATCGATGCCAAGGCTCTTGGCTCTAAATCACAGCGCCAAGAGGACAGCCTTCAATGGGGTCTGTTACCTGAAGCTGTAGATTTAGCTATAATTCAACACACCTGGTGCCTTTTCGCCCCCAAAGGCCAAAGGAATACTCAGTGGGTCCCGGGGCTTTTACTAAGGAATCGATGTAAAACGGTCTCCAGGGAAGGCTCACTTCCCTCCGAGTTTAGTTTAAAAATAAAACAATCAAGAAGGTGTCTGTCATCACCCAGGGCATCTGCTCTTTGAGGCTTGGCCTTTTTCAGGTACGTGGCCAACAGAAGCTTAGGCACCACCGTCTGATGGCAGGTACGTACTGGGCGAAACCGCCCACCTGCCAGCTGGAGGGCCAGCCCCTGCTGGAAGCGCACGGCACGTTCAAGGTCACTCTGGGTCTTCTGCACAAGGGTGCACTTGTGTCCCAAATGCCAACCTCTTCCTCAGGGTGGGTTGGAGGATGACGATTCCAGAGAAAGAAAATGCTGGTGGCGGCACTGCCCTTGGAGACGCCGGCCGCCGCCTCCCCTGAGGACCTGAGCAGGGCTCCTTGAGGTCCCTTGTGGGGGTAGGTTCCTTCCCCCTTTCAGCCAGATATGCAAATGACAGCAGCTCAGAGCGAGGACTGTTCACAGACCCTCCTCTCCCAGGCGAGATAACACTTTCCCACACATTCAAAGGGAATCTGAGAAGGAAAAGCAAAACCCTGACCTCAGATATCTCCAGAGGGCTCAGAGCCGAGACGACGCTCCGCCCACGGTGCACAGAGCTGGTCAGCTGGGGGACAGCCCTGGCCGGGAGTCGGCTTCCTTTGTCCCCGAAAAGCAGCGGGTAAGTCATGTCCCTAGGCCACCCTCGCCCTCCCCCTTCAGATACACTTAATTTAAAAATCTCACACTCAGAGAATCAGCCAAGTCAGCCCTTGAACCTCAGGGCTGCACTGGTGGCTGGGTGGCGGGCTGGTGGCAGGCCAGTCTGCTGGCCGGGCCCAGTGTGCAGGCGGGATGGGCTGTGCTATGTCCCATTTGAAAGGGCAGCCCTGCTGCCCACCCCACACCCACCCCATCTGTCAGCGTAATCCTGCCCAAAGCGTAGGCATCCTTTCTGGTTAGCGACCCGCCCAGACCTCGGTGCCCTGCACAGGGCAGTGGGGTGCTCTGGGCAGGGCGAACCCTCCCAGGGCCACGTTGCAGGGTTTGGAGCAACAGCTGACTGTGTGCAACACCTTTACAGCCTCTGTGGTCTTTGATCGTGACGAAGGCGTTTCGGGTTTGAAGGACCTCTTCCGGCCCCTTCCATGCACGTGGGACGGGACCCTGGTGTCATCGCCTGTGTCAGGGCTGGTTTGACAGGTCAGGTAGCTCCCAGAGCTGGGTTCCAGCCCCCTCCTTTAACTTCAGGTGAAAGGATTAGGACCATGTGGGGCCGGGGGGTGGCTGCCCTCCCACTCTGGACGACCAGTCTTCTTCGCTCAGAGAAGCCAGGGAGTGGCCTGTGCGTGAGGCCAGCCGGGCGTCTGTCCCCGCTGACTGTGCCTTCTCACACGCAGCCTCGGTTCCTCCTCCGTGGTCCGGGCTGGCAGTGGCACTGGGCCAGCCATCTCCGAGGGTGGGGATGGAGATGAGGTGGACCTATGCTGGGATGAGCTGGTCCAGCGCCTTCTAAACCCCAGGTTCGAAATTGCTGTGATAAGTACCAATCAGGGCCTGGCAGAAAACAGATGGATCCCTCCAGAGGGGGCTTGGATGCTGCGGCTCAGGCCCCATAACAGACATCACAGACCAGGGGGCGCTTAAACAGCAGACGGTCACTGGAGGCTCGAGTCCGAGGTCCAGGCGTGGGCGGGGCTGTCTCCTCCCGGGGCCTCTCTCCTCGGCGTGGAGACGGCCGCCTTCTCCCCGCGTCCTCACGTGGTCGTCCGTCTGCGTGTGTCTGTGTCCTGATCTCCTCTTCTTGTAAGCACACCAGGCCTATGGGATTAGAGCCCACCCTCGTGACCTCATTTTACCATATTCTTCTCTTTTTCATTCATTTTGTTTGTTTTAATGGAGGTGCTGGGGGATGAACCCAGGACCTCGTGCGTGCTAAGCACATGCTCTACCACCGAGCTCTACTCCCCCACCCCCTTATTCATCTCTTTAAAGGCCTTACCTCCAAATATTGTCATATCCTGAGGTCTGGGGGTTAGGACTTCAGTATGAATTTGGGGGGGACACACTTCAGCCCATAACAAGTTTAATGAAAGAAAATTTTGCAAAGGCGTGATCAGGTTACAAGAAGTTAGTAAGGGAGGATGAGGCACCCAGGCACTGGCAACAGTGGGGAGCCGATGCCCAAAGGACCATGGACGGGGTGGTGCCAGGCCTCCAGGGATGGGGCTGGAGAGGGGGCTGCCTGGTGGGAGCTGGGGTCTTCTGCAGAGGAACGCAGCCTGGCGGGAGTAGCCAGGAGAACAGAGGCCCAGTGTCCTTTCCTGTCCTCTGGTCTCAATGGCCAACCGTGTTCAGAACCCAGAGGGTGACAGGGACCTGTGGACACAGTCCATGAAGGCCAGCCCTTCCCCCACCTCTCCGGGCACAGAGCAGAGCAGGGCAGCGAGGAGCTGGGCGGACAGAGCCTCCGCAAATCCCAGTGTATCAGTGTTTTGACCTCAACCACGCGGACAGCTTAATAAACCAAACAAAGCCAAGCAAACTAAAACAAACAAATTGGTCAGCTGCCCTGTCCCTGCTGGGCAGTAGGTTTTGAACGAACTGTGTAAGATGCAAGTCACCCCACTTGGTAGATGGCTCCAGCTTCTCACTGGCTTATGAAGATGACATTGGGTCCAGGATCAGAGAGGCAGTTTGTCCTGGAGATGGAGAGGTGGCTGGAGCCGGCGCCACAGTGCTGCCGTGTTCATGATAAACCCCACAGAGATGCTGTGCAAGTTGCCAAAGACCAAAGGAGGGGCTGTCCCTTAGGATTCCCAAGCACCCATGAGTCTGTGCCAAAGGGGCCCAAATTGCCCCTTCGGGGGGGTTGTGGGTCTGCTCAGCCCCCCCCCCCCAAGGGTTTTATTTATGCAGGAAGGCACCAGCCCCTCACTTCCGGCTTCTCAGGCAGTTAGAGCTTGTTGTTCTCAGTGGACCCCATGGGAGGCAGTCCTGGGGGACTCCTCAGAGAGGATGTGGTGGCCTTTGGTCATTTCAGGAAGGGGGCTGCCCAGTACCTAACCTCCCTTCCTATTTGGGGGATCCTCTGTGTGTAATATTAGTGGATGAGAGCCACTCCTATGGAAGCGGGTGGGAAATCCTCCAGCTCTGTCTCCCTAGCAACTGGGCCAGGGCCATGGCCATTGGACCCAGGCTTGACCAATCAGACGTGCCTGTGAGTGGCTCAGCCTCTGGACCAGAGAGGGAAGGGTTAGGATTCTCTCGGAACAGCATGGCGCTGTCCAGTGGCGACGTAGCCGTGTGCCGTGGCCAGGGGTCCTGCAGCAGCGTGGGGGGCAGAACACTTGTCCTTCCCACTCACGGCCTCCCAGGCTGCCTTCACTCCTGCCTCTCCCAGGGCCTCCCATCACGTTCTTTTCTGGATAGAGAATTAGACTCGATGTCTGTTGCTCGCAGCCAGGAGTCCTGACCCACGGAGAGTGAAACTCACGCTCACGCCCGGAAGCAGCGTGTCTCGGGCATCTTCCTTCCGGGCAGCTGGTCCTATTTCGTGGACACTGAATTGTATAATGGCTCTCGTTTCCTTCTTAGAGTTGGTTGCTGGGAGGCTCAGGACGACTTGGGGAGGTGGCCTGAGCAGGTATTTAAGACTGTGCCACCTGAAGGTGACCTCAACTTAGGGCCAAGGGCATGGATGTTCCCACTTGCTAAGGGACCACTGAATCACACCCACCTGCCTTTTGCCATCTCAGAGATCTTGGGCAAGAACCTTCTTCCTTCTGTGCCTCGGTTTCCTTATCTGTGAAATGGGGACCCCTTCCAGTGCCTCCTCACAGTGTGGTGCCAGAGCGCAAGGGAGCAAAAGCCAGCGGAGCCCGCTGCATCCTGCTCGCAGCAACCCTTCCACGAAAGCTGAATATTATTTCTAACCATTGTACTTCTGAAACCTGATGCTCCCTGTGCCTCATTTTCCTTACCAACTTCCAAATTATTTTATTTCTTGAAATTTTTTCTCGAGGAATTTTGAAGCTCTTGGTAAGGTCCCTTAAAGCCCTTTAGAACAGGACGGAATGTCAGAGACTTGTGCTCAAGCAGAGCTTGTACTCTGGCTTCTTAGTCCACCTGAGGAGGATCACCCCTACCGTGGCTAAAGCCAGAGTGGAGAACTCAATCCCTTTTCCATCTTTAATAGTGTCTCTGTGGACCAATAGAAAATATTTTGAAAAGTGGGTGACTTCAGGTAATAAGTATTCATGGAGCACTCGAGGGGTTAGAAATGAGAAGATGCCACAGACGGGGACCCAGGGGGCCAGGGAACTGTGTTTGCACAAGGCCTGGGTGAAGGAGGAGGGAGTCACGCAGGTCTCTGGGGAAGAACATTCTGGGCCCAGGGAACAGCCGTGCAAAGGCCCTGCAGGCAGCTGGCTTTACTCTCACAACTACCTAAGTCTCTCAGGAATGCCGGCGAATTGTAAGGGCATGGGCTCCTCTTAGATTTATGAACCGTGTCTTTAGGCGTAATTGCAGGTAAATATTGATACAGCATCTTTACACGGAAATATTTTATTACCATGCAGTGTGAACACAACAGAAAAGTCCAGTTGGTCACGGATTGTTTTACAGTCTCCAGGAAGATGACACATTGGATGGTAATCACAGCATCTTACAGTTTCCAAAGAGGGGGGGAATCCCAGCCGGGTGTATGGAACCTACGCCGGAAATGAGGTATTTCAATTGTCTGTGAGGAGGTGGTTTCATGATTGATTCAGTGCCTGCTGCTTGTGCGTTTGAAACAGCACTCACATTTTGCCAGGACTGGAAAATATGTATTCGAATGACTAAGTATTCACTTAAAAAAAAAAAAAAGTCTAGGCAGGCATGGTTCACTCTGTGAATTTTGAGACTGAGATAAGGCTGGCATTTCCAAACACAGCCCATTAGTCAAATGCTCCAGAGGTTTCTTTGAATTCGTCTTCACTTTTCTTTTAAATGGCATCATGTATCCGAAGCAGAGGCAATGGGGGACCAGCAGTCCCGTGACAGACCAAGGTTCGGAGGGTGGAGGGGAAACCCAGGTTCCTGGCCAACTGATGGCCTGCCAGAACCAGGACGAGAGATTGACCCAGAACCTGTGCCGCAGACTGCCAGTTGCCTCCCAGTATTTATTCTCTGCCTTTTTCTTAGCAAAAGAACTCCTGGTTTTTTAGCTGGCATGTGACTACCCAGAAAAAAAGACTGCCTGTCTAGGCGTCCCCTGATGTGGCCGGTGGGAATGAGTGAAAGTGTGTGGGCAGCTTCCAGCAAGGGAGAGTATCCTTCTTTCCTGTACTGGAATGCAGATTTGATGGCTTGCTCTCAAGCAGCCAGTTTGAACCGTGAGGAGGATGCCTTTGCTAAGCATGGCAGAGCAGCCTGAGAGAAGTGTCCTGAGTCTCTGATGAGTTCGTGAGGCATCCTACCATGGAATCCGCAAATGCCCACTTCTGGACTTCTCTTGTATGAAAGAGAATCTCTTTTTAAAGATGGCCTTTTTGTTTCTCGCCATTGAACCAACAGAGGCCTTCCCTGGGTCTCTTCTCCCTGCCCTGTGGTTGTTTGTGCAACTCTCATCATGATAGAGATGAAGAAACAGCCCCAGGGAGGGCGGTGTGAACCGTCCGAAGTCACAGAGCTTCTCTTATGTAAACGCTCACTTCAGACCTGCATGGGATAATTGCTAAAGCAGATGGCCCTGCCTCCAGAGCGCTGGCCAAGACCGGGGCCTGGAGAGCATTTCCTGACAGGATGATCACATGACAACAAATCGATGAGGCTGGTGACACTCTGAGGGCCTTTGCTACTGGGGCTACTGTCAGCCCAGCTCTGCCCCGCCCTCCCTGTGGACACACTGCTGGGGCGGGTCAGCGATCCCTGTGGCCCTGAGAAAACAGTTCCCTGGAGGGTCAGCCTCTGGGACAAGTAGGGACATTGATCTACCAGGTCCTGGTCAGGCTTCTGAGGTCCAGCGCCACCCCTCCTGGGTTCCCCCTTGGGGCAAGAAGCTCCTTCAAGGTCTCCGCCCACCCCAACTTCCCTCCCCCTCTTCCTCTTTGGCTGCATTTCCTGTTCGCACATTTTTCCTTTGACACGCTAAGGATTCTGCAGCGCACCCCCACCCCCAGATCGCCTCTGACCTTCTGTGCCCCCCCCCCACAGGGACCCCTCCGCTGATGGCTGAGGAATGACGTATTCCTCCCAGCCACGTGCCTGCCCTCGGGGTCCTGCCAAGCTGCCTAGCTGCCTCGTTCTCCTTACCTGACAAGCCCACAGAGGCGCAGCACGACTTCTCCTCTTGGTGAAAAGAGAGGCGCAATTTCTCAGTAGAGGCAGATACTTAGAGCCTCACCCTGAAGCGGGAGCAGAGGCAGGAGCCAGAGAGGCCCTTCCCAGCTCCAGTGTCAGACAACGAGCGTCACCCGGAAAACACAGCCATAGGCATCCCATCCTTGCGGGAGTCCCCTGTGGGGGGACGCACCCAGTTTACAGAAGAGGAAGCTGAGAGCTGGGTTCAGTTTGCTCCAGGTCACACCAGCCAGGCAATCCCAGCACTGGGATCGAGCCCTGCCCCAGACCAGATTTCACGGTCTCCCTACAGCCCTTCCCAGCTTCCACCCGGGGAGGAAGTCCCCACACATGGCCCTGAAGGTGAAATCCTGGGTCTCTGTTGACAGCTGGGGAAGAAGAGTGTTTCTTGCTGCCAGCCATGCACCCCATCCCTTGCTAGGGACCCTCCTCCAGCCCCGGCACCCCTTGCTGTCCCATGGCTCTGTAACATTCTGCAGCGATGCCTGTCTCTGTTCAGCCAACAGCCCCTAGGAAAGGCTGTGCTAACCTTGTTTATACTAGGGTGTGGCTGACTGATACATGTCTAACTGCTCCCCTTTGGCGATGCCGGCATTATAATCAAGGGCTCTGAGAACCTGAGCTTAGTGTCAGAGGAATGAGACTGAAGGATGCAGCCTCCAACAGCACTACAAGGGTCTTCTCAGGGGGTCCCCTCAAGTTACAGCCCTGTGCTGCCAGCAGGGAGGTACTTCAGGCCAGGTTGGAAGTCCAGGAGCTGTGCAATTAGCAGAGGAGTACGACTCACTATGCAGCTTCTGGACAGAAATCCTGCCTGAGAAGTGCTCCTGGGAGAGGTGGAGGCGCCCCCAATGCACGCGGAAATCTGCATGCTCATCCCCTCTGCATGTAGATGGCACAGACCACTGCATTGCAGCCCTCCCCTGAAAGGGCCCTGGCCGCAGCCCCTCCGTTCCTGCCTTCAGTTTTACCCTCATGTATTTACTCTAAGATCCGGCATTTCCCACAGTTCCTGGAGCAGACTGCCCTTCCTGCCCCCGCTCCTCTGTGTGCATCAGGTCAGCCCCTCCCACCTGGAGAGAGACTCTGCCTCATGGGTGCCCCTGTGGGGGGGCCACCAAGGAGGGCTCGATCCTGGGACAACCTCAGTGCAGGGATCCCCAAGCTTTGGCGACACTCGGCAGCAATCTGAGGGTCCTCTGTGAACATCTGATTGCTCAATTTATGTTTCTCCTCCCTCTGGCTTGACTCTCAGACACTCTGAGAACAAACCAAAAATAAAAAAGAATCCTTTCCAGCAAATTTGCTCATTTTTGCAAACCCTCACTCTGTTCCCCTCTGCCCTTGGAACTTGTCTCCCAAAGGAGGCCAGAGGGTCATTCCTGGGGGCGGAGGGTGGTTTCCAGCTTTGGCCAAGGAAGTCTCTGGGAAGGCAGCTGCCCCCATAGACTCTGACCTCTGACCTCTGGGGGGAAGCCCAGAATGGGGGCTACGGAGAACAGCTCCTGCCCCCTCTGTCCTACAGGAGAGGGCACCCCAGCTCAGGTCCTGGAGTTCCCTCTGGGGGACCGAGGTGGGGTGAGCCTGCCTCCTCCATCCATTCACTCATAGATGGAGTGACGCCATTCACTCATTCATTCATTCACTAATCCAAGGGCAGAGGGTGGGGCTGGTTAGATGGGTCTAAGTCTTGGACTTGGTGGCCGAATTCCCGTGAATCAAGAGGTGGACTCTGTTCTGAAATGCCCTCTGCCCGCCCCAAAGTGATCCCAGCTGGTCCCTGAAGCCAGGAGGCCCCCAGGAACTCCCCCCGCCACTCCCCCAGCACGCCCCCACCCTGAGGACCGCAGGCAGGATGCCAGCGACCTGGGAGAATGAGGTGAGCTGTCCTTGGTCCTCGTCCTCCTGGCGGGACCTTGTCAGGCAAATGGAAACCCTCAGTGCACATGAGGCTGTGGCCCAGAGATGGGAGGGGGCTGCCTCGTGCCACAGCGAGAAGGAGGGTGGGCTGGGACCAGGCCCGGCCTCTGAATTCTCGGTTCTCAGGCCCCTTACCATGTCTCTCCTCCTGCCCAGGGCACACAGCCTGGCGGTTACGAGAGGAGGCTCTGGAGACGGTCACTCTCAGTGCTGATGCTGCCAGCTGTGTGACCCGCAGGCGAGCGGCTTCACCTCTCTGGGCCCCAGCTTCCCCTTCTTTGTAAAGTGAGGTCATAATAACACCTGGGAGGGGCCTGGCCCTGCAGGTAGCGCCCTTAACGTGTTTTAACTCAAGTGGTTCCCACCCTAGAGTGCTGGGGGGTGGACACTTTATTAGAAGTCCCATTTTACTGATGGGAAAACCAAGGCCCAGAGGGTGAGGCAACTTGGTCTAGGAGGCCCAGCTGGTAAACGAGAGAGCTAGGGTCTAATGCAGGGGTCTTGCCAAGGCTTTGGGGCCAACCTTGTGGGGCCCCGTGAGACCCCAATGCATCGCGGCCTGAATGCGGCGCTGGACGTCGGGTGCGTGGTTAGTGCTCAGTACAGGTGGCGCGGTGAGTGGCCCTCAGTGGAGGAGTCAGGCAATGTCTGGAGACGTTTTGGGGGTTGTCACAGCAGAGGAGGGCACCCCTGGCCTCTGGTGGGTGGAGGCTAGGGACGCTGCAAAACACCGTAAAGGGCGCGTCATGGCCCCCACGACCCGAGAGACCCAGGCGCAAACATCCACAGTGCCGAGGCGGGGAAGCCCTGCGCTGTGACTAGTGTTCTCAGGAAGGGTCTTCCGTCCTAGGAATGGTCTTGCATTAACACACCCATCACGGCCTGCGCACCCTGGGGGCACTTTCCCCAGCCGGGCTGGGCTGGGCACCACCAGAAGCTGTGCCCCTGGGTCCTCTCAGTGCCTTCCTAGGGCAGAGAGCATACAGGGTGGCCAGCCTGCGCTGGGCTGGGCTGGCAGCGAGCAGTGATCCCCTGGCCCCACCCCAGTGGACGCCCGCTCCTTACTCGCCAGCAGAGGGTCCAGCGCCGTCTCCTCCATCTGAGCGTCTCCCATGCCCTGGCCTCAGGTGGGCACCAGCTCCCTGCGACAGGTGGGGACACCTCTACACCAGAATCTCAGGTAAGGTAGTAGAGGCCACTCGTGCGGGCCAGCAGAGTTTGCAAAATGAGTCAGCAAGCAAGAGGGCTCAGAGCGAATGGGTTAATCATTAATGCCAAGTTCAGACACTTTCCCAGGATCCCATTGGACCCCCGCCCTCCTGGCACCCACCAGCCTTGGCTGTGGTCCTGGGTGACCCACCCCATCAAGGCCCAGTTAGTCTGATTATCTGCTGAAGGGGGGGGGGTCAGTGCCCAGACACCCTTTCTCCCTTCAGCCATGCAGCTTCAGCTTTGAAAAATCAGGGTTGTTGAAGGAGAGTGGTCTCATTCACGACTCACACTAACTGCTTGGCCAGCAACAGTCCTTTGAGATCACCCTGCTGCATTTTCCCAAGCGTCACCTCTGTTCCCTATGCTGTGCCAGGCACTCAGCCTATATTCTCTCTTTGAATCTTCTCACCGTCCTTGACAATGAAGGTTGTGTGTCTCTATTTCATGGGTGAAGGGGTGAGGTCCAGGCGGGTGGCTGTCCAGCGACGGGTCTACTTAAGAGTAAGAGAGAAAAAGAAGAAATCATTTCTTCTGTTGGGGTCTCTGTTTCCTCCAGTCGTCCCTGCGCTGCAGGGCGTGGGGAGGGTTAAGGGAGGCAATGCAGAAAAGAATGCTGAGCATGGTGCCCAAGCATACAGTAAGCACTCAATAAATATTGGCTGTCTCTCATGTCACCGAGCTGTGTCTCAAAGCCAAGGAGCCTTGCCTGGTTCGCTCACAGGGGTGTCGGCATGCTGCACGTGTGGGATGAATGCTTATATCCGGTAACTTGGCCAAAGCCACGGGGCTGGCTGGGATCAACCCAGGTGGGTCTGATTCCCAGTGATGTGCTCTTTTATGAAATAGCATTCGGTCCCCGAGATATTATTCATCATCTGGGAAAGTGAATTAACTTCCTTTAGGTGGGCGGGTTTGAAAGCAGCGATCCGGGCTGTGGCCACAGGGCTCCCCGCCTCCCCCTGCAGACTCCATGCAGAGCCCAGGCCTGGTGACAGTGGCTCTCCTGATTAGGGGAGGGTGTGAGTGTGTGGACAGGTAGGGGAGGCGGGGAGGGAACGTGGGGAGACGGCTTCCTGGGGGTAGGGGAAACTAAGGGAGGTACTCGGAGGCGGCAGGCAGGGCGGGAAGCTGAGGACTGATTGCTACTGGGTTCCCCAGAAATCACCTCTGGGCTCCAGAATTCTATCCCAAAATAAAACCTGGGGTCCTGGCTCCCATAGCCACTGCAGACCCATTCTCCAGGACCTCACCTGAGAGTCAAGGGTGGGAAGTCGGAGGCTGCCGTTGGTGAGAGATGCAACGGTAAATTTTATCCATTTATTCACTCACTCATTCCCTTCCAGAAAACATGTCCTGAGCAGCTGCTATGTCAAAAAGGCTGCTTTGGGGTAGAGTGCAAAGACGGAAGTCCACCCGTGCTCCTCACAGCTAGTAGTGCACAGGGCAGCGGAAGGATCAGGTTTAAAACTTCCACTTTGAAAGTGAGAGTGATGCTCTCCTCTTGTCTCCGTTTTGCAAAAGCCACGTCCCCATCCGGGGCTCTAAACGTGTTCTACGCAGAAGCATCGGGTCCTGTTGAAGCTGTTGCAGCATCTCACACACACCCCCCCAACCCGGGGTTACATTTTCTCAGCTGTAGGTTAGGCTGGTCCACACACAGGGTGCCGATGCCAGCAAGCTGAAGGGCTTTGTTTAGCGCTTAAAGCCTCCTAATGGGTTTTCAACATTTACACTCATCTTATTATTAATACCAATTACTAAAACTTGGCCCTGCCAACTGTGGGTCTCGTTTTATAAATACTGTCCGGACAGGAAGGTTACCCACGGTTCTCCGCGGCAGCAACTGACTTATTTGCAAGAGGAAAGTTTGAAATAAATCCTCAGAGCAGGAGGCACCTCACCAATGAAGCTCTGAAGTCTGCCCTGTAAGAAGAGTCTCTGTTTTTGCTCAGACCCTGGAATAAAACTTTCAGAGGCTCTCCTGATCCTTAAATCACGCATGTGGAAGTTCAAAGCCGGGATCCGCCACCCGGCTGCTTGGAGGCGAGACTGGGTCATCTCTGGGGTTTGTTAGTGTCTTTAAAAAGTGACAAATGGTTGTTTCTAGAAGGAAATGATAACTGGGTTTGGACAGAGTTATTGGATGTTGTGGAAGGAGAGACGGCGCGGACGGCTTTTCCCTCGGTGCCCTCTGAGCCGCCCGCTCCACGCGGCTGTAAACAGTGAAATGCAATATTGCCTTATTTGGTCACAGAGCCAGGAGATCCCTTGCAGGGCCCTCTTTGCCTTTGCCTGTGTGAGGAACAATTAACTCCGTGTCCTTGTCGACCAGGCTGTGGATGTGGGTACTGCCTCGGTCGACCTGCTAGGACTTCAGGACACCCCCGTTTGGATGGAGCCCCCTGGGGTCCGGTGCTGACAGGCTTCTGGTACAGCTCTGACAGGTGCCGCCCAGGATGCTGCCTGAGTCAAGGGATTGTGGTCCTCAAGTCCGGGGCCCCGTGGGTTTGCAGCAGACTAGGTGTCCAGGTGCAGGGGACCAGGTGTCAGAAGAACCTCTTATTTCTTTGAAGTTCATCTGGATACACAGATTTCTTTAAATTTCTCTTTTGTTTAGTTGAAGTAGAGTCAACTTACCATGTTGTGTTAATTTTGGATACACAGATTTTAAACAACAAAACTGATTTTCTCAGCAGAGCAGGATTCCAGAAGGACTAGTGTCTCTGGATTTCAGGGGTATCCAGGGAAGACACCAAACCCAGGCAGGGAAACCAGATGTCGGTGTCACTGGGGTCCCAGGCTTGGATGCAGCTCTGCCACGCATCCTGGACAATGAAGTGGGGTTGACCGTGTGCTCACAGAGGAGGGCCTGGACCAGGGGCTGGACCACGGGCTGGACCACGGGCTGGACCACGGGCTGGATCACAGACCGGCTGGCTTCTGTTGGAGCGGTGGCTGGCTGGGGCTTCAACCCGGAGCCCAGAGACAGCCATGCAGAGGACGCTCCTGCCCCCAGGAGCAGCCTGAGGGGATTGGAAGTTCCCCTGCAGAGCTACCTGGTCCTCATGCTCCCTCTGGGGAGGCAGCCGTCCCTGGAGGTCATCTGCTCAGTCCACGTTCTCCATACCCGGGTGTTCCCTCTGATGGGCGACCTGGGGAAGGCCTGGACAGCGTGAATCTCAAGGAAAGGAAGAAGTGCAGAGGGGCCATGACTCACAGGGCGGCTCAGAGCGGGAAGGAAGCTCTGGTGCCCAAAGTGGTGGGTGAGGTGGTGGGGCCAGGCTTGGCATCAGAGGGCCCTGGGCTTTGGCTCCAGCCTTGCCGCGTCCTCTTTGTGGGGCTGTAGGCAAGTCAATCTCAGCCTCAGTTTCCTTACCCGTGAAATAGATAGAGAGGCCAGTGGCACACAGTAGCTGCTAAAATCCTATTGCTGGGATTCATGAAGTAATTGAATGAGAAAATGTCACTCAAGGTTTCCAAAATGTTTTGATTTCACCTATCGTTTATTATGATGGTGCACAAGAATGCAAATCCCAGGAGGCATCCCAAAGAGAAGATGCCCCTCCCCTTTCCTCTCCCATGCCTGCTGCCTGGGATACTGCTGTGATGGCTGGAGTGAGCACAGCCATTTTAGACCATGAAGTGGCTTGAGGAATGGAGGCGTCACAAAGCAGAGCAGCAAAATGTAAGAAGCCTGGGTCTCTGAAACCAGGGAGCATGTGCCCTGGGATTTTTACATGGAGAGTAAACAAACTTCCACTTTGCTTAAGACTGTGTGAAGGTAATTTGTGAACTATGAAGGTTCCTGCAACAGTGAGGTACTGACCCCGGCTCCAACACCCAGAGTGAAGGACAAATTGGTTAACCTGCTGCGTTTGATTTGCACCTTTGAAGTGGGTCCTGTTTTTATGCTGCTGCTGATTGGCCTTCGTTCTGCCCTTACCTTGTGATAATTCTTTGAGTTCACTCTCGTCATTCAGCGTCCTCACTCTGTACGCCTGAGTGCCCAGTCCTCTCCACCTCGCCCTGCACTGTGCCCTGTCTCCTCAAGGCTGATTGTCTTCTGGGTTCAGAATGGGCCTGGTACAAAGTCCTGGGACTCAGGGGACTTTGACAGTGTTGATTGCAGCTCTCACTCAGTGTAAGCTGGGCCACACAGCATCCTCCCAGCCTCTCTGCTTAAATGCTCCCAGGGACGAGGTGCTCACCACCTCCCATGCAGCCAGGTCCCAGTGCCAAGAGGCATCTCCCAGAGCTGAGCACCAACTGTATGCCCTGGGACTTCCCTACCTACCCTGGGTCTGCTCTCTGGGATCTATTCATTCCACAAAACATCACTAGGGCCCTGGTTTCTGTGGTGCTGAGCCAGCTGGTGGGGAGTGGTCAGGCCAGGCCAGGGTGACCAGCATCCCACTTGGCCGAGGACTGTCCCGGCTTGGCCCTGAAAGTCTCACATCTCAGGGACCTCTGCTCTGAACAAACTGGAGTGGTCGTCATTCTAGGGCGGGCTTTCCAAGCATATTCATTTCCTGCACTTGGGAAACCTGCCCTAGGCTGCTGTAACAAATTACAACAAACTGAGTGGATTTGAACAACGGAAATGGATTCTTTCACAGTTCTGGAGGCCACAAGTCTGAAATTAAGGTGTCAGAAGGACTGGTTCTTTCCAGAGGCCCTGAGTGAGAAGCTCTTCCACGTCCCTCTCCCAGCTTCTGGAACTGCTGGCAATCCTTGGTGCTCCTTGGCTTGTAGCTGCCTCTGTCCAATCTCTCCTCCATCTTTATGTCCCCTTCCTCTCTGTGTCTTCTCCTTTTCTGTCTTCTAATAGGCCACTTGTCACTGGATTTAGGACCCGATCCATCCTGAAGCCAGGATGATCTCATCTTGAGATGCTTAACTTGATGACAACTGCAAAAACCCAATTTTCAAATAAGATGGCATTCCCAGGTGCTGGGGTTTGGGACTCGGACGTGTCTTTTTGGGGACACCATTTAGCCGCCTACACCAAGGAACGAAACTGATGCTGGTTCTGGAAGTTTAAACATGACTTGACTAGGTGAAGAGGTAACAACAAGAGGAATCCCAGCCAGCAGAAGTAGCATGTGCAAAGGCCCTGTGGCCAGAAGGAGCTGACACCTAAAGGAATGTGTCTGAAAGAAGCCCAGTATGGCTGGAGCAGGAGGGAGAGGAGCTGCACAGAAGCATCCGGTGGGGGGGGGGGGGGGTCATACAGGATATGGGGAGGAGCTCGGCATTTTTTCGCAGCTGGAAAGGAAACTTCCAGTGAATGATAAGCCTTGAATAGCCCTCCACATGCCACACTGGCTGCTTTAGGGCCCAAGCTTTGACCACCTTCCCAGGCTTCCCATCCACTGGGCCACAATGGACGAGTCCAGGTAGGCAGACAAAGCTGCGTGGACCACCTGATTCTCATGTTATCACCTGCTGTCTCGGACAGGTGACTTGTGCTCTAGAGGTTCACCAGGGAGCAGCCTGCTGCTGGGGTCCCCCACAGCCCACGGGGGCTTTCCCTTGGGCAAGTTCTACCTCCCTGGGCCCTGGTTTCCTTGCCCATCAAACGAAGTGATGTGATGGTCCTTTCTCCCAGGGACATGGTCGTGACAAAGTGAGTGAAAAGTCTTGGGACACGGCTGGATGCAGAACTGGGGCCAGGTGAGTGGAGGTGGGCAGAGCAGCCTGGAGGCCACCCCCCCCCCCGCCCCACAGGGTCCGGGCTGGCTGTGTGAGCGTAGCCTTAAACACCTGCTCCCTTGGCCTCCACATCCAAATAAAACCAGCAACACGGCCCTGATGACGGCAAAGGTGGTGGGTGATAATTCTCCAAGAACTTCCCGATGTACCCGGCTCTTTAATGAACCTCGTCTTCTCATTCATTGTTTAAACCCACTTGTGCCCATTTGGCGGGTGGGAAAACTGACACTTGAAGAAAGTACGCAGCATGGCGGAAGCCATCCCCAGGGTAAGAGGCGGGAAGCGGAGCCGGGTCTCCTGGGCTTGTCCCAGCACTGAGATGCGGTGTCAGGGCCAGGGAGGCAGAGGCCGCCCACCCCAGCCAGGCTGGGCTTGTTCCCGGCTGAGGTGAGCATGCTGGGTCTCCAGAAACATCTCTATTGGAAACTTGAAAAAATCCCCATCATTAAACAATTAAGTGGAGGGGCCCGCATGACTCAGACATCTGATCTGAGAGCGAGTCCTTCTCCAAAACTCCTTCCAACAATTGAGAATAGTGGGTGTCCTTCTGCCCATTAAACTTGAACCCACTTTTCATTTCCCTACACGTCATGTGGTTATTTTGACTTGTCGACAAGGGTGCCTGGGCCTGCGGGGGTTTGGCGGGCATCCCGCGCAGCGCTTTTGTTTGGACCTGGAGATACGATCACAGCTGTCTTGTAAAGGCAGACCCAAGGAAAGGAGGAGAGTGCCGATTTTTTCCTTCTAAGATATGTTTTGAGTTCCGCCTCCTGGGCTGGGTTCCTGGAGAAATGCATAGGAGACCTTATTTGGGATTATTGAGTTCCTTGGATTTTATGGATGTTAAACACGCACTCTCAGCGCTGTCTGGGCTTCGGTTGCTGGGTGGGTGACAGCGACCTCGTGGGAGGCTGCGTGGCTCTGGGGAGAAGCCGGCAGACCGGTCACAGCTGGGGCTGCTGTGTGGCTGGGCGAGCTCCTTGGCCTCTCTGGGCCATCCCTTCCCCACCGAGATGAGACGTGTGGGCTGAGAACAGACAGCCACGGCTTGTCAAGCACTCTCTGTGTGCCCAGAGTGGATCCAGACACTAACGTTGGGTGGGTGAGGCAAGTGAGGCTCAGAGACGTTTAGCAGCTCTCTCAGGGGCACAGAGCCTGCAAGCGGTCACACCAATCTAGATCAGTGTCTGCA
Organism: Camelus bactrianus; assembly: GCF_048773025.1. Taxonomy (NCBI): domain Eukaryota; kingdom Metazoa; phylum Chordata; class Mammalia; order Artiodactyla; family Camelidae; genus Camelus; species Camelus bactrianus. Next base: position 3,524,899 of record NC_133548.1, read on the forward strand.
CAGATCCTACTTTCAACCACCAGCTTTCACTGTCCAGTGAACGCTTACAAATGCCAGGGACCTGTCATTCTGCAAGCCAGGTTTTTCAAAAACCCCCTTCCAGGAATGTAAAATGGTGCACCCACTGCAAACAGTTTGGTTCCTCAATAAGTTAAACAGAGAATTATCACAGGACTCAGCAATTCCACTCCTAGGGTATGTACCCTGGAGAACCGAAAACTCATTCAAATGGAGGATCACATGCTAACGTTCACAGCAGCATTTATTACGATAGCCAAAAGGTGGAAATGACCCAGATGTCCAGCAAACTGTGGCCTATCCATGCAATAGAATATTATCCATCCATATAAAGGAATGACACTCTGACACGTGCTACACCATGGACGAACCTTGAGGACATTATACTAACTGAAAGAGGGCTGTAAACTGTATCATTTCACGTATATGAAATTCCAGAATCGTCAGATCTACAGAGACAGAAAGCAGATTGGTGATGGCAGGGGCTGGGAAGAGGGGGCGGGGGGAGTGCTAACGAGTACAGGGTGTCCTTTCGGGGTGGCAAAGATGTTCTGGAATGAGATGCTGGTTGGCGATGTTTGTACAACATTGTGAATTCACTGAACTGTGCAAACTTAAATGGCTAAAATGCTGACTTTTATGATATGGGGGTTTTACCACAGTTTGGAAAATTCCTTTTAGATTTGAGGAACCTGAGGCTCAGTCTTACACTGGCAGCAGTTTGGCGGGTGGGGGGAAGGTCGGTGAGGAAGGCCTGGTGGGGGGCTGTGGACAGCAAGGCTGGGAAGAGGACATGTGTCTTCCTGGGACTTAGCAGGAATTACTCCTGGATGCGAGATGTAATCGCTCCCTCCGTCTCACCTGAGGAACTTTCAGCAAAAGATTTTGTTCGTAGATTCTCTGATGTGGGTGGTCTTTGTCTCAAAGGGTAAGGTGTCGGAGTCTTGAGGTCGAGGCTGACACGGAGGGAAAGAAGACGCCATCTCCAGGGGCAGTCGCCGGGGCCCCACGCGTCCTGGATCTGTGCGCAGGGAGCGCGTCTGTTACCTGTCCTCAGCGAGCCGGTGCCGACTCTGTATCATGGACGTAAGTCACTCATGGACCCCCGCATCCGCAGTGGCCGGAGACGGCGTGTGGGGTCTCCAAGACATGTGAGTTTGCTTCCTGGCACCCAGTCCCCTCTCCAGGAGCAGGGCCCCAGCTTTCCCTGGGGGCTGTCTTCCCTACTCCAGTCATGAGGTCCCAGTGGAGCTGGCCCCCTCTTCAGCTTTGGGGCGGCCGATGCCCCAGGCGGGCCTTGAGCCCTGGCAGTCTTGGGCTGAGGTGACAGGTCCAGGGATGGCCCTGTGGCCCGAGCTGGTCCAGTGAGAGTTGGCTTTGCTGGGATCCCGGGTGACACCCAGCCTGGAGATGCTGGTGAATCTTTCTTTGCCAGCCTTTGGGGACAGCGAAGCGGGTGGCCTAGTTGGAAGCTGGGGAGGCAGAGTTCCTAACCCGGCCCAGCGGGGCCAGCGGGTGGATGCCTTGACCTCCCCCACAATGTGACCTAATCATTCTTTTCTGTAAGGTTGAGTTAGGTTTCTGTCACTTGCCACCAGAAATGCTTAGAGAACACAGGCGCTGTGGAAGTTTCCTCTGCCCTGCAGGCTCGGGTGGGAGCTGTTTGAATCAGCAGCAGCTGATGGACCAGGAGGGCGCTGGACACAGCAAGGAAGGGGAGAAAGCAGGGCACGTGGGGGGGCCCTGGGAGGACATGCAGGGTCACGCTCCTCCTCACTGTGGCCGTGGGGTCAGTGCCTCCTCGGAGGGTCAGACATCCCCACCCTCACGTTTCGGGAGGAAGGCGTTCTGGCTTTGGGGTCGGCCAGACGTGGGGGTGGCTCCAGACGTGTGACCTTGGGCTGGACTCGTGTCCTTGAGACTTCAGTGTCCTCACCTGCAAGTCATGGGCCGTGATGCCCGACACCAAACATGTGGCCGAGTGTCGCTTGGGTCTTGAGTAATCTGGCTCAGATCCTGGCTCCATCACTTACTTGCCACTTAAGCCCCTCCTGCCTCAGTTTCCCTGTCTGTAAATTGGGAGTAACAAGGGGTCCTCCTTCTTAGGGCAGCTGTTCAGCAGGTGCATTTGTGAGTGGTACGGCAGCTGGTGAGCACCAGCCGTCTCTGGTCCCTGGCAAGGTTGTGTTGAGGACAAAGGAGACAGTCTGGCCAGGGTACAGAGGTGCCTCCCAGTGGGGGTCCTCCCCTGCACCCCACTTCCAAGCCATTCCCAGAGTCAGAGATGGCTGGAGCTGGCCTCTCTCCAGAGTAGACCGATCTGTCACCCGGTGATAGCCGTGCCTGAAGTCCTTGCCTGGTGCTCAGCTGTGATGCCAGCGTCCAGGAATGCCCCGGCCCACAGCCTTCGGTCTCCTCTCTGGGAGCTCATGCATTATGGCTGAAAAGATAAATAAATGCCGTAAGCCTTGCTGGGTCGCCTGCCCCGCTGATGGCCGGCATCTGCAGACACGGAGGGGGCGAGGGGGCAGCAACACGGGCTGCACAACAGATTTGACTGCTCCCTGTTACAAATGGGGTGTGAAGGAGGCCCAGCAGGGGGCCTGGCGGCTCCCTCCTCTGCCTTGGAGGGAGCAGGCACTGGCCCGACCTGGCCTGACCCTGCCTGCGCGTGTCTGGGGCCCCCGCAGCCCCTCGCTCCTCCCTGTGCCCTGTGCCTCCCCCAGGACCCCCGCCCAGCCCCTCCCCTGACCCCCCCCACCGCCCTCCTCTGTCCTCTCTGCCGCTGCCGCTGCCCGGGCCTCTCCCTCCGCCTCCTTCCCACTCCCACCCTGGGTTACATCAAAACTCCCTGAGGAGGCAGCCCCTCCCTCAGCTCCACCGAGGTGGCCTGTGCTGGGAAGAACTCTCCTGCTGGCCTTCAGAAATTTGGATCAAGGCAGATTTGAATTAAAATGAGACCCGACTAGGTCTGGAAATCTTGATGTTAAAAGAAAAAAAAGGAAGATGTTAAATTAAATCTGTGCCCCTGATTTTACCCCATTGGGAAGGCACTGTGCTCATTAACCAAGGAATGTATCATTTATAGGATTTTTGACCTAGATAGAATCCAAAGGCCTCCAGCCTCAGCATCGTGGGCCGCAGGCCGAGGGCCTCCCAGGGGACGGTGGGCAGGACGCCCGACGTCAGAGCCGGCTTCGGGCGTGCGACCCCACAGGCACGCAGAGCCCGGGCCGGGGCCGTGCTTGGTTTAATGCTGTGCTGTCTCTGACTTTAAATGCTTATCATTTTAGCGCCTTTGTGTGCCCAGGCGTGCGTGCAGGGCAGAGGCGCCAGGTGCAGGCTCCCGGTCCCTGTGAGTCCGCGCCAGCGCGAGCTGGGGGGCACCACGGGGGAGCCCGGTGAAGCCCCAGTGAGCACGGGGTCAGCATTCCGGCCCAACTCAGCAGGCAGGGCCCTCGCAGCCCCGGGGCCGCAGTCAGTCGCAGGAAGACGCGCCGGTGGTCCATCCGTCAGCCCCTTCTTACCCCCCCCCGGTACCGGCCAAGCGCCTGCCGGGACACGTGCGGTGCAGGAGGAGGGGGACGCGCGGAATGAAGCAGCAGAGGCAGCTGGGCCAGTGTGTCCACTGGCCTGGAGAAAACAAAATACACGTGTGTGTACACACCGCCAGGGTCGGGTTATGTCACTTCAGTGATCCCGAGCACGTCGCCGGCTCTTACACTTGCATTCAAAGCTGGACCCGCACAAGAACAAGAAGAACAAAATTCATGCTCATAATTTGAAAGTCTAACTTTTCTCTGCTTGCTGTTACATTAAACAGCAAATTAAAACAAACATCATGACAAGTCGAGAAAGACATTGCAGAGGAAGGACAAGAGGCTCTGGGGTGCAGAACCTCCACGGGCACTTCGCCCCACTCTTTGGACAAGGCCCCCCCACATCCCGCAGCCGCCTGGCTTACATGCATTTCCATTTCCTCAGCAGCTCTGCAGCCAACGCGCGAGTTCACTCCCTGCGGCGATGCCGGGACCACTTTGCTACTGGAGGCCCCTTGTACGGGCCGGAACACCGAGGCCCCCACTCATCCTGCCTCTCCCACACCCTGGACAACGGCGGGGTCCTGGCCTTGCCCTTGGACTTGTCCAGATTTCTCTTACTGCAGCCGGTTCCTGCAGCACCTCCTGTCCAGGCGGCCGCTGTGGTCTGTAGACCCCTTTGGCCTCCCTCCTCCAGTCGGGCTGCAGGACCGCTGCTCCCAGCTGCGGGCCAGTCCGTCCAAAAGGCTCCCTCTGCTCACAGCTTCAGTCTCGGGACACTGGGGCTCCCTACCCACTGCTGCTGGCCCTGGGCACGTGCCTCCATCTTTGGTTTCTCTTTTCTCTGTTCACACCTGTAAAAATAGCTCCCTTCAGTAACTGTGCTGAGGTCACCCTGTTGCGTGGGCCGTGTCCTTCCTCTTGACACGGACACTTCTAGGAGGGGTCTCAGCCCTTGGAGAGGCAGCCAGGGAGGAAGGTGGCATGGAGTAGGGCAAGGCTGCCTCTCTGTGCCAAGAGCACCTGGGTCAGCTGGGATTGTCGTTACTCAGAAGCACAAGCTGAGACCCAAGGATATTTCCACGAACTGTGATGCTGGGAGTGTCGGGGACTGGGGTTTCCAGAATGTTCTGGAATGTTCCAGAATGTTCAATGCACCTGGGGGGACCACAGACCACTTGGGATTTTCACCTCTTTTTGCATCTGCAGTGTGTGGAGATGCTGGTGCCTGGATAGTGCGTGTCCCCGTCCCTGTCACCGGGTGCTGTCTTGGGGGGCCTCCAGGCCACATGGCAACCTTATGCAGATCAGGTTCAGGTGCGCCTACCCCCCGACGGGGCTGAGCAAGACGCCGAGTTCCGAGATCCGCGCTGGGAGCGATGCCCTGAGCTGCTGGCCCTGGTGCAGCGCACGGAGCACGTACGACATGGGCACGTGGCTTCCGGGGAAGTCCAGGCGAACTGTGAACTTGGAGGTTTTATTTCTGGGCTGTTTGGACAGTTTCTCGAGAGAACAGAGGAGAGATGCCGCTGGGTCCCTCCAGATCCACACGTTGGAGCCTAACCCCAGGGGATGGTGCTGGGGCCTCTGGGCTGGGTTTGGGGTTAGAGGAGGTCCTGGGGGCGGGACTCGCCGTCCCATGGGAAACAGGGGGTACTTCTCTCTATCAGACCTTCTTGTCCAGCTGCCCTCCTCAGGGCGTCAGCGAGCTCCTCCCTGTCTGCCCTGCCTTCCACCTGGGGCCTCTCCTCCCCGTCTCAGCAAAGCGAAAGCCTCCTTCCTGGCGAGGCAGCGAGCAGCCCAGCCGTGCTCCCCTGGGTCCCGTCTTGTTACACAGAAAAGCACAGAGAGTATAAACAAAACCGCAAGCAGTCTTGCCACCTGGGGGCAGGTTTTATTGGTCTTTCGTCCGTCGTTATTGTGAACCATCTTTCTACAATATTGGGTTCTCCTCTCTGAACCGTGGAGCCCACTCACTCACCCACCCACTCAGCTATCCATCCACCCACATATCCACCCATCCACCCACCCATCCGCCCATGTATCCATCCATCCATCTCTCCTCCCTCCCTCCATCCATCCATTCGTCCTTCCTCCATCCGTCTAGCCATCAATCTACACTCCAACTTCCCTTCCTCTCTCCTTTCTCCCTCCTTTCTCTCCCTTCTTCATCCCACCCAGGAAGTGGTTGCTGATCACCGGCCATCTCTACCCTCTCTGATTAGTGTCCACTAGGAAATGAGTCTTTCCTGATGGAGGCCCCTCAAGGCTAAATTCCCACATCCCGGGGACCAGCCTCAGAGAATGGGCAGGTTACCTGAGTGTGCCCCAACTCTACAACTCCTGCAGATTCGGATTTGGAATTGTTTTCTTGTGACTGGCTTTTGCTAATTTGCTTCATGCTGTTACATTCTGGAGGCCAAGAGCACCAGCACCCCTGGGAGCCTTAGCTCTCTTAAGTTGTGGATCGCCAAGGTCTGATTTGTTACTCCAAGTTTCTGCCAGGTGAGACCGCGAAGGAAGTCCCCCTCCATGATGCCCAAGGGGGTCCTGCCCTCTGACCCTGGAGCAGGTCACCCTACAGAGACCAGGCAGAAGTCCTGAGATACGATCTTTGACCAGAAGAGGCGAGACCCAGAGCCCTGGCCGCAGTGAGCACTGGAGCTGCCATGGGTTAGCGCAGTGAGAACCCTGGCTGTCCCAGCCCCCGAGACCAGCAGCCTCAGTTTCCCCGCTGTTCCAGCCCCTCCTCCCACCCGGACAAGGAGACTTTCCTCTAACCCGGTGCAGCTGAGCAGGGGCCTGGGGTCCTCTCGCCAGCACTTTCCCTCCCAGGGTCCTGCCCGGTCCACCCACCTCAGGCCCCGGAGGCAAATTAAAAGGGTGCTTTCTCGTGAGGTGCCAACGACTTCGTCACCAGGGAGTCAGCGTTTGCCAGGGAAATGCTGGCCTGTCAGGAGGTGGGACCGTCCCAAGGGATCTTAACCGAGGATCTGCGCCCAACAGGGCGAGACCGGACTCCCTTCTGCCAGGGCGGGTCTCAGTCTTCCCCTGCTCATGCGAGAAGAGCGCCACGTTTCTGTGCGGTCACCGACCCCTGTCCTGGCGCCAGAGGACTCTAGCAGGCCTTCCACATGGTTCCCAATTCCAAACAACGGGGCCCGGGTGTGGGGGATGAGTCTCTGACGTGTCTCAGGGACAAGCCCAAAGGTGTGAAATCAGGATGGGCTTCCTAGGGCCCGAGGTCAGCCTGGAGGGGGCCCCGCCCGGGGCCGGGCATCCGTCCCTCCCGGCCAGCCTGGGGTGCGCCGCGGCCCCGGGGGGCTCTCCAAGCCTCTCAGCGGGAGTCTTTCGCTGCGGCTCTCTCGGTGCTGGTCCTGGAGACTCTCCCAGTGCTGGCTTCCGGGTTTGGCCCGGGTCAGTCCCTGTAATAGCCTCCCCCTGGGACCTGGTCTCTCCACTGCAGAAGGCAGCGTGGGAACCGGCCGAGGAGGCCTCAGGGCGCCCTCTGATGCAGACCCCCCACTACTCCTGAGTCTGGCCCCCATGGGAGGTGGGAGGGGCGCCCGGGCAGAGCAGGCATTCTGTCCTCCGCATCCATCACGTGGGCAGAGGGGATGTCCACTTCCCACGGCTGTTTCCACGAGCCACTGAGTCTCTTCCGGACCCCGTGCTCAGTGGGAATTCCACATGCAAAGTTCTCTTCTTCTGAGATCTGGTTAAGGACCTGCATCCAGCCTGTGAGAGTGGCCTCGCCCAGCATCCACCAGGTCGTCGCAGTGACTGGACTCACAGGGTGTCCTGGTGGCCTGCTCTTCTCCGGGGTGGGTCCCACCAGCCGATTGGCCCCCGCCCACCAGGGCCAGCCTTTGGAGGTCTCCGTGTGTCACCAGCAGATCTGCTTCACCATCGAGAGTAGAATCTGCTTGGAGAGGGGTCAGTGGCTGGGTTGGGCAGTGTCACCGCAGTCTGGAACCTGGCCCTCTGCCACCAGCAGAGAGACAGGCCTCGTCTGGGTCAGTTTCACTCATTCATCTCTCCGTCAGGTGCTAGGAATGCGTGTGGGGCCAAAGCACAGCAGTCCTGCCCTGCTGGGGCTTCAGGCCCAGCAGAGGAGAAGGACATTGAACCGAAAAAGCACGCGGATGATGAGACTTGTCGCCTGGGACTCGTGGTGATGGCGAGGCCCTGGGAGCCCGGAGGGCGTCCCACGTGGGAGCTGGGCCTTGCCAGGGAGGCCAGGGAACACCTCCCAGAGAAGATCACACTCGAGTTGAGATCTGAAAGTGGCCTGGGTGGACAGGAAGCAAGCCACCAAAGGCTCCGGCACCAGGGCGCGGCTGGTTTGCTTTTCGGGTGGAGCCGAGGTTGGAGGGGCTCTGGGGCAGAGGTGGCGAGAGCTGGTCGGAAGCGACGGTCCCCGGGGTGGTGTGGGTGCAGACGGGAGGAAAGGACAGATAAACAGAATGCGGGGCCCTCTCCCTCCGAGGGTAAGCCGCGTCAGTGGAGGTCGCTGTGGAGTTCTAGTCCCGGCGTGCGTGCGGCCTGGCTTGGCCTACAGCCTCCCACTTCTGGCTGCCCTGACCTTCACCCTGCTGGTCTCTCCAGGGTCTCTGCCTGTGTGGGTTTGGGCCTGGGAGAAAATCGTGTGTGTATTCCTAACACAAGCCCCGGGGGCTGCCCCCCTGGGGGTCCCGGGGAGCCAGGCACCTGTTGTGGTTTTATTTATGAGCCAGTCCTCCAGCATCTGGCTCCTTTGAGCCTCTTGGCAGTAAAGCTCTTTTATTTCCTGAGTGATTTGGTCTGAGTGGTCCCTTCACAGGCCCACGGAGGGAGGCCTGAGGTCATAGGCAGGTGGGGTCAAGATTCACACCTGCTCCGGACACAGGGCACCTGGCCCTGCCCTGCCCCGCCTGCCCCTGGGCGCCCCCTTCCTTGCCGAGTGGAGAAGTCGGGTCACGTGCAGCTCACTGGGCGTGGGGAGGCCGAGCCTGACGTCGGGATGGGCCTGCGTCTTCTCCCTTCCTCTCCCCTGCGGGCCTCCTGGGCTCAGGCGGGCTGCCCGGGGGCCATGGCTCCCAGGGAAGCTGGGGGTCCTGTGGTTGTGTCCTCCAGAGGACACCTGGTGATGTCTGAAGACATTTTCTGGCTGTCAGAACTGGGAGTGGGGAGGCTATTGGCATCTAGTGGGCAGAGGCCAAGGGTGCTGCCCAGTGTCCTTCAGGGCACAGGACAGGTCCCCACAACAAAGAGAGTTCTGGGCCCAAGTGTCAACAGTGCTAGCAGAAGCCCAGTCCAGCCTTAGTGTTTCATTGATCTTGGGGTTCCTGGGGTGCCGAGGCACTAGCCCCCTATATTTCCATCTTTAATAGAGATTTGCTGGGGGCACTGGCAGATTGACCAGGAATGGCTCACATCCCTGGGGACAGAGCAGAGCATGGGGCAGTTACCCTTGAATGCGGTTCCTGCTGTCATGGGGGTGACGGAGAGCAGCCTCCTGACCTGGATCTGCCTCAGGGATGTGGCTTTGTGGGAGGGGCAGAGGACAAACAAGGCCCAAGGGCATAACATGTGCAAAGGCCCTGAGGCCCCACCCCTATTAGGTTAACAGACATCTGTCTCAACTGAGGAGGTGGCAGAGAGAAAAGTGCCCCCGGGGCCTCGGGGTCAGGTCCAGCCTGGGAGCCTGTGACTGCTCTGCTGGGCACCCTTGTCCCTCCTGGGCCCCTGGCTCCCCAGCACTCATTCATCTGGCCTTTGACCCCACCGTCTCTGGGGAAGAATGCTGACAGCAGCCGGGCCTGCAGCAACTCAGGCTTCCAACATGACAAATGGCAAATCCTGAGATCACCGCCCACGACACGGCAAGGACAACCCCGTCCTCACACTGTGGCCAGAAACACAGCCCGGGATGGTTTGCTAATATGTCTTGGAGCCTGCCCAGCACCCCGGCCTCGGCCACCCCACCGTCTCCCAGGACTGAGTGACCCATTCTCATAGCATGCAGGATGGGGGGGGGGCAGCGCCAGGGGACAGCTTGGGGGCGATTCCCCAGGAGCCCACAGCCAAGCCCACCCTGGTAGGCAGGGAAGCCGTGCCCCGCCGTGTCCTCTTGGGCACCCAGAAGGGCCAGACACCCTGGGAGCGCTGGCTGGGGCATGGGGCATCCGTGTTTTGCAGACACGTCCACTTTCTCTGCTGTGAAACCTCGCCGTTGGTCTTCGAACTTGGCGGATAGACTTCCCGGCCAAGATAATGTCCCAGCAACCTCTCGGGGTGACGGGGACACCCGTGGTCAGAGTCGCAAAGTTGTTTACATTGGGTTTTATGGCATTTGAGAGAACTTGGCAATTTCAAAGCTGGGAGGATGGTTGATCTGAACTTCTAAAAGTTGATCCTGGGGCGGCGGGGCCTAAAAACAGATGAACTGACTTTTCAGGAACGTGAACTCTAAAATTTCCAATCACCCCCGGGCGTTCGGAGGCCGCCTGGCTGGAGGAGTCTGCATCCTCTCTGTAAAGGCACATCTCCCGCGAGAGGCCGCGGGTGCGCGCGCCGCCGGCGCTGCCTCCTGGTGCTGGAGGGGTCGGGCTCGGGCTACTGGCGACTCGTGGGGAAATGTGAGGATGGGGGTGGGCCGTGGGGCTGGGGGGATGCCTGGGACTGGATCAGAAAGAGAAGCCACAGGTTCTGAAAACCTCAAGTGGAGAGTGGAGTAGGTGATCACTAGTTGTAGGGAGACAACCGAGCAAGTGTGTTCTCTAAATGACAAAGATGGCAACGACATTGTGGTTGTTCTCTTACTGTTGTGATGGTTTTGAAAAGAACCAAGGATAATGCAAAAAAAGAAAAAAAAAGGAAAAGGAAAAATGGAAAAGAAAAGAAATCATACTAAGTGAAGTAAGTCAAAGACAAATAGCATACGATATCATTGATCCGTGGAATCTAAAGAAAAACGAGACACATGAACTTACTTACAAAACAGAAAGAGACTCACAGATGTAGAGGACAAACTTATGGTTACCAAAGGGGGAAGGGAGGGGAGGGATAAATTAGGAGTTTGAGATTAGCAGATACAAACTACAATACATAAAATAGATAAACAACAAGAACCTACTGTGTAGCGCAGGGAACTATATTCAGTATCTTGTAATAACCATTAATGAAAAAGAATATGAAAAAGGACATATATGTACAACTAAATCACTCTGCTATACACCAGAAACTAACACGACATTGTAAATCAACTACACTCCAATTAAAAACAATTAAAAAAAAAGAAAAGAAAAGGAAAGAAAAAAGAATATGTCCCTGGAAGAAGAATCGCCAGGTTAAATTGACAGGTGTCTTCCAGCCGACCTCTGCAGAAGGCATGTAGACTCATACTCCGGACAGCAACGAACGAGGCTCCCCCCCAGCACGGTGAGTTCCCCACCCTCAGAGTCTCTGGTTGGTGAAGATGTGCAGCCCTCTCTCTGATTTGGGTTCAGGCTGAGTATCTTTCACCTGCGTAAGAGTCACCTCTGTCCCTTTTCGATGAGGTCTCGGTGCACAGACTTTGCCCACGTTCCCACTGGGCAGTTGGTTTTTTCTTGTGTCCTCATGAGCGCTGCTTCTGAACAGTGCCGGTTCACGTCCCTTCTGGGAACGTGGTGCAGCTACGCTTTCTAGCCGTGTGGTTAGTGTCAGACGATAAGTTGTAAAGGGCAGTTTGTGTGTCACTAGTGGGTTGAGTCTCTAGCTGCAGTTTGACCTTGGACTTCTTCCTTTCTGCCTGGCACAGCAGGCTGGCTACATTTGAGATAGTCCCTGAGAGACTACAATGAGCCCAGGATGGATGTGTATCGTGAGCTAGAAGTTGACTATTGCGGTTTAAACCCTGGCACTTTGGGGCTGTTTTGTTACTGCAGCACAACCTATCCTGGACTGATTAGTACATTTTCTCATTGATTCATAAAAGCTCTTTATTCATTAAGGAAATTAGCTCTTAATCTATAATACTAATGGCAAATATTCAATATAGTTACTTTCTTTTGACATTGTGGTATTTTTTTTGCCATTAAACAATAACAATTTATGTATAGTCAACTTTACCAGTCTTTTTCTTGTGGATTTTTTTTCCCATATAAGAAAGACTTGCCTACTTCAAACACTTTAAAAAAAATCTTCCTTCTTTTCTTTTTATGGCTTTTTATGACTTTATCTGTTGATGGACATTTGGGTTGTTTCTGATTTGGGGCTATTATGAATAATTCTGCTATGAATGTGCATGTACAAATTTTTGCATAGAGCTGTGTTTTTATTTTTCTTGGATATTGGAGTTGCTGGGTCATATGATAACTCTGTGCTTAGCATTTTGAGAAACTGCCAAACTGTTTCCCAAAGTGGCTGCACCATTTACATTCCCACCAGCAGTGTATGAGGGTCCCCATTTCTCTACATCTTCACTAACATTAATTATTGTCTGATTTTTTAAAAACTGAGGTATAATTGATGTACAATATTACATACATCTCAGATATATAACATAGTGACTCACAATTTTTAAAGGTTATAGTCCATTTACAGTTATTATAAAATACTGGCTATATTCCCTGTGTTGTATAATTTATCCTTGTAACTTACTTATCTTATACATAGTGATCTGTACCTCTTAATATCCTCCCTGTATCGTGCCCCTCCCCCTTCCCTCTCCCCACAGGGTAACCCCCAGTTTGTTCTCTGTATCTGTGAGTCTGTTTCTTTTTTGTTGTATTTCCTAGTTTGTTTTACTTTTTAGATTCCATGTATAAGGGATATCATACAGTATTTGTCTTTCTCTATCTGACTTATTTCACTCAGCATAATGCCCTCCAAGTCCATCCATGTTGTTGCAAATGGCAAATTTCATCCTTTTTTATGGTTGAGTAGTATTCCATTATATAATTGTCTTTTTTAAAAACTTGAGCCATCCTTGTGAGTGAGAAGTTGTTTCCCATTGTGGTTTTGACTAGCATTTCTCTAATTACTCATGATATTAAGCACCTTTTTATATGCTTATTGGCCATTTGTATATCTCCTTTGGAGAAATGTCTATTCAAATACCTTGTCTATTTCTAAATTGGATTATGTGTTTATTGTTGAGCTGTAAGAGTTCTTCATATATTCTAGAAACGTGCTCCTTATCAGATGTATGGCTTGCATATCTTTTTCTCCTGTTATATAAGTTGTGTTTACATTTTCTTGATGGTGTTGCTTGCAACATGAAAGTTTTTTGTTTTGATTAAATTCAGTTTACCTGTATTTTTTCTTTCATTGCTCGTGTTTTTGGTGTCATTTCCAAGAAGGCTTTGCCTAACCCAAGTTCATGGAGATTTAGCCCTATACTTCTAGAACTTTTATAATTTTAGCTTTTATGTTTAGGTCTATGATCCACGTTTAGTTAATTTTATGGTATAAGGAAGGGGTTCAACTGAATTATTTTGCCTGTGGATATCCAGTTGTTCCAGCACCGTTTGTTGAGAATATTTGTCTTTCCCCATCAAATGGTCTTGGTACCCTTGTCAAAAATCAAGTGGCTATAGATGTGAGTTTACTTCTGGACTCTATTCCGTCCTGCAGGTCTGTAAGTCCATCTGCATGCCTGTGCCACGCTGCTGCGTCACTGTAGCTTTGTAGCAAGTTTGAAATCAGGAAGGATGAGTCTCCAAATTTGTTCTTCTTTTTCAAGATTGTTCTGTTCATTCTGGGTCCATATGAATATTAGGATCAGCTTGTCAATTTCTGCAACAACAAAAACAAAAGCCAGCTTGGATTTTGATAGACGTTGCACTGAATCTGCAGATCAATTTGGGGAATATTGCCATCTTAGTACTGTCTTCTGATGGATGAACAGGCAACCTCTTTCCATTTATTTAGATCTTCTTTAACTTCTTACATTTCAACACTGTTCTCACAGCTTCCAGTGTATGTCTTGCAGCTCTTTTATTAAATTTCTTCCTAAGTGTTCTATACTTCTTGCTGCTATTACAAATGGGCTTGTTTTCCTAATTGTATTTTCAGTTCGTCCATTTATGACATATAGAAATACAATTGGTTTTTGTATATTGACCTTGTCTCCTGCCACATTAATGAGCTTGATTTCTAGTTCAAATAGTTTTTTTAGTGGATTCCTTCCTAATTTCTATATACGAGAGCATATCATCTGCGAACAGAGGTAGTTCCACTTCTCCTTTTGTAATCTAGATGCCTTTTATGCCTTTTCCTTGCTTAATTTTTCTGGCTAGAACCTCTGGTGTGACGCTGAATCAAAGCCTTTGTCTTGTCCCTGATCTTAAGGGGAAAAGCACCCAGACTTTCACAATTAAGTTGGTGTTAGATGTGAGTTTTTCATAGATGCCTTTATCACGTGGAGGAAGTTTCACTCAATTCCTAGTTGGTTGGGTTTTTTCATCATGGAAGAGTGTTTTGTTAAATGCTTTTCCTACATCTGTCAGGATGAACTTGTGGTTCCAACTTTTATTCTAACAATATGGTGTATTATGTTGATTGATTTTCATATCTCAAACCAACCTGGCATTCTTAGGATAAATGTTATGTGATCATAGGATATAATCTTTGTATATGATTTCTATGTTTCTGGGTTTATTTTGCCAGTGTCTCCTTGAGGGCTTTTGCATCTATAGTCCTTAGGATTCGTAGTGTCTAGTAATATTCTGTTTCAGATTCTTGCATGATCTATAGTTTTCAAAATAGTGTTCTACCTTTATTGAATTTGGTATCAATGTTACTAGCTTTTTCTCAAGATTTGTGAAGCTCTTTTACTTTTTCCAGGCCCTGGAACAGTTTAAATGTATTGGAATGATCTGGTCCCTAAAACTGTGTTAGGGTTCCCGTGGGAAATCACAGCGCCCGGGGCTGCTTTGGTGTGGGACAGAGCTCTCTATTTACGGACGTCATTATTTTTTATGGTAATTGGGTCATCTTCTTTTTTCTGTCTCTTCTGGGGTTAAGTCTTCTAATTTACATTTTCTTAGAAAGAATCTGTTTTATCTAAGCTTACAGATTTATTTGCACTGAGTTGATCAAAGCATTCTTTTGTAGTTTCATCAGTTTTCTCTGTCAATATTTCTCAGTTTGTATTATCTTATTCTGTATATGTATATAATTAATTTGTACATATGTATATAATTAATTTAGTTAGATTAACTGCCTTTTTCCCTCCAAAGAGGCAGCTTGGCTGAACCTTTCTTGGAATGATGCTGTAACTGGAGATTCACCTCTGCCCTTCCCTGTCTCCTTCTGTAGGTGTCAGCCCTGCATTGTGGGCTGAAGGCTCTTTGCTATTCCTCCTGCTGCTCCCTCTGTGTCAGATCTGATCTTCGCATCTGGCTCTTGGCAGACCCAAACAAGTCCCAGTCATTTCTTGGCTGCAGTGTGAAGAATGGACTAGAAGGGGTGGGAATGGGGCTGTCTGCTACAGTGGTCTGGGAGCCAAGGGACTCTGGCCTGATCTCAGGAAGCGGGGAGCAGTCGTGGGTATACAATAGGGGATGGGTCTAGGAGCTGTTTAGGGTCAGCAGGACTTGGGCATATAATTGCACAGGTGACATTGTACCATTTATTGCTTTCAGCATTCCTTCCCAAGATCATAGGAATCAGGCAAAGCTACAAATCTGAAGACAGCTGAAATATTTATTCACAATCTCTCAACTTTGCCATACCATCCCTGACCTTCCTGGTCAGATATCAAGATCTCGCAGGAGAAAAGAAAAAGATGTGGTTCAAAAGGAGTTAAGCAAATATAATTAAACAGCCTGGAGGGTCCAGAACCCCAGCTGGCCCTGCTCCTGGCCCTGCATGTTGCCTGGGGGGACAATGTGAGAGGATCTGGCCAGCTCTGATGGGGTCTGGACAAGGTGCTCCACCCAGGATACAAAATGGGAGGGCTGATGACCAGCAGGCCACCTAGTCCCCAGATGCTAAAGGAAGGAAAAACCAAGCAAAACCTGAGTCTTTTCTGGTGAGTTTTGTGCAGTTTGTCTTGGTTTGGGGGTGGGGTTTTTTTTTTTTTTTTTTGGGTCATCCTGTAGATGTTACTGAGTCTAAACTCATTCTGCTCACCACACAACAGGCTAATAAATTGAGAGATGAGGTGTTGGGGCAAGAAATAATGACTTTTTATTTGGAAAGCTGACAGACCAAGAAGACCGGGGACTGATGTCTTGGAGAACACTTCCCCAAGTCAGAATTCAGGCTCCTTTTACACTAAAAAGGGGAGGAGGTGTGGTTGGTTGTTGCAAACTTTCTGGTGTTGGAATCCTTTGTTCTTGCAGCTGCCCACGTAGGTCAGGTCGTGGTGTTCCTGCAAACCTCCAGCAAGACAAAAGTTATTTTCTATCCTGCAACTTTTTATCTTTATATGAGTGGGAAAGTGTTATACCCTTAAAGGTCAGAGCCCTGAGAATGGGCTGCCTTGTACATTTCAGGCTACAGGCAACCTTTTTTAACAAAAGGAGCAGAATCAGCATGACTCGGCACGGGAAACAGAGCACAGGGTTAAAGCCAAAGGAACAGATCTAATATGGAGTCAGATTTGTTCTTTACCATTACATAGATTTTCTATTTTAAGAAATAGTTCTGGTGAGAGGGGACCTCAGAGATTATTTTAGCAGAGAAGGGAAAGGTTGGGGAGCAGGTGGAGGGTCTTCCCGCTGCTCAGGACCTTCCACCTGGCAACTCCATTATATAGTTAAGCAGTTACAAACGCCATTGCAGATATCACATGGTCACTGATGACAACAGGGTCCTGCTTGGTTACAGACACAGCCTCATGGGGGCCTCTGCTAGACCGCAGGCCCCACCCGGGGAGCCTGGAGCCCGGCGCGAACGCTTCCCCTTCCTGTGGCCTTCATAAGCTAACAAGTGGGGGGAGTACTCCAACTATTTTGGGGAAGGGGCAGAGATCCCCAAGAATTGCCCCCCCCCCCACTTTTTGACCTTTTATGATCAGCCTTGGAAGTGTCATGGTGCCTGTGGGAGGGCCATTTAGCAGCTAATATATTATAAGGAACGTATAATAGGCTGAAGGTCAACTGGAAGTCAAATCTTCTGCCATCTTGGGCCGCATTGGGTTTTAACCAGTGTCTGTCTTGTTCTCAATTGCTGCATCGCTCTTTTAATGGCTGTGCCCTGCCCTCCTCCCTTCTGTCTCCCTTTGATCCTTCTGAGTCTTGGGGAGCCGAGGCGTCAAAGAGGGAGAGCTCGCAGGCTGGCCTCCCTGGACCCTGGCTGTGTGGGTCACTTACACACCCTCCTGTCCCCCACCCTGAGCTTTGTTTTCCTGGGTGAGTATTACCTGCACTGATACACAAAAAGCGCTCAGAACTAAGTGCAGCCCGTTGACAGAGCTTGATGACTTGCGGCTGTAAGCGCCAGCTCACAGGTGGCACGGCCACTGGCATTGGCAACCCAGATGTGGGGGCTCCGCACAAGGAAGGTTTCTTTCTCACTCACATCACAGGCCAGCACAGGAAGGTAGTGGGAGGGGGTGTGTTCCACGAAGTCATTCAGGGATCCAGGCTCCTTCCGGCTTGGAGCCTGCATGGATCTTCAGACTTTTCCAGCAGGATCCTCTGCAGATAGGGGATTGGAGGGAGGTTCCCAGGGGCTGGGCCCAGGCCATCGCCACCCACATGCCAAGGCCACACTAACCACAGGGAGGCTGGGCCACGTGGACTGGCTGTGTGTCCAGGAGGAGAAAGGCCAGTCTGTCTTGGTACTTATTGCTCTTACCTCCCGCAGCTGCTGGAGCGCTAAGAAAGGTGAGGGGCGGGAAGGGCCTGCAAGGGCCTGGCAGGCGAGCGTGCCAATCATCCTTATGGGGTTACATCCAAATGAGCTTTGCAACCCCGCAGCCAAGCTGCAGGGGAGGCTCAGTCCTCCCGGGGCCCCACACGGCGGCTCCTATGATGAGTACATATGGGTCACCAGCCCAGATGCCTCTTTTAAATCCTTTAATCTTATTATTCCTTGATGGGAATAATATCCTCTAACATTCTTTTCCTATTGGGAAAAAAAAAAGCCTGGCAATTTTCTTATACAGCATTCTTTTTTTTTTTTTTTCACCCTGGACGTCCAGGAGGATCATTGCCTGTTGGGGCCAAGGGTGGAGTCCTGCTGGAGTTAGGGAAGTAAGAGGGTCCTTCAGACAGGGTCTCCTCGGGGGCTCTTCTGGCCCACATGCTGCCAGCGCAGGGCACAGGGCACTGGCTGTCTGCACGATGAAAGTCCCAGGAAGTGCCCTGCCCCCTCCACCCCCCCTCCAACTGCAGGAGGGTCCTGCATCCAGCTGTGCATTCGGCT
The DNA here is from genome assembly GCF_048773025.1 of Camelus bactrianus. Classification (NCBI taxonomy): domain Eukaryota; kingdom Metazoa; phylum Chordata; class Mammalia; order Artiodactyla; family Camelidae; genus Camelus; species Camelus bactrianus. The sequence continues at coordinate 3,542,799 of NC_133548.1, forward strand.
TATTAGAGGCACTTGCTAAAATGCAGATCTCCAGGCCCCACCCTGGTTGCATTGACTCTGAATGTCAAGCAGGAGAGCTGAGGGATCTGAATTTTTAGCAGGTGCCCAGGAGATACTGACACAGTCTGCCTGTGGCCTGGAATTTGGGGAGCCAGGCTGTGGGGGACAGTGAGACAAGCTAGACAGGCCCCAGTCTTTGGGAACACAACCGTCTGGCAGGGAAGGTAAGATAGGAACCCTGTAAACTGAAAAAATCAAAACAAAACAAAACAAAATACAACCTAAAAGTTGAAAATTCTGTTTTATTTGGTGGACTTGCTGAGGACTTGAGCCCAGGAGGCAGCCTCCCAGATCGCTCTGAGGCAACTGCTCTGAGGAGGTCAGAGAGGAGCCAGTGACACGGGGGTGTTTGCAACAAAAACCAGGCAGTTGGAGCATCAAAAGATTACTGTTAATTAAAGAAAACTCAGACATCGCAAGTTAAGAAATTTAGCGCTTTTCTACATATGGGAAGAGGCAAGAGTCTGGGCTCACTGAAGTCATTCGTTTGATGTGCACCTGAGCTCTCTCGGGCCAGTGCCCTGCTGTTCTCCGTTCTCAGGCCCCTGAGGGTCTAAGTTGGGGGTGGCTGCAACATCCTTTGTCTCCTGCATCCTTACTCCACACCGCCATCGGAAGCACTTCTGGGAACGAGGTTGTGGGCTGTGGCCCAGGTGATGAACCCGGCTTCACGCGGGATCCGGGGCCTGTGCTTTCTGGCCTTGCGTCTTCGTGCATTCCATTTTACAGACTTGAGAACAGGATACCAGAGGGCCAGGTACCCATACATACTGAAGCTGGGTTGGGTCCGGAAGTACCGCCATTCCTTGGGCCTAGAACGCGGTCTGTACAATGAGGAAAGGGCTGCCGTTGAAGGCGGCATCTCCATGCCTCTCTCTCCCGGAGCCTGTGGCTACCTGCCTGAGCCAAGGAGTAAGGTCCCCGCAAGCAGCCCCTTCCCAGAGGCCCCACTGATCCCCACAGGCATTTTTAAAAAATTGAGTCTCATTCACGTAATATAAAATTGATCATTTTCAGGTGAACAATCACGCGGCATTCCGTGCATTCTCAGTGTCGTCTGACCACCACCTCTAGCAAGTTCTAAGCCGTCATCACCCCGGAAGGGAACTCCCTCCCCGTTCCCCTAATCCCAAACTCCAGCAGCAGCCATCAGCCTGCGTTCTGGCCCCGTGGATCTGCTGTTTTGGGATATTTCACAGAAATGGGATTGTGCAGGACGTGGCTGTCCGAGCCCAGCGATTCCACTGCGAAGAGTGGTTTCCGGGGTCAGCGGAGGCGGGCCTCCCACGGGCCCCCTGCGTCTTCCTGCTGCAGAGCGAGGAGCTGCCCTGGGGGAGAGGCGACAGCTCCCGTTGGAAAGTGGGGGCTCGGCAGGCTGGACACTGGCCCTCCTAGGGGGAGGAAACTTTCCTTTTTAAAATATTTTATTTTGTACTGAAGTGTAGTTGATTTGCAATGTGAGTCTCAGGTGCACAGCAGTCATTCAGTTACACACGTACATACATGTACATTCATTTTCAAATTCTCTTCCATTATGTGTTATTACACGAAACCGAATATAGTTCCCTGTGCTGTGCAGTAAGTCCTTGTTTATCTGTTTTATATGTAGTAGTGTGTGTCTGTTAATCCCAAACTCCTAATTTATCCCTCCCCCGCCCTTTCCCCTTGGGTAGCCATAGATTGCTTTTTATGTCTGTGAGTCTATTTTTGGTTTGTAAGTTTTGTATCACTTTTTTTGTTTGGATATATAAGTGATGTTGTATTTGTCTTTCTCCGCCTGATTTACTTCACTTAATAGGATCATCTCTAGGTCCCTCCATGTTGCTGCAAATGGCAGTATTTCATGGAACTTTTAAGGCCCAGGCATCTGCCCTGCCTTCCGCCTACCCCCAGGTTGTGTGTGTGGGGGGTGGGGGGATAGGAAACACAAATACATCTCTGATGTCCAGAGGGTGGAGGACGGAGCGCTACAAGCCACCAGCAGGGCCCGCCTCCTTCCTCTCCTCTGGCCCCGGGAGGTGGTGCATATGCCAACAATTTGGCCTTTTATAAATAACCTCCTCTGGACTTTGAAAGCACTGGTGGGGTGGATTGCTCCAGGCCCTGCTTGTCCTTCAACCCAGTTTCCTCCTGAGACAGCCCCGGGCAGCGATGCGGTCTGATGTGGGGTGACTATCTTCCCCCCGGACAGGGCACTCAGACTCCAACCAAAGCCAGTCCCTGTTCCTGGGGAGACAAAGCTGGACCCCCACTTCTAAAACGGGAGTTACCACAACCCCTGTCCTGAGGAACCGGGAAGTCGCCTCCCTGCCCCCAGCTCCTTTCCTCCCAGAATGTCGTCTGGGGAGGCCCTGAAACCCCTCTGCTCTGGCCCCGGGGGGGAGGTCACAGCTGCACCCCCCACTCCCTCTCATCTTCCTGTGTTTTGAGAATTGGGGTGGGGGGCGGTCTAGGGGATGAGCAGCATCCGGGTGCCCGGAGCCAGCCCGGCCTGGCGGGGATTTGATGCAGCAGCGTCTTCCCACTGCTGCCTTTTCCGGGGCCTCTGATGGACCGCGGTTCCGGCCCGTAGTGAGGCGTGACCCCCCACACCAGTGGCAGGAGGAAACCGTTTGTCATCACGGAGGCGCTGGCTGCCGGGCTGTTTATCTAGCGGAAGGAAATGCGCGCTTTTCATCTCCTCCAAGCGGCGTCTGGCCCGCGTCGCTGTCTGACTTGTCAGCTGCGGAGATTTTAAATAATGCGTCGTGTCCTGCATCAGTCGGTACCTGTTCTGTGTCTCCCATGGAGCTTTCAGCGCATCACTTCCTGGGTGTCACACTAGGCGGCTGCTTCCTCCTTTAAATAAACTCGGTCATAAATTTCCTCCTCGTCAGAGCCGAGTTTAGAAAGCTTTCCCAGCAACGCAGGCCGGCAAGGCGGGGCTCTCTCCGCGGGCCAGCGTCCAGAGCGGGTGGCCCGGGACACCTGGGGGGTGTGGGGTGCCAGCTGGGCCGCCTGCAGTGGTCGGAGAGCTGCTGTCTTGAAGGCTCGGGGGTGAAGCGGTTTGTTTTTCCAGGTTTCCAGGCCAAGGAATAAGTAGTGAGAAATCTCACCTGGCAACTGGCATGGAAATGGCTGGAGTGCGGCCGCACAAACCAGCCACCTGTGCCAGCCTGCATGCTTATGGCCGACAGGGCTGTTTGGCAAAGAGCGCCTGCTATGGCATTCAGACCCCAGGCGAGGTGGCACAGGCGCGAGACCATAAGGCTAGCGGCCTCCCACCTACCCGGCAGACATCCATCCACCCATTGATCCACCCATCAAATATCCATCCATCCACCAGCATCCATCCAGCCAGCAAACCATCCAGCCATCCACCAACATGCATCCATCAATCCCTCTGAGACAGGAGGGGAGGGGGCATGGCACAAGCACTAAAAGATGGTGGAAGATTCAACTCCCAGTAGACCTGGAGCTTCGGTACACACTCACTGAAATACAATAGCTGCTAAATGGCCTCCCACAGGTGCCAGGACAATTTCAAGGCTGATTATAAAAGGTCAAAAATCGGGTAGTGGCCCAATTCTTGGGAATCCCTGCCCTTCTCCCAGAGTAGTTGGCATAATCCTCCCACTTGTTAGCATATGAAGTAACCAAGCCCATGAAAACCAGCAACAAGCTCCTCGAACATGTGCCCTCTTGCTCCCTCCCCTTCGGAGACGGCCGCACTCTGCTGTGGAGCGTGTATCTGCTTTTACTTCAGCCCCCCGCCCCCAAGCCTCGCGGCCTCTCTGGCCTTCTGAGACGGCCTACACTTGGTCCGTGGAGTGTGCATCTCTCTGAATAAATGCACTTTTACTCAACTACGGCTCACTCTTGAATCCTTCCCTGCGTGAGGCCAAGGACGCTCACTTAGCAGGGTGCATCCCAGGGACTCAACCCAGACCTGGGACACCGCCCTCCTCTCGTGCCCCATTTTCCTGTATCCCATCCATCCACCCACCATCCTCCACCCACAGGTGCCCCTGGGCCGGACACCTTGCAGCTCCGAGAGAACTATGCCCCAGGTAACCCCTTGGCTGTGGGAGAGGGGACTTTTGTCTTGGGAGTGATGGGGGGGTCTTAGGAAGTTGGGGGACAGCTGCCAGGAGGAAAGAGGTGCTCCCTTCTGCTGTGGCTCTCAGAGGAGGATGAGGATCAAAGAACAGATCCCTTCCTGCCCCCCCACCACCTGTGCCTCACAGGTCCGGGGCAGCCAGAGTTAATGGCGGGCTCCCCAAACCCGCTGCAGCAGCGTCCGGGACTCCCAGAACAAAGCACCACAAAGAGCGTCTTCAACAGCAGACAGTCCCTCTCTCGCGGTTCTGAGGCCAACAGTCTGAGGACCAGGTGTTGACAGGGCTGGCGCTTCCCCTGAGGTGCTTGGGACGGTCTGGCCCGGGGCTCTCTCCTGGTTTCTGGTGGTTCCTTGGCTTGTGGCTGCATCCCTCCCGTCTTCACGCGGGCTTCTCCCTGTGTGTGTCTGTTTCCCTTTGTTCTAAGGTCACCAGTCACATTGGATTAGGGGCCACCCGACCCCAGTCTGACCCCATCTTAACTAATTACATCTGCAATGACCCTATTTCCAAACAAGGTCACACTCTGAGTCACGGGGGTTAGGACTTCTATGAATTCGGGGTGTGGGGAATACAGTTTAACCCATAACACCAGCTCAGGCTAAAATGCTCCTTCGCTTAGACAGGGCCTCTGAGAACCCGGCCCTCTGTGGTCCTCCGACGCCCCCTCACATGGGCCCCCCGGGGAGCGAGCTCTGGTCACCCGGGACCACGCAACCCTGCTTCAGGTCATGGGGGCTCAGGGCGTGCGTGGAGCTCAGTCCAGGTGCCCGGCTCAGTCCGGGGGCCTCCTGCAGGGAAGGCATCAGGCTGGGGTCAGGGCACCCGGCTCCACACTCCACCTCCCCCAGGCCCTTCCCAGCACCCTCGGGTCCCCACAGGCCTTCTGTTGTCCCAAGTTCCCAGAACCACCTGACCGCACTCTTCCTGGAGCAGGTTTTCCAGGACCCGCGCTGCCTGCTCTCAAGTTCCAGATCGCCACCTGCTGCTGCCCAGAGGCCGTGTGGCTCCGAGCGCCCCGAAAGGCCAGGGGCTGAGGCCGGAACCACCAGCTGGCCTGCGGTCCCCTCAGCCTCTTAGAGGATTGGGGTGTCCCCACGCGGAGGAGACGTTGGGGCAGTCGGGGGACAGTCAGAGGGGCTGTTCTCCCCGATGGGCACTTCACGAATCGCCTTCAATCTTCCCTATGAAAACTGAGGCCAGATCGAGCCTTCGGAAACAAAGCCCCAGCTTTTCACACACCCATTATCTGGAAGGAATTGCTCAACCCCTAGTTCGGCTCTCAGGCAGGCTCGGGACCCAGATACTTGCTTCTGGCCCCACCCCTGCTCCCCAGTCCCTGGGCACTCCCAGGACTTTCCAGCCTCTGGGCCTTGGTCTGCGCCGTGCCCTGCACTCCCGGGCGTGGGTGCCGACCCGCCCTCCATCGTGGCTGAATCCACCCACCAGGAAGCCCCTGAGGAGGCGGCAGGTGTCTGCTGACCCCATCATCCAGTCTCATCTCCCAGCCAGACTGTGAAGTCCCCAAGGGCCGTGGGCCTGGCTCTCCCCCTGCTTCAGCACCCCCAGGGTCCCCGGCTGAGGGTGCACAGAGAGAGCTGGGGTTGGGGGCTGTCCTGTGTCTCATCAGCAGATGGTCAAGGGTCCAGGGCTCCTGTGGTCCTGGAGACCCAGAGGCCTGCCCTGGTGGGGCCGTTGCCCGTACAGCTGCCTGGGCACTGGAAGCCCACCCTGCAGGACCAAGACCACGGACAGGACGCGGCGGGACGTGCAGGCCCCGCAGTCCCCCCTCAGGATGCTCCCTCTCCCAGTCCGAACCCCGCCTCCTGTCCCTTCCCCTTGGGGTCACCCGGCTTTATTTCTTGAAGGGAAATACATTTATCTTCTGACAGAGGGCGGTAGTGAGTCTGGGGTCCTGAGATGCCAGGAGGTAGAGTGACCCAGGAACCCACCTGTCGGAAGTGGGGGGGGGGTCAGTGTCAGCAGCAGATTCCACGGGACGTGCATCTCGTGGCTGGAGGTGAGTGTGAGCAGGAACCTCAGGCTTGGTGGGGTCCGCGGGCCCCAAGGGAGGCAGCTCTGCTGTCTGTCTCGCGGTGAGGAGGCTGGAGTGCAGGCATGCTGGGGCCGCCAGGACCGCCCCCAAGTCCCAGCCCCAGCCCCAGCTCTCCGCGGGCAGCAGGGGCCTTGTGGGGATGGCGGACCAACAAAGCAGGGAGGGCACTGGGCCTGGACCGAGCCTCTTCCGACCTCCCCCAGGCTGCGCTCTGCACGCCCGTCACAGAGGCGGCCCACCCCTCCTGGGGGCAGCCGGAGGCCCCTCGCTGGGGACCCCCCCCCCAGCATCTCCCTGCGGATGCCCCGGAACTTGGGAAGCTCAAGAGCCTCGAGCTCTTTGCAGATACACTTCACGGGGCAGAAGTCTGTGCGCCACGTTTCTGGGAGGTGGAACGCACCACCCCTCCCTGTGCCCCTTTCGCATCCCGGCGGTTGCGAAGAGAAAGAAAGAGTCGAAGCTGACCCTCCTGTGGGGTCTGGCGCACGCGGGCTTGCGGGGAGCTCTGGAGAGGCTCCATGGAGGCTGGGGTGGGGTGGGGAGGAGAAGGACCCTGAGGGATCACTTGCTGCAGGAGGAGGGGCTCACCCCCAGGAGAGGGCTCATGCCAGGAGGGGACACTCACCCTGCGAGAGAGGACTCACCCCAGAAGGAGCCTCACCCTGAGGAGGAGCTCAGGTCCCAGGGAGCCTCGGGGACCCTGGGGGGACCGACTCCCAGGGCAGGGTGGGGGTGACGACACAGAGAAGACTACAATGCTGGAGGGGTGCTGTGTGTGTGCACACAGGAGAGAGGGTGTGTTTGTGCGTGCACTTGTGTGTGCATGCCGGTGGGGGTGTAAGTGCAGGTGTGAGTGGACGCAGGGAGTGTGTGTGCACGTGAGTCAGTGGGTGCACAGAAGTGCATGTACGCACACATATGTAGCAAATGCACACACATACGTGTAGGTGCATCTGTGTGAGAGAGTGTGCTGTGTGGATGCATGTGTTCATGAACTTGTTCGTGTGTGTGCTTGTAGGTGTCTGCACTGTGCGTGCAAGTTAGTGTGTGTGCACGTGTGCACACATGTGAGCACGTGTGAGTGTGCACATGTACTGGTGAGCGTGCCCTGTGTCTGGGTGCGCACGCGTGTGTGCACGTGGGTGGGAGCACACGTCCTCTCTGGCGAGGACGGGGTGAGCCGGGGTGTGGGGGGCAGCAGCCTGGGTGGGGAGGGAAGCCAGGGTAGGGCCAGGGAAAGGGGGCTCCGGAACGGGGCGGGTGGTGGCCGCAAGGGCGCCAGGGTGTCGGGGAGGAGGGAATTCGTGGCAGGGACCCCGGCAGGGAGGCCCACCCACCGCGGCTTTCAAGGTTTGAGTAACCTCGGGAGCTAGTCCTTAGGTGGGAACAGGGAGGTGGGGTGTGGGAAGGGCCAGGCAGGCTTTCAGGGCCCCCACCTGGTGAACCCTGAGGCCTCTGCCCTTGAGGGGTGGGGGAGGTGGCCGGGCCCTCGGGGCAGCGTCAGCCGCGAGGGCCGATGCTGCCCCCTAGTGGTGGAAAGAGCTTCTATCACCCGCTCTGGAATGTTAAATTCTCCATCGCACAGCTTTGCAGCAAGACCCCAGGAGGCTGAGAAAGAAGTGAGGCCGAATGATCCAGTGGCCTTGTGTTCTGGGGTGGGGGGCGCAGCTAGAAGAGACAGATGGCCATTTCATCCCCCAGCGCCCTCGAAGGCAGGGCTGCTCCACCTGACCTGGTCCCTCTGTCTACAGCTAACAGAATCCAGGCTTGAACCCCAGCCTCCCCATCTGACCCCACGGCTCCACCCTTCACCTTTACAGAGGAGGACACTGAGGACCACAGGGTGGAGTGGCAGTCCCAGACATCCACATTGGAGGGTCTCACCCCTCAGAGTTCACCCCGACATTCCAGGGCCCTGCAGGATCCGAGACTAAGGGACGTCTCGTGGAGCTGGGGGGTTATGCTGCAGCAGGTCCCCAGGAAAGCCCAGGGAGAGCGCTTGTGTCCTGGTCGCCGGTGCCTCGGCCGTGCTGAGCCTGTCCCGCTGGGATGGGGAGTCACGCCACCGGCCTGGAATCTAAGTCCTCTGAGGGTAAGACCCCAAGCATGCAGCCGGTGCTTTTTATTATCATAAGTCCTCGGGGCACCAATGGTGTACAGGGTCTGCGACAGACTGAAAAGTGGGTCCCCCAAAGATATCCACATCTTAATGCCCAGAACCTGTGAATGTGTGAACTTAATGTGGCAAAAAAGACCCTTTGGGTGTGATGAACTTAAGGAGCGGAGATGGGAGATCTCCTTGGATTGTCTGGGTGGGCATCACAGGGGTCCTTCCAGCAGGGAAGCAGGAGGGTCAGCGCCAGAGGGAAGATGTGACGCTGAAGCAAAGGCCAGAGAGGGAGAGAGGTTTGTTGACGCTGCACAGCTGGCTGTGAAGATGGAGGGAGGGACCAGGAACCGAGGAATGCGGGCGACTCCAGAAGCTGGGAAAGGCAAGGAATGGATTCTCCTCGGAGCCTCCTGAAGGAACCAGCTCTGCTGACACCTTGGTTTTAGCCCAGTGAGACCTTCTGACCTTTGAAAGCATAAGAGAATAAATCTGTCATCTCAAGTCAGTATGTTTGTGGTTCTTTATTACAGAATAGGACACTGATGGAGGTCCTAGTCTAGAAAGTGTTTTCATGTCCTCTGCGTGACTGTTCCCACAGTGCCTACATCATCTCAGTGCCTGCTGGGAGGGACGCCAGCCCCACTCTGCTCAGACACCAGGGCTGCCCGAGGCAGTCTTGTGGGAAAGCTGAAGTAGCATCTTTCTCCCTGGCTGCCCAAGCAGGGGGTGGAGGCTGGGGCGGGGGGCTTAGGACTCAAAGCCCCCAGAGAGCTCTGGCTAGCGACCTGGTCTTATCATGGTCCTGCCCTCCTCCTCCCAGCCAGAGCCTGCCAAGAGCCACCCAGTGGGAAATACTAGAAAGTTCCTTTTGGACATGTTTCTTCCTATTTTTAAACCATTGCTTTTTTCCCCCAAAAACCTTTTTGAATGTTGAAAAGGGGCTGGGAGTGATGGTCCCCAGTCTGTCTGAAATTATCTGGGGCGGCACAGGGTCCTGGCCCTGCACGCCCACTGTGCCCTGGGCCGGCGAGGAAGTGGCCTGGCATGGAAGATTCCTAGCCCCACTTCGTGGAGGGGAACACTGAGGCTTGGGCTTGGAAGTGACTCGGCCAGTGTCACCAGGCTCGTGATGGGGGCTGGGGCTGGGGCTGGATGCAGACCCAGGCCACCTGAAGCTTCTGGCTTTTTCCCACGACACCATGCTGCCCCCCAGCGGTGGGCCTGGGTTTCCAGAGAGTGCTAAGTGGGCTGTGGCTCCCACAGTCAGATCCAGAGCTGGAGAGGATGCATTAATCAGGGAATATGGTTTGTGCTGCTCAAAGAACAATGTGGGGTGACTGGGAGCTGATAACCCCTATGTTGGGAGCCAGGCTGGAGCAGAGGGGAAGCCCAGGAGTCTAGGACGTGGGTTGCAATTTATTTCCATTTGGGGCCTTAAAAGGATAACAAAGAGTGTTTTGTGTCTTTGTTCAATGAAACTGTGAGTCCTACTATGTGCTGGGGCCTGGATACAGAGCAGAGAATGGCCTCACCATCAAGGAAAGACACTTCAGAGACAGTGTTTTGGAGACTGAGAAGGAGGACGGTGACTTTTCCTGGGCAAACGTGTTCCAGGCAGACAGAACAGCAAGTGCAAAGGTCCTGAGGCCAGAACTGGCCCGCCATGCATAAAGAACAGCAAGAAAGTCAGTGTGGCTGGTACAGGGTAGGGGGCACTTCGAGGGTGTGCCAAGGCCAAACTGTATGTACTGTGTATATATATATGTGTTGGTCTGTTTTGTTTTGAAACCTTGAACAAATGTACCCCGACTTGCTTAATGTTCTTTCCTCTTGACAAGATATGAAACTGTGCTGGAAACCCTGTTTCTCAAGAGCAGTTTCTCAGAGTCATCTGGAAGGTGGGCCTCTAGGCCAGTCCTCAGTTTGGCTCAAATAAAACTCTTTTCTATTATTAGTGATTGTTTGTTGATTGCCTTTGTCAACAGCATATAATTGTTTTCCTTTGTGTTATTTGTTTACTGTTGGGTCCTGAGGGTGGGGACCCTGGCCCCAAAAGTAGAGACCATGCCTGTCTCCCTGGCACCTAGTACAGGCCTGGACAGAGTAGGTGCCCAGTGGGTGTCTGCTGGGTAAAAGGAGGCGTGAATGAGCACACAGGAGCACACACACATGCCGTCGTGAAACGTGACGTTTGTGCCCTCTTGTTTTTCCGAAGATTCATGTAAGGGTGGCTGACGGTGGCAAGGGCTAGTGAAACATCCAGGGGACGTTTTGGGTTCCATCCATCAGACCAGTCTCCTAGATTGCCTCCCAGTTTCCTTCAACTTCTTTCCCTTTTGCCTTGGCTACTAGGAAGCTCAGAGCCAGCTTGTGTAAGCTAGGGCTGAAATAGACTCCCTTAGGGCCTGGAAGGTCTACCCATCCTCCCCCCTCCCCTACCCTCTCTGCTCTCTTACAATTTCTGACTCCCATTCTAACTCCCTTTTATTGTCTAATGCCTCCAATGCTGTGGAGAGCCAGCAGGTGAGAAAGGGAAGACGGAAAAGCACCACAGGGAAGCAGCGCTGGCGGGGAGGAGATGGGGCGGGGTTGGAGGCGGGAGGCCCCACCCCTCGGGGCTGATCCTTGGCACCTTGATTATCCAGTGGGCCTCCTGTACCTCCAGGAGCCAGCTCCAGAATCCGGCAAGGACATGCAGATAAGATCTCGCCAGATAAGGGATCCATTGACCTCGGACCTGGAAGGAAACATCAGGGCCTCGAGGTTTAACCACGTTCTCCTGGCATCAGGCTCACCTGGGAATAAAAATACTAGGTGTGGTGGGTGTGGAGCCTCTTGAGAGACTTCCCAGCCTGGCACTGCCTGGCCGCCAACACCACTCAAAGGTGAGGAGCCAGAGGAAAATTCCAAACCTGGCCCCACCCCACAGGAGAGGCGGCCTTGCAGGCCTGCCGAGGCCTGCCCATGCCCCCGGCAGCCTTGGGCAACCTGCCTGGCTGCCCTGGGCCTTGGTTTCCTCATCTGAAAAATGGAACCACAACAAACCCCCACCCCCAGGTGAGTATGAGTCTCAGGAAAGAGCCTGCCCGTGCGAGGTGCCTTGTACACTGTGGAGTGCAGTGCTCCTGCTGCAGGCCCGAGCTTGCTCTTTCTGGGGACCCTCGGCTCACAGCAGCCTCCCTGAGCTGCTCACCCCCTCGTGTGCTGTCAACAGCCTGGACCCCGGCTGCCTGGGAGGGAGAGAGGACTCGCAGGCTCAGGGTGACTCCCGGGTGCTGCCCCTTTAAAGGGCTCCTGAGCCCCACGGATGGGGCTGAGGCCACTTTGTTCCCAGGGAGCGGACTCGTAGGGCCAGGCTGCACAGCTGGACCTGCCTGGGTGCTGCTGTCTGTCTCCAGAAGCCTGGCAGGAGGCTGGGCTGATGGGCACTGGGTCTGTCTGCTGTCCGGCTGCCACCCTTTCAACAGACGCTCTGAAGGGCTTAAGCCACCAGCTGGACTTTCCCAGCGCCCGGTCCCTGATGCAAGAAAGGGAGCCTGGGGGAGCTTGGCCAGGGTCTGAGCCGTGCCGGTGCGGTGTCCTGCCCATGTTCCCACACCTGAGCGGGGACGCCAGGCACAGCCCCACAGAGCCCCACGCAGGGCCGTGGGGAAGCGGGGCTCAGGGAGGGGGGCCGCTCCTGCCCCCCAGAACCAGCCCAGCTCTGGTACATGGGGCTGGTGAGCTGTTTGCTTGTGAACGCAAGACCCTGCCCCAGGAGGGCGCTCTTGGAATCCTTTGAGGCCCTCTGGCAGCTGAGGGGGCCTCGGGTGCCCGCCTGGGAGTCTCTTGGGCAGCGTTGACACCCTCCATCCCCAGGAGACAGATTCCAGCAGGGTCCCTGCTTGCACAGGAGTCCCCCGGCCAAGGGTCTGTCTGCATCAGCCACTTCTGGCCTGGACGGAAATGGAGACGTCCACACTGCAGTTCCCCAGACTTCCCACCAGGGGGCAGCACCCACCTGGCCAAGGGTGGCCAAAAGGGCAGTGCTCCCTCCGCCCCCTCCCTCACACATGTGGCTGGAATCTCACGTGTGGCCAGACCCTGAGACAGCAGCCACTGCAGCCGGCACAATGGGGGGCTAGGGGGAGTACCCCCTTCCTTACCCCCCAGCCCAGAGCCAAAGGGGCCAGGGGCTCAAAGCACAGTGACCCCTCTCCCCACTCTCAGGCTTGGGGTGACTTTGAGGGTGAGAGGCTTCCTTCCCGCTGGGCCTCCCATACCGCTGGGCAGCGACCCAGCCCCTGGCCCCTCCAGGTTTGAGAGAAGACCAGGAGGCCAGCCCCACCTAGGCAGGGCAACAGGTGGACCTCAGAAGGCCAGGAGCTGGGTCAGGGGGGAGGTTAAGTCAGGCAGACGGCAGCGATGGCCTCAGTGGGGACCCCCAGGCAGTCTTGCCCTGGGGGGCAGGGCTGGCAGGATGGGGGGGGCACTGGGAAGGACCCTGGAATGGGATGTAGAGACTTGGGCTGGAGTCCAGTCTCCTCTGGGTTCCACCAGGTCTGGAACCTCTCTGACCCTCGGTTTCCTCATCTGTACAATGGCGCGCACCAGGAGAGCCTGTTCTGCCTGCCTCTTGGCGGGACACAAGAGGTTGGGGTGGGGACCCTGGGGGCATCCTGGGTCAGTCAGAGTGGTCCCTTTCTAGCTAATGCAGCTGGATCTGGTTCTCACTCCAAAGGGTGGTTTGGAAAGGTGAAACTTGGGGCCTGAGTGGTGGCAGAAGAAAGGCCCAGCCAGGAGCCAGATCGGCAGCTGTGACGTCGTGCCGGGTCCACTGACTCCCGCCACCAGTGGGAAGGGCCACCCAGCGGGGCCCAGTAGGACCTTCACCAGCTGCCTGGCAGTTGTCATCACAAACAGAGGCCAGATTCCCCTGGGGAAGCAGCCACCTCCTCCCTGAGACCCGCTTCAAAGTGCCAGTCCACCCAGGAGCCTCTGTGGATGTGGTCCAGCGTGTGCCGGGCACGGGGGTGAGCGCCCCGTCCGCGGGGGCAGCTCGCCTCCACTCACAGACGTTCCACAATCCTGTCTCACTCACTCCTCACCCAGCCCTGCCAGGGGCCAGGGAGCGGCACGCAGGTGTCTCACCCCAGATGTCACCCCTGCAGCTGGCTTGGCCTTGGTTTCCTGTCCAGGGCGGCACCACCTGCTCCAGAGCCCATACTGGCTCCCCGAACCCCGGAAGCCCCACCGTGCGCCCCTCACAGCACAGCACCTTTACGCGCCACACCAGGCCCCTCTGCCCCTGCCAAGCTCACGTCCCCATCCTGGGTCCGGGACAGAGACTGTGACCCAACCCCTTCCACCTGCCTGGCCATGCAGCCCCCCAACAAACAGGAGGTTCTCCGTGAAGGCAGCCAGGCTGGATTCTGGGTTCCTGGGACCAGCGACCCTGGAACAAGGAATAACAGTTGTTTTGGACTCTGGGTCAGGCCAGAGGACTGGGCGGGGGTGGGGTGGGGGGGACACCAGGCCAAGAGCCGCCTTGGCCAGCCCGTACTGGCCAGAAGGCTACCTGGGAGCTTGCTGTGTCCACTGGATCTCCACGGAGAGGCTCGCATCATTAGACGTGTTGAGCACTGCCTGTATGCCCAGAGCCCCTGAGAGTGAGCAGAGTGCAGGCCCTGTGACCTGGAGCCCCTGCCCCACACGGGTCCCAGCCAGGCTGCTGGCACGGGGGCTGGGAGGACAGGGCTCAGAGTGCCAGGGAGGAAGGGTCAGACGTGGGGGCCCAACAGCAGGGAGGGCGGGCACACAGGCCTCCCCGGCTCGGGGCCCATTTACCTAAGTGCCCCCGGGCCGGATCTGCCTGGGCGTCTGCCCCAGACCCAGCTGGGCCTGTCCAAAGTGGAACCCAGCATCCTCCCTCCAAACCCGCTCCTTCCGAGCCCCCCCAACCCCAGCAGAAGACAGCCCGTCCACCTCTCCTCTCCAGCCGGACAGCGGTGCCCCCACCCCGGCCCCCTCACCCACCTTCACAAATCCCCTGCTCCCAGCACTCAACGTCCCAGAGCCTAGAAATGTCCCCTCCTGGCTGTCCTCGAGGCCAGCCTCAGGCCAGGCCCCAGCATCTCCCTGTCTTCACAATGGCCTTCCCACCATCTCGTGGGCTCCGAGGTGTCTACCTGCCACAGGATGGCAGGAGGGGTGCCGTGGGGCAGGAGGAGGGGGAGAAAGAGAACGCGGGCCCGCGGGGACCGAGGGACTGGGCAGGCTGCACAGCACGCTGGGCAGGCCCGGGACCTGCGCGAGCCGGGAGTCCAGGCCACCTGCTGCCCGGCCAGCCTGCTGAGCAGTGGCGCCGGTGGCCCTCCAACTGACCCCAGTAGATCTAGTCTGTGGGCCTCGTTCCTCTCGCCTGTGAAACTCACCCACCTGCTACCAGACCCAAAGTGGGGATTCAGGTGCACGGCCCCGTGTGAGTGTCCTGGGGACGCCATGACACGTGGCCACGTGCTACGAGATTAAAAGCACCAGAAACGCATCCTCCCACGGCCTGGAGGCCGGAAGTCTGGAATCAAGGTGTGGCCAGGGCCGTGCTCCCTCCCAGGGTTCTCAGGGAAGCTCCTGCCTTTTCCGGGTTCTGGGGGCCACAGGTGTCCCGGGGCTTGTGGCCGCATCACTGTCCCCCCATCCACCTCTGTCTTCATGTGGCCTCCTTGTCTGTGTCTATGTGTATTTTCTCCTTTTCTGTCTCCTGTAAGATTGGATTTGGGGCCGTCCCTAATTCAGGATGGTGTCATCTCAAGATCCTTACCAGAGTTACATCTGCAAAGCCCCTTTAAAAAAAAATGGAAGTAGAGTTTGATTTACAACATTGTGTTAGTTTCTGGTGTACAGCATAGCGATTCAGTTACGTCTGCATATAGAGTCCTTTTCGTTTTCTTTTTCATTATAGGTCATTACGAGCCATTGAATGTGGTTCCCTGTGCTGTGCAGTAGGGCCTTGTTGTCCGTCTGCTTTATACGCATTAGTCTGTATCTGCAAATCCCGAACTCCCAGTTTATCCCTTCCCCACTCTTTTCCCTTTGAACCATAAGTTATTTTCTATGTTTGCAAGTCTATTTCTGTTTTGTAAATAAGTTCATTTGAGTCATTTTTTTTAGATTCCACATATAAATGATATCATATGGTATTTGCCTTTGTCTGACTTACTTCACTCAGTATGACCATCTCTAGGTCCATCTATGTTGCTGCAAATGGCATGGTTTCCTTCTTTCTTGTGGCTGAGTTATATGTCTGCAAAACCCCTTACGTCAAATGAAGTCACACCCATCCTGGGGATTAAGACACGGACGTATCCGGGGGTGCTCTCTGGGATAAAATTCAACCCCCTACCCCTCCTCACGTGAAATCCAAGGTCAAAATAGTTATCTGATAAAATCAGTTCCAGGAGCACTTGTGTTTGCATGTGTCTTGTGAGTATCTTAGAAAAAACTCTTTCCCAATACTTTCTCTCCTCATTTGACCCCCTCCCCTGTCGACACAGCCTGTGGAACCCTCCTGCTCCACACCTGCCGGTCACAGAGCGGGGTAAGGATGAACAAGGAAGGACCGCGGGACACGCAGCACGGTACGCGGCACAGGGCGAGGGATTGGTCATCGTCAGGTCTGGGGGCAACCAGGGTGCGCAGGCGTCCGGGAGGAGGGCAGCAAGGCAGGTTCTGGGCCCGACCTCAGGCCCGGTACGTCCGGCTGGAGGCCGGTCCCTGCCCCTCAGTGCCCCCCCCAGCCCCGTGAGCCTGCCGTGCGCTGCCCGCCGCCCTGCCCTCCCACCAGCCTCCTTCCTCTCGTTCACGCTCAGCCCGCTCCTGGTCTGGGTGATAACCTCCATCAGGCGCTCGCAGAGCCCGGCCTCAGGTCACATCCACCTCCACCTGTTTTTGTACAGCCCATGAGCTAAGTAAGAATGACTTTTATAGTTTTTTAATGGGTGGAAAAAAAAACCCAGGAGAAGACTACTATTTCATGATCCACAAAAACAATACCATCTTCCAAGTCAGTGTCCGTCAGTCTGTGTCCTTGACTCCTGTTGAGGCTGCTTTCCCAGCATGAGGCGAGAAATTGAGAGACGTGACAGGTGACAGGAACGGGTGGTCCTCAAAGCCGAAAATCCTCCCTGTCCGGCCCTTTACAGGGAGTCTGCTGAGCCCTGACCTCACGCTCTCCCTTGTGAAGGTCTGGGCAGGGACTGGAGGGCTCAGCTCGGACCGTGGCAGGATCCTGGCATCGTAATATGACACATGGCAGGCATACTGCCACTAGGTAACATTTGCTGAGCTGGGAGTTGCTGCACAAACATTACGCACGGCTGGGTGGCCTTGTGGGTAAGGGCCCATGCTCTGGATTGGGTTGCAGCTCTGTGGCCACTCTGTGCCTCAGTTTCTCCATCCTGAAAGTGGGGATGATTGTACCTCCTTGGGAGAAAGGATCCCAGGAGTCAAGGGCATGTCTTGGAATGGTGCTGGTCCTCACTGAGGGCTCGGTGCTGTGCATCCCCCTCCATCCCGTCCTGCCGGGCAGAAACATCAGCAAACCCCACTCTGCTCCCCACAAAGACCCAGCCGACAGCTGCTCCCACCAACTTGTCTGCTACCACTGGTCCCAGGGCCACCCACTCTTCCCTGGATAATCCAAGAGCCTCCAACCTGACCTCCCTGCTTCTCTCCTGCCCCGTCAGTCTGCTGCTCACTTGGCAGCCAGCGAGTCTTTTGGAAAGCAAGTAGACCACCCCTGTCCTGGGCTCAAAATCCCCCAGACGCTGTCTCGCTCGGAGTCAAAGCCCAGCCTGGATACTGTTCCTTTACCGCTCTGCTCTCGTCTTCCGAGCTGCTCACTGATGCCTGACCTCCAGCCCCCTCTGGAGGCTTTCTCTGAACACACCCAGCTCCTGCCCCAGGGCCTTTGCACCTGTTGTGAATGCTGCTGGACCACTCTTCCCAGGATCCCCACGTCTCGCTTTCTCATCTCCTTTGGGTCTTGACTCAGATGTCCTCTATCTGACTGGTGAGGCCTTCCCTGGTCACCTGACTGAAAACTGAGGCTCCATCCCCACCCCAGACATGGGCAGTGGTCCAGGCACCCATCAATGCACGTCCACCAGAAGTTTCCCGTTTCTCTCTCATCACCACATAACAGACCACACATTCTAAGTACTTGTCATGTTTATTGTCGGATCACTGCCAGTGGGGTGTCGGGGTTGTGTCTGTGTTGGTCTTTGCTGGGTCCCCAGCATCTATGTGTGTCCCACAGTAGGTGCTCAACACTTTTGCTGAATGAATGAGTCCTGGGTCCTGGAGCTAGAAACCTCCCACCTGCTGGAACACGCATCCCTGGGGCTCAGCCTGGGCCCTGTCGGCTGCGTCAGAGTGCACACACCCTGGGGGGTGTGGGGCGGGGGCCACAGATCAGGAGCCTAGGATCCTCTGTGAGGGATGCCACATGGGACAGCCCGTGCTGTCTGGTTTACAGCCCTGGATGAGGCTCTGTCCCGCGGTTCCCCACGGCCGCCCTGCACGGTGGGGGCACAACGTCTTATGCTCACTGTACAGGGGAGGAGACTGAGGCTAGGGGGTGGCGGAGGCACCACGTGAGGGTCTGATCCTGGCCTCCAGGCCCAGGGCTTTGTCCCTCCCCACTGCAGGCAGGACAGTGATCAGGCTGGTGGGATCCAGGTGTGCTGTGAAGGGCAGGAAACCAAAAGGGGGGGACAAGAAAATGTGTGGGGACCTGGGACACCGCGGAGTTCTGCCTCCCAGAGGCTCTCCTCCCATCACCTCCCCTGTTCTTCTCCTGGCTGCGGGGCCGGTGACCCGGCTTGTCCCTGCCCTTCATGGCCTTCACCCCTGCATCTCCCCACCCCCCAGGGTTCCCACGGGGCCCACACAGCTGCTGAGCCAGGACTGGCATGGGGCCGCCATCACTTTATAAGGAAGAAACTGCCGCCACTGCCCCCACTACCAGGCACCTCTGGAGATCGCGCCTCTGTCCCCAGGAAGAGCAAACTGCCCTCGTAAAAGCATAAACCAGTGACTGGCAGTGAGAGGCAGCTGGAGATAAGACAGACCTTTACAACCAGATAAGCTGACAATAGCGTCCGGCCCCTTAAATTTGGTCCAGCACCGGGCTCGGGGGGAGCGGCTGCCCAGCTTGCGGAAGATAAGAGGACAGAGTGGTGGGCTTCCTGCGCCTGCCCCCCCCACCGGACACATGGGGACAGTGGGCTGCAGCAGGAGGCCTCTGGATGGGGCCGGGCAGGGAGGAGGCCACCTGAAAGCTGGCGACATGTGCAGGTGCAGCGGGGACTTCTCCAGCTGGAGGGGCTCCGGACAGTGGGTTTGTGTTTCGCGTTTTGTTTTTGTTTTGTCCCCGTGGTTGCAAGTAAAGAAACCCCCTCAAAGGGCATGATGGGCGCCTGGGCCCTGCAGCTCCAGTGGGTGGTGCTGCTCCTTGCCGTCCTCTGTGTCTGGTCTCCGTGTCACTCCGGAACCAGTGTCCCCTCCATCTGCCCCGTCACCCCCTATGACGCCCCTGCAGCTCTAGGCTAGCATCGCCCACCTGAGTCCTGGGAAGGAGAGTGTGTTTCCCCCACGTTTCCACAAAAGCCCAGGAAAGAGGGCACCCCACTGACCTCAAGGTCAGGAGTGCACCTGACCCGCGGCGCACCCTAGCCCGGCGCACGTGCCTTACTGGCCTGGAGCAGGACCGGTGGGGCCGGCCTGGATGTCCCCAGGGACTGGATATGGGTTGGTGGACCTCACAGAACAAGCTGGGCACAGGGAAGGGGTGGCCCCCCTGGACCTGAGCGCGTTGACCTTGACCTGAAGCTACGGAGGTGAAGACACGCCATGGAAGTCGGAGGTGGGAGGGGTGGCTGGTGGGGTCTGGCACCCTTTCTCGGCCAGGCCCCTGGCCCTGTGTTTGCGATGCCTGTGGGTCACTGCTTGCCAGGCAGCGCCCAGTAAGGGCCGTGGCCCTGGATTCACCACTCACATCATGCCCGAGCTTACAGCCCGGGATGGCTCTCAAACTAGTGTGCCTTGGAACCCCGGGCTCTCATTAAGCCGTGGACATCGGGGTCCACCCCTTGAGGTTCGGATCAAGAGGGGTGAGGGGAGCCTCTGAGCCAGCAGCACCTAGAGGATGTCTTTGAACCACTTGTGGGTGCTTGTGCCCTGGGCATTTCTTTCTCTTTGTGTTTTTTCTTTTCCCTTTTTTATTTGCGTGTAGTTGATTTGCAGTGTTGTGTTAATCCGTGGTGGACAGCGCAGTGAGTCAGTTACACGTGTACGTGTTCCTTTTCATTACAGGCCCTTGCAAGGTATTGACTGTAGTTCCCTGGGCTGTTCACCCCATCCCTGGGCTGTTGTTGTTTACCTGTTTTATACGTAGCAGTTAGTATGTACAAATCCCAAGCTCCCAATTTACCCCTCCCCTCCCCCTTTCCACCTCCGTCCTCCCATAACCGTAAGTTTGTTTTCTTTGTCTGTGAGTCTGTTTCTGTTTTGCAAATAAGTTCATTTGTGTCTTTTTTTTTTTTTTTTTTTTTGGGTTCCACATGTAAGTGATTTTTGGCTGGCTGACTTCACTTCGCATGATGATCTCCAGGTCCTTCCAAGTTGTTGCAAATGGCGTTATTTTCTCTTTGTATTTTTTTTTTCAAAGGGAGGTAGACAAGATAAGGGATGTGAGGTCATCAGGGAGGTAGTCCCCCTGCGTCTTTGTGCGGCAAGCCTGCTGTGAGGCAGAGACACGGCCTTCGGCCACCTGAAGGGGGGGGGGGGTGGGGGACCACGGCAGTCACAGGCTGGCCCTGCCTCGCGCAGGAGGGACAGTGAGTAATGACCGCCATGTGGCGAGTCCTCTGTTCTTCCAACATCCTGTGAGGTGGGGTTGCTGCCTCTATTTTCAGAGGAGGAAACTGAGGCCACAGAGAAGATATGACCTGCCCGAGGCCCCCCGCTAGTACAGGAGCACCTGGGATTGGCCCCCCAGGCCCCACAACAATTTGGGAACCTGCTTGGGCATTTACTGTGCAAATCCCGACCCTCCAGCCCCGCCCACTGGCTCCACCAAGGAGAAGAAAGCCCTTTGCGGGGGTGCCGGGCCCCCTTACCTGGTTCACAGTCCCTGGGTGACTCACCTGGGCATGGGTCTCAGGGGCTCCCCCTAGAGGAGGCTGTGGGAACAGCATGGCTGGAGGCCAGGCTCTCACACGGCTGCGCCCATTCTCACCGCAGCCTAGAGGAGACCAAGCCTGGTGGAGGGAAGGGGGCCCCCACAGAGCTTCCAGGCGGAGCCTCGCTGTTGTCTTCAGAGTTGTGTTTAGTTGTCCTTAAATAAAAGTAAGCCAAGCCTGTCTTGTTAGAAAAAATAATCAAGTGATCAGGAAACACAAAGTGAAAATTCTCTCTTCCCCTCACCCCCAGACCCGAGACCTGTCTTCCAGAGTGAAGGTTTGCCCACTGCTTCTTACGTTCCATCCAAGGTGTTCAGTGCCCAGGCGTGCTCACAAATGTATGTGCCCACGTCCACCTGTCCCTGGAAAATACCCACGACAGGCCGTGTGGTTCCCGGTGCCCTGCAGCTCCTTGGGCTCACCTGACTCTCGAGAGCTTTCTGCACCTGCTCAGAAAGAGGCTGTCCATCCTTTTTGATGGTCGCATAGTATTCCATCTCACAAATTGCTGTGATTTACCCAAATCGTTCCTGTTGTTTTCTGTCAACCGTACAGCAGCCGCCTGGGTGCAGCAGAAAGAAATTCTGAGACCCCTGGAAAGGGTGTGTCCATGCACAGCTCAGTGGTTGCAGCCATGTTGCCCTCGTGGGGTGGGAGGAGGCTGGCTCCCCGCCGCCAAGCACGGAGGCACAGCAGGGCCTGCTGCTTGGAGGGGAACAGCACATGTGGTGTGCAGTTTGGGAAAAAAACCCCAAACACTGTTGCAGGGAGGCAATAGATATTTCTAAAGGCACGGAGAGACCCCCAGAGCACGTACCGGGATATCCCTGGGAAGCGAGAGGGAATCAGGATGGGGGCCAAGGAGGAAGGGAAGGCGTTTCAGCTTGATTTGCAATGTCGTCTTTTGTTCTTTCTTTTTAAAAAGAAAATACATATGTTCACTTTACGATTTATGGAAGGTAAATGTATTTCTTAGAAGATTAGAAGTGAATTAGTGTAACAGGCTGCAAGTGGCTAATTCTGGAGGGAAATAGAAACAATTGCTAGTTTTCACTCTGTTCTTTCTAAAGAAGTCAGATTTTAAGATACAATGTGAAAAGTCCCTCCCCGCTCCCCTGGCACTGGAGGTAACCTGGGCATATGTGGCTGCCCCACACCTGGGTTCCCCAGGGATGGGCCCAGCAGGTGACTTATTAACCAGACTATGAAAACAAGGAGCCACAGAGAAGGAGTTTCCTTGTAGTTTGGCCCAGCAATGTTTCGCTCTTGTGACTCAGCAGCCTTTTCCAGGCTCCTCGGTGGTGGCCAGGGGTGCGCCCAGCTGGTTACTGACCGGGAGCTCACTCAACTCTCACAGGCACCTCAGAGCCAGTTCCGAGTTGGATCCAGCTCCCCACGGCCACCCTGGTGTTCCTGTGGTTATCACTGTCTGGCCAGGGGATGGCAGGGGGTGTGGTGGAGGCCCAGACCCCAGCAGGATGGCAGGGGTTGGCCGGCGTCCAGGCTGGGGTCAGGACAACATTTCTGTCTTTCCATCCTTGCTTCTTCCAGGACTTGCCTGAATAGTTGGTTTGTGGTCCAATAGAAATAAAGCAGTAACCCCACGGGCAATATTAAATTCTCAACTAGCTACATTAAAAAAAGTAAAACAAAACAGGCACGGTGAATCTTTTTTTTTTTAACTGGAGGCACTGGGGATTGAACCCAGGACCTTGTGCGTGCTAAGCACGTGCTCTACCCCTGAGCTGCACCGCTGCTCCCAAGGTATGGTTAATTTTAATGATGTATTTTATTTAATCCAATCTATCCAATATGTTATCACTTGACGTGTAATCTACGTTAAAACATTATTAGTAAGATATTGTGCATTCTTATTGTCGCTCCTAGTCTTCAGGATCCAGGGTGTATCTTACATTACAGCACACCTCAGGTGGACTCACCAGGGTTCAAGAGCTCCATAGCCCCGGGTGGGTGAGTGGCCGCCCCCATGGACTGCACAGGTCGAGCTATCCTGGCCTGAGGGGGTCATTAACACCTTCCAAAAAAAAAGCAATGGAAAATTTTTATAGCAGGAGGTGAGATCCAGGCCTCCTCCCCCAACTCTGTTTCTGCTAGAAGCAAGTGCATGCCTGGTTTGTGAGCTGTGAAACCAGTATGAGACCTTGTATGTATGATGTGCATGTAATTGGAGTCCCCAAAAGCAAGGAAAGAGGGGTAGTAAAGGATAAATATTTGATGAAGTGATGAGTGAATTTTTTCCAAAATTGATAAAAAGGATGCACCCATAGATCTAAGAAGCTCAAGGAACCCCAAGCATAAGAAAAATGAAGAAAACTATTCCAAAGCATGTTGGAATCCAATAGCTCAAAACCAATGGCACAGAAAACATCTTAAAAGCAGACAGGGGAAAAAAGATATTACATAGAGAGAAGCAAAGATAAGGGTGACTGCAGATTTCTTGTCAGAAACAATTTGAACTGAAGACAGTGCAGCAACGTCCCAAAAGCACTGCGAGAAAAATCTGCCAACCTAGAAGTTTCTACCCAGTGAAAATATTTTTCAAAAGTGGAGATGAAGTATAGGCTTTTTCAGATGTGTGAAAGCTGAAAGAATTCATCACCAACTGATCCACCTTCCAATACATGTTAAAGGAAGTCCTTGAGGCAGAAGGCAAGTGACACCTGATGGAATTTAGGATCTAGATAAAGGGACGATAAGCACCAGGCGAGATAACGGCGTGAGAAAATGCATGACTGGCTTCTCACTGTTTAAGATCTTTCAAAGCTAACTAATTTTATAGCTAAAATAATGACAATGTCGTGTGGGGCTTCTAGCACATGTAGAATTCAGGCATATCCAGAGCATAAAGGGGAGAAGCAGATTAGAAACACACCGCGGCCAGGTTCTCACACTGCACAGGAAGTAGTATGGTATCAGCTGAAGGCAGATCGTGATAAGTTTAAGATACACACAATAAACGGTAAGGCACCCACTGCAATATCAGAGCAAGGCGTTACTGCTAATAAGGTAGCAAAGGAGATAAAAACCAAATCATAAAAAGGACTCAATTAATCAAAAAGAGAGCACGAATAGGGGAACAAGGGAACAAAGAGAAGACAGGACAAATAGAAACAATAGCAGGGTAATAGGTGTAAACTCATACTGGTGATCACATTAAATGTAAATGATCTGAAATACTCTAGTTAAATGGAAGAGACTGTCAACCTGAATACAAACCCCAAATCCAGCTATACACTGTGTATGAGAAACTCACTTAAAATATAAAGACATAAATAGATTGAAAGTAAAAAGGTGGGAAAAGGTGCATGATGCTTACCCTGGTCCTAAGGAAGCTGAAGCGGCAGAGCTAAGAGCAGACGCAGGAGACTCGCACAGCACTACCAACCACCTCGACATGGTTTACATTTGTTCACCCCCCAAAGCAGAATATACATGACTTTCTAGTGCACATGGAGCGTTGGCCAGGATAGACTGTATCCTGAGTCATGAAACCTGTCTTAATACATTTAAAAATATTCAAGCCACACAAAGCATGTCTTCTGAACTACATTAAATTAAATTAGAAATCGGTTACGGAAAGGTATCTGGAAAATCCCCACGTGTCTGTAAACAGCCAGCACACTTTGAAGTGACACACGGGCCAGAGAGGAAATCAAGACGCGCTGCGCAGCGCACGGAGCTGCGTCCAGTGTCTTGTAATAACCTGCAGAGGAAAAGGCTCCGAAAAAGAATGCACACGTGTGCATGTGTGTAAGAGTGCACACGTGTGTGCCTGTATGTATGTATCACAGAATCACTTTGCTGCGCACGTGAAACCAGCACAACACTGTAAACCAACTACACTTCAATAAAAATAAATAAATACATAAATAAAATCAAAAAAGAAAATGGAGAGTATTTTGAACTGAACGACAATGAAAACACGCCGCACCAAACCTGACGGGGCGCCACCTGGCCGCACGCAGAGGGAAATCCACAGCGCCGACGTCCGTCTCTGAAAAGGAGAATGGTCTCGAATCCACGATCCAAGGCTCCACTTTAAGAAACTGGAAGAAGAAAAGCAAGTTAAGCCCCAGATAAGAGCGCCGTGTGGGTGTAAAGACAGACAAGTACCTCAGTGGAGCAGAGCAGGTCTGGAACAAGACCCAGCTACGCTACGGACAGCTTACTGTAAACAGCGGAGAAGAGGCGGTTCAGTGGGGAAAGGCTGCTCTTCTCAACACATGATGCGCGAACAACGGAGCATCCACCTGAAAAAACAGGAACCTGAACCCATGCCTTTCACCATATTAAAAGAATTACTCAAATGGATCATAAATCTAAATATAAGACCTACAATTATAAAATTTCAAGAAAATTACAAGTTTTGTGACCTTGGGAATGAAGCACCGACACAAGCAGCAGCCTGGCTGAGTCTCACAATGACAGGCTGAACGCAAAAGCCACACCAAAGAAGAGCACATGCTGGCTGAGTCCACCTGCGTAAAGATCCGGAAAACGCACACTGATCGCTAGCGACAGGAAGCAGGGCACGGGTGGCGGGAGGGGCCGGGGAGGGCTGGGAGGGACGAGCCACCAAGGGCTCGAGGGAACTTCCTGGAGTGATGGACGTTCTCATCTTGAGCGTGGTGATGGCTCGCAGACACATTCGTGTAAAAACGTGTGCAACTGTGCCCTTTAAATGCACGCGGTCCTCGGACATCAGCTGTGCCATAATAAAGCTGCTAACAAAAAATCACGTGTACAGAATGGAGAAGCTCATTTACTCAGGACACGTGCCACCCAAAGGGGACGCAACTCCCATTAGAACAGCTGCTAGGGGCAGGCGGGAACAGGAGTGGGCTGTGGGGATAAGCGAAGTAACTCAGGCAAACCGGACACAGGTGGAGAACGGCTGTGTGACCGACTCATCATGCCCACCCGCAGGCCTGACCCCGCCCGCTCCCTTCAGCACGTCAGTAACAGGGCTGCGGAGGACCCAGACCATTCAAGTCCCTGGCCTCCCTCAGGGCCTCTGGACCCTCTAGCCTCTGCCTCCAGGCACGAAGTCACACACTGGCAGGTGCTTCAGATAACCAGAGAAATGGGTTCACGTCCACAGGGTTCCTTTCTTAAATGTCAGGGTACCATCTGCCAACGGGCCAGCTGATTAAGCCCTGAGGAGCATGCGGTAAGACTGGGGCCACGAGAGGAGGTGCGGGGAGAAGTGCGTGGCCCAGGCCCGGGCTGGGCGGCTGCGGGAGTACTGATGGCAGGAAGTCCGCTGGGCCCCATGGATGGCGTGTTCCCTGGGGCACCGACACAGAGAGGGAGAGCTGGCCCTTATGACTTTGGGGTCTGGCAAGTGCGAGATCTGTGGGGCTGGAACTTCAGGCGGGGTCTCTGTGTTACACCCTGGAGGCAGAATGCCTCCTCCGCGAAACCTCAGGCTTTTGCTCTTGAGGCCTCCGGCGGACAGGGTGAGGCTCTCTCTCATCGCCCAAGATAGCCTCCTTCATTTAAAGTCAGCTGGTTGAAGACGCAGACCCGTCTACAAAAGCCCTTCACAGCAGTGCCTGGACAAAACGGTGGCCCCCGAGGCCCAGCCAGGTCGGCACGTGAAACGAACCATCATGGTGCGCGAGCCTGGCTGGGCGGTGGAGGTGAGGGCCCAGGAAGCCATCCTGGGGGCCGCACTCTCAGGAAGAGACCCTGTGAGGCCCTGTCGGACCCCCTGCCCCCCACAGGGCACAGGCTTGGAAACTGGGATCTGCAGACCCTTGAAATTATACGCGAAAACATTGTGTCTATGTACAAGTCTGTTGCCCTATTTGAGTAGAGGTTTTGTGCCTCTCATCAGATTCTCAGGGGATCCGTGACCCTAAAAGGGCAAGGACCACAGCCCCTGAGAGGGCGGGTTACCCACACCAGGCCAGCATCCGCTGGACGGGATGGTTGTCACAATCTCCAGATCTGGGCATCTCTGCAATAGCCATCTTGGACACTTTGTTCTGCCGTTTTCAGACATTCAATTTGCACCCAGTTTTGATGGCCCCGATCATAAGCACCACAATCCGGGACAGAATTTCCATCCCGCAAAAGTGGGTCCGTGAGCAACTCTTCCAACAGGAGGGTGAGAGCGGGAGCAGCTGGGACTCTGATTCTCACTGATGCTCGGCACCCAGGAGGAACGCCGGGCTGAGAGATGGCCACCGCCCTGGCCCTGGGAGACGGCATGCACCGTCCTGCCTGAGCCTGTTACCCCAAAAGGGGAAGGGAAAAGACCCCAGCTCTTGTCGCACCTGAAAGGAAAGAATTCAGATGGCAGAGGGAGGTGCTCGCTTAGAGGAAGTAAAACCCCTCTCTGCTGAAGGTGGGCACACTGCCGTCTTCCCAACCCCCCCACCTTATCTGCCTGGTGCCCCCTTATCTCACTACCTAGCGAGCCCACCTTCCTTGGGGACTGTCCCAGAGGCTGTCTGGCTGCCTCGGCCCGATGGCAGCCCCTGCTACTTGCTGTCTGTCACGCCTTGAAGGTATTGACTCCGAGAACAAAGCCCTGTTTCAGGAGGTCAACTTCCACTGGAGTCCCTCCCAAGGCTGATGACCCAGTCTGCTCACGTGTGACCCGGGCAGGGAGCCGCCCAGCCTGGGGAAGGAGAGGAGGGGCCCAGGACCCATTGACCCACAGGGCTCTGGCCTCTGCAGACACAGACCCAGAGTCCTCCTTGGCTGCAGGACCCAAGAGTGTGCCAGATGGGTGATCCCAGGCCCCAAGGGTCCCTGCATCTACACATTGACTGTCCACCTGCCCCCCACCCAGATCCAGCCATCCCTGTTCCCCACCCTGTTTCTCTGCCCCGGGAGGCTGATGGTCTCTGGGTTCCAGCTGGGCTCAGCCGGTGGAAGGTGCCAGCGACAGATCAGAGTGAGGAAGGAGAGAGGGTCTGGCTTCCTTCCTGCTGGGCCACTGGGGGCAGCAGGGGCCCACCCCTCCCCAAGGCCATGGCTCCTGTCTGGACCACCTCCCCCAGCCCCCTTTCTCGCTGGGCTCTGTAACTGCTCCCTCCTGGCCCCATTCTTTACCTCCTGTCCCCCTAAAGGGGCAGAGGGGGTGTCTGCTTCCACCTGGGTGACACCTGTGTCACTGTGGCTAACAATAACAATGGCAACAATAATGATGGTAATAATTTCCATCCCTCGCAGGGAGCTTACCATGTTCATGGACACTTTATTTAATTCTTTGTACAATTTATGGAGGAGGTATCAGATCAACCCCCATTTCACAGATGTGCAAACTGAGGCATGGGGCAGGGAGCAGAGTAGCAGGGTCTGTGTTCAAGTCAAGGAGTCTAGGAGCAGGATGAAGCCAAAGGTCTTTTCCAAAACAGGGGTGTGGGATCACCCCCAGTCTTGCATGAAATGTCACCCCAGGAACACACACAGGGGTCCTTTTGGGGTCCAAGGCTCCAGGAGCGGCACTTCTCTGAGAGACGATGGTGCTGACTGCTTCCCCCTCCCGGATCTGCACCCTTGGTGGGTCCCTGCTTAGACACCTCGACCCTTGCCGCTGGCCAGGTCCCGCCTGGCCTACCCGCGCCTTTTGAGGGCTGAATGCCATTTGCCAGCTGTGACCAGGCTGTCGCTGGCGGAAGTGTGGCCTCGGTGACCTAGCAAGCACTGCCCGAAGGTT
This sequence comes from Camelus bactrianus, assembly GCF_048773025.1. Classification (NCBI taxonomy): domain Eukaryota; kingdom Metazoa; phylum Chordata; class Mammalia; order Artiodactyla; family Camelidae; genus Camelus; species Camelus bactrianus. The sequence goes on from NC_133548.1 coordinate 3,571,036, forward strand.
ACCCCGGGCGTTCAAGTGACCTGCCTGCTACTCCCCACCTCCCTGCTACTCAGCAGAGGGTTGAAAAGGGAAGTCGGCGGTCCCGGGAGCAGCAGAGTGCTAAGCTGAAAATACTCCCAAAAAACAAACAAACCGGGTCAGCGATCAGCGGCCCTTGAGAAAGCAGTTCCGGATGCACAAAGGCCAGCTGTTTATGGCTGCAGATTTGGGTTTGCTGCCCAAAGAACGCCGTGCCCGAGATAAAGGCGGGCAGTGCTCCGCTGGGTGAGGGTGCCGTGACCGTGGCAAGTCGTAAACCTCTGCTGGCTTCGCCTCCTCAGGCCCAACGCCTCCTGCGTGCTTTCCTGGAAAGGGCACCCCGGCCGTGACCCCGGAGTTGGGCACCGAGTCAAAGGCAACACGTGCCTCTGGGTGGTTTATCGTCTGCACCAGACAGGACAGCTGCGGAGCTGCTGCGAGGTGACTGCTCTCAGCGATGCGTCATCAGCTTGAACTCGCAGGGACAGGGCTGTCCCTTGCGCCAAGGAGCCGAGGCGACCCAGCAGGGAGGGGCTCAGGGATGAGAGGGCGGGACTGGAGCAGGGGCGGGGCCGCCATCTTGGTCTTCAATATCAGGATATTAACCCAAAATCAATGTGTCGGTTATTATTTTAGCGGGTGGGTCTTAAATAGCCTCGGGAAGACTGTCCATTTCAGAGCCTGTTTGTGGAAAACAGGGGCAGTAACAGAGCTGGCTTCACGATTCCAGAAGGTTCTGTGGGATGATGTGCTTAGCACAGAACCTGGCATGCAGTCGGGGCTTACAGTGGACGCTTGTGTCCGTCATTGGTCAGGCTGCCATTTTGCTGTCCTGTGGTTACGAGAGGAAATCAGGATAGAACACAAAGACTTCTGCCCCCTGGGGTCCCCAGTGGAGGCTAGGACGCCCCTTCTCGGCTGTGGTCCCCAGGCTCCCCTCCTGTTACTAGTCTGCATAATGACTGGGATGCTTCTCCTTGGCAATCAGGCACGCTCCCTCCCCAGGGACCCTGGCTCTCTGGAGTCAGAGCTCAGGGGCTGCCAGGGCCAAGGAGGGATGACACAGGTACCAGGAGGGGGCCGAGCGCTCTCAGGAAGGACCTCAGACTCCCCTTGGGGCAGGACAGCGGCCTGTGAAGTCGGGATGGCCAGTGCCGACAGGGGTAGGCGGTGACGGCGAGGCTGCCCAGACCGAGCGGGTGCCAGAGTCGGCCACATCTCAATGCACCCCCTGATCTGCAGGTGACAGGTGCTGTCGTGTGCCCCACTCATGACAGGGGAACTCATATTCGAGGGGAGGGCTTGGGCCGCAGTCTGGGTGGAAGGGCCTGAATCAGCAAATTGCTGACCAGGGGAGGTGAGCTCTTTTTACTCAGATTGTGTGCTTGTTTGGAGTTGCTGGTGGGGACCGGTGGGGCTAAGACCACCCTTGTGGTCAACTGAGAGCCCTTTCAGGCTGCCAGCCCGTCCCGGGCGTGCGCACACGTCTACAAGGGAAGTGCGGGCACCCGGGTGAGCCGCTTGATCTGGTTTGCACTCAGCAGCTTGGGAGCATCATCACCGCAGAGATTGCCGGAAGTTGCTGGGAGAGTTTGAAGCTGAACAGAATGTAGGTTTGGCTGGCATGGCCGGCATGTCAGCATTCTCTGCCCTTTGCAGGTCACTAGCCGCAGGGGCTCCAGGTTGGAGATGGGTTGGAAGCCAGGCTGTTCCACCCCAACTGTTCTCCCTGACTCCTGAATATGGGAAGGGCCTTGGAATTTCCGCAGGGGCGCCTCAGGGGTGCAGTCTGGTGGGGGGAGCAGAGGCAGGAGGGCTGGTCTTGCTGAGGGAGCCCCTGCTCCTATTATCCTGCGGATACTTGGGGTGGTAGTGCCCAGGCAGCCATGGGAACCCCATGCCTCGGCCTCCCGAAGAATTCCCACCGGAAGGATGCAGACAGGGGCTGGTCCGGCATTTCTACCCCAAACACTTAACACATCCAGTCCTTTCAAAAGCCAAGTTTGCACACGACTTCAGCTCTGTCCGGGGTCTGGGTCCACCAGACCCTGTAGGCGGACCACAGGGCAGGGCCCCTTTGGGGATCCTCGTAAGGGAGGCTTGCAGGCAGGGCTCTGAGGCCCACAGAATGGGCTCTGCACACGCTCTGACTGGGGAGCGAGCAGCTGAGAGCCAGGCGCTGGGGGCGGGGGGCCGGGGCAGGCAGGAGACCGTGACCCTCACCTCACAGATGCCCAGGGAAGAGAAGGGTCCTGCCCTCGCTCGCCCAGCCAGATCTCAGCAGAGATGCTCTGGAACGCACGCCTCCCAGTGTTCTCTGGCCTCCCAAGAGGAAGCTTCCCGATTGGTTCTCTCCGATCCTAGAAGGACGCTTAATACCAACAGCAAAGCACGGTGCGTCCATAGGTGTATCTTAGTCAGGAAACCAGCTCAGGCTTGGGGATGGGGGGAGGAGGCAACTCTTTTCCAAGCCTCTCAACGCTCACATCAGAGCTCAATTGGCAATTAGCAGATGTCACAACCCCCTTTTCTCTTGGGGACGTCTGTTTCGGATGTCGGATTCCTGCCAGGCATCTCGTCTTGTTCCGAAGCCGCTTTCCAGGGGGCTCGGGGGAAATTAACATCATAGCGGGCAAAAGGAAGCCCGTCGCAGCCGGATCAGAGCCCGTCCTCCTGGGAGGGAAGCAGCGCCGCAGGACCCACGCTCGCACCGACCGTGGGAGAGTAACTGGCGTGCAGAGAGTTACGGAAATGTAGGAAGTCATCCCCACCTCCGCTGCCTTCGAAACCGGGCTCCTGTCCGCAGCACCGTCCGTTACACGCCAGGTCCACACTGGGGCTCAGGAGTCCCGCCTTCTCCTCCTGGCTCCAAAAGGCCTCTCCCCAGACTCCAGAGGTGAAGCTCAGAGATCAGTGCTCTTAGAACTGGGGAGGGGGTCAAACAGCGGGGCAGAGCTGACCCCGCCCCTACTCATGATGTTCACTGAGCACGTGGCATGGATTACATTTCCTGTAACTCTTCCAAAGGGTCTACTAAATAGGCTCTGTTCTTATTCTGATTTTATGGATGAAGACACAGAGGTTACCATCTGGGCTAGTTCAGCTCAGGCAGGTGGCAGGAGCCCTTGGTGGGACAAGTCTTACAAGCTCCCAGGCGATGCTAAAGCTGGTGATCTGCAGAGGAGCAAGGGAGCCCCTGGGGGCTGAGCCCCAGACCCCCCGGTAGCCCCTGCTTTGCGCCTGGTGTAGGAAGGGGGTGGCCCTGTCTATTCTGGGGAAGTCTCGGGGCAGGAAGAACGGCCCTAGAGGCAGGTGAGCATCAGTGTAATGGCTTCATTTCCCAGGGAGGCAAGTGAAGCCCAGGGAGAGGAGGAGGCTCTCCAGGCAGGGCTCAGCCCAGTGCCCAGGTGGTTCCAGGCGGGGAGAGCCAGAAAGGGGTCGTTGGAGGCAGGGCTGGGCACGGCTCCAGGGCGGGCCAGAGCACCCCACCTCTTCCAAATAAAACGGTGGCTAAGTGCCTGTCCCAACGGGTGACAGCTGGTGCCAGCCCACCTCAGAAGTGACTTTAGGAGGAAAAAACCCTCCCCAAAGGAAAGGAGGCCACTATCACCACCCCATCGTGCTGCCACCACAAGATGGCACTGTTCTGTGGGGTTTGGGCATTTTTTTGTTCTGTTTATTTGCAACCTAAGAGGACGGACCCAGAGATCTTCTCCACCTCTGATGATGGTCTTAGGCTCCTGGGGGTGAAGGTAATTCTGTGGTCCTGGTGCAGACGGCAGGGGACGCCTTCCTGGTAGGTATGTGAGTATGTGGGCACGTGCACACATGGGCTTGGGCACACGTGTGGGTCTCTGTGTGACGGTGTGTGCCCCTGTGTGTGCGCGCATGTCTGTTCACCTGTGTGCAGGTGTGTGAGTGTGCACATGGGTACTTGTACGTGTGGTCTTGTCTGTGCATGTCCGCCTGTGCCTGTGTGAGGATGGGTGGTGTCTCCGTGTGAGGGTGGATGTGTGTGCGTGTGCGTACACATGTGTGTGTGCATGGTGCTGTCTTGTGCACTTGTGTGCATTTCTGCTTTGTGCTTACGTGTGCGTGTTTGTACGCATGGTGCATGCTCATTTGTGCATAGCTGTGCATGTGTGTGAGTGCATTTGTGCATGTCTGTGTGTGTGTGGTGTGCACGCGTGTCTCTGTGTGTGTCTGCATGTGAGTGTTGGAAGCCAGGAGCCCCGTCTCCTTTCCTTACTGCCCTTTTCCTCCTCTCCTGCTCCAGCTGGTGCCTTTATTCTGCAGGACTTTGCTTGGAGATCGGGTCCCCAGGAGAAAGCCTGCCCTGGGACAGGAGCTGGGCGGGGTGCCTAAGGGCTCCCACAGGCCAGCATCATCCCGTGTTGAGGCCTTCCCATCTTCCCGACTACACTCTGAGCTCCGTGGGGTCAGATCTGGGTGCTAGTCAATGCGCTCCCAGATTTGGCCAGATCTGGCCCAGGACCTGGCCTCTGCTAACCGTTCTGACCTTGTGACCAGCAGCTGCTGAGTACTGAGTGGTGCTCTATCTGCCAGGTCCTGTCCTAGCAACTTCTGAGGGTCATTTAATTCCTGTGACGGCCTTCTGAAGCAGATTCTAAGATAACCTGCCTTATGATGGGGAAACTGAGGCTCAGGGAGGTTAAATGACTCACCCCAAACCATCAGCTAAGAAGTGGAGGGCTGGCACCCAACCTAAATTCTGAGCTGGTTTATGGAATGAAATGAGTCAACAATTCCAATGGCTGGACTTTATTTCTGAACAGGAGATTCTTCATCTGCACCTTGTTGCTACAAGGGCGGGCCTTCTCAAATGCCCCCTCCTCCGAGAAGCCTTCCTGATCTCACCTGAGAGGGTCCCGCCCCCATACCCCGCTCCTGCAGCCTGTGGGGTCCCACCTGGTGGTCCTGGGGTGTAGGGGTTGTTTACAAGCCTGTGAGGGGGAGGCCAGGGGTGTGAGGGGGAGGCCAGGGGTTTGAGGAGCAATCAAGCCCTTTGAAACTTTGAAGAAATCTATTAGAAGCTCTGGGTGCCAGGGTAGCGCAGACACCCACAAAGTCCCACCCCACCCCAGCCCTAGGGCCTCACTGCCTAGAGCTCAGCGCTGTAGCTCACGGTGGAGCCGGGGTAAGGGCCGGGCAGCATCACGTCCACACCTGATGCTGAGCACAGGCGGCAGTGGCTGGAGGGCTGTTTCCAAGAGGGGAGAGCTTCCATTTCTTCCTCTGACGAACACTTCTGCGTGCCCATTGCGAGCCAGGCTTGTGCAGCCGGAGACAAGCAAGGCGCAAGTCCTTCCCCGCGGTGTAGCCCTGGTCCCAGGAGTGGGGTGCTTGTCCCCGGGAAGCCCCCCTCTCACTGGGAGGAACTCAGGCTGCCCTGCGCCTTCCCCTGGCTCGATGGGACGCCCCTCCTGCAAGGTCTGCTTCTGAGTCAGGCACAGCCCCTCCTCCCCGGCTTCCCCGAGAGCCTCCCCGCCAGCTGCTGAGAGCCCAAACGCCCTCTTTGGGGAGGCGGCTTGCTTGCAGGGACTGTGTTCATGCTTTGGGGCAGAAAGGACAGTCACACCCCAGCTTTGCCCAGCGTTGCTGTCCCTGCTCTGTCCCTTGCTGGGTTCATCCATAGCTCCTTGTGGACATAAGGGAGTCAGAGGACCATGCAGTTATCATCTTGCTGGAAAAACGATCCATGGTGAACCTCCACGTGTGCCCCAGGCAGGGCCCTCCCTTCTGTGCCGACCGGGGCGGCAGCCCAGGCGCCACGCTTGAGGGAGGGGCTGTGGGCTCTGGCCCCTCACCCCTCTTTTCTGACCAGTGTTTAATGCCGTTTGGTCCCACTTTGACATCAGCAGCTCCGTGCCACTCCAGAGGGCCTGGCCAGATGCCGATGGCAGACCCTCCTGGGGAGGGTGGTTACTGTGGAACCCGCCTGCCCGCACCATCAGGTCCACCCTGAACCCAGCACTGTTTCTCCATCTGTGAAACAGGAGCCGCCACGGCTGTGACCCCCACACGGTGGAACCTGGGCTCGGATGCTGGATCCCAGGACTTGTCTGCGGGAGGATGGAGGGAGACAGTACTGGCGTAGAAAGATGAGGACAAGGCGAACTTGCCGCAGACTCAAGGTGAAATCAAGGAGGTGGTTCCCTCCTGTGCTTTGTTAAAGGAAAAAAAAAAAAAAAAAGGAGAGAGAGAGAGAGACAGAGAAAGAGAAAGAAAAAAAATTCCCCCAACTAGGAACTCATGTATAAGAAGCCGTCCAGCATCTCTCGCCAGAGACAGCCCCTGGAACAGCCCTGGGCCCTGCACCCCTCCCTCCCTCCTCTGCCGGCCTCCTAGCCTCTGCCCTCACCGTGGGGCCGCCGCCTCCTCTCCGGAGCTCACTGTGCCCCCCGCCTGCGGGTCGTCCTCGCCCGCTCCCGCCCGCCTGGGGACGCTCCCGCACCTGGGGGCTCAGAGCTGCTCCTGCTCACGGCCTTGCGTGTCTGTGTTTCTCCTTCAGGACCAGAGCCGCCCCTGCCAGGGTCTGCCTGGTGCTTGGCGGACAGTGGGCCCTTAATAAATGTTTGTTGATGGAATGGAATCTGGGTTTGAAAAAAGGTCTCATGACCCAGAACATTCTAGCTCCATGCCCTCTCCAGGCAGCCCCCGGGAAAGAGGACCGGGCTTGTGAGCAGGTTTTTCGCCAGAGAAGGAGGTGCTTGCCACGAGGTCCCAGGCACGGTACAAACGGTGGTGGGATTTAATCGTCGACCGTGGAGAACTCTGCAAAGTCCTGCTTGGTAACTGCTCTGGGCCCTTGGAATGTCCCAATCGGTATAAATGAATGGTTGGAGGCACCGAGTGCTGTGAGGTCTGTCTCTGGCTGTGGGGAAGGAGACGAGCTAAACTGAGATGCATTCTGACCCCAGACTCAGAGGCATTAATTACTTAAATGAATAAGTATTAAATCAAAGGCCTGGCTTCAAAAATTAAACTCAGATTAGTCCCTTGCCTACTTCCTGTAAAATCAAAACCATTTGGCTGAAGAATGGACACCAGGGAGGGAGTGCCTGCTGGGGAAGGGGCGGCTGGTCCCCCCCCGCCCCCACCGCCTTGGATGGAAGCGCCGGGCTCTGGAGAAGTCTGCTCGCTGCCATGGCTCTCCCCTCTGAGTTCCTGCGTCCGGCCCAGGCTGGAGGTGGAAGGATCTAGGGTGCTGACCGGGGAGGGGACACCCCAGCTGGCCGTGTCTGGGCCTGACTTGGTCATTCGGTGGCTCCTGCGGCCACGAAGATTTGGGGCAGAGCAGGGAGGTTGGCTTAGGGTGAGAAGGCCAGGGGTGCCTCCCGGGCCAGCTCAGGCCTCTCCAGGCTTGGGCTCTGGCTGGGCACACTTGGGGGGCCTCCCCGGGGCACAGACGCGGAGCGGAGGCCGTATGAGCGCAGAGGCAGAGGCCAGAGGGACGCAGCCCAGGACGCCTGGAGCCTCAGAGCAGGAAGAGGCAGGAAGGACCCTCCCTTAGAGCCTCTGGCGGGAGCCCAGCCCGGTCCACACCTTCATTTTGGATTTCTGGCCTCCCGGTTGTAAGAGAATAAATCCCCACTTTTTAAAGCCGCCCTGTCTGTGCTGTTTTGTATGGCAGCCCCAGGACACAAATAGACCTCCACTGCAGGCTGCTGGGACTAGCCCGAGGCTCAGGGCAGGGAGCAGATTGCCACGGGCAGCCAACTGCTCCTCCACCCCCAATTCCTTCTCCCTAGAACGTGGTGACAGCAGTGTCTGCCCCACAAGCCTTGAGATGACTGAGGGACCATATTACGTAGAGCACTTGGAGCAGCTCTTGGCCTCCACCTGGTGCGCTACTCTGTTTAGCTGTTACGGTCATGATTTTTATCGCTGGCCCAGCCACTCAGCTTGTAGGTGGGGAGCTCATAGTTGGGGCCGGGTTGGTCAACCAATGAAGCCCATACTCTTGAAGCGTTGGTTGAACTGTGAAAATGGGCAAAATTAATGAGCCTGCTAACAGACTTGTAGTGTTATCACTAACGGTGCTACTGGCTAGCTCAGGTGCTAAACAAACCTGAGTGGAGTTCAGGAACAGACTGATCCAGGAGCACTGGGGCTTTGTCTCATTCACAGCTGCATTCTCGGGACTTTGAACTGTGCTTGGCACATGGTAGGTGCTCAATAATTCAGCTTTGAATAAACTAGTGATGAATGATTCTTTTTCCTTCTTGGAGGCCAGAGTTTTGGTCCAGCCGGACTTGGCTTAGTGGGCAGGAGCAGGAAAAAGAATGTCTTTGAAGGAATGTGCAAGACAGGAGGTAGAAGTGAGCCACATACGGGCCATCCTCCTGGGGGCCTGAGGCCCACGTCTGATGGGGAAGGACCTAGTTCTCCCATCTTCTCAGCCTTAGCACCCCCATCAGTGAAACAGGCGAGGGCCAATCCTGCGTCACTCGGTCAGCCCAGCTCCCCCTGAACAAATGTGGCTCCTCTGTTGGGGCCAGGACTCTGTGAGAGAACAGGGAGGTGGGCTGTAGGGCCGGGCAAGGCTGGGAGGGCGGGGCTGGGACCCTCTGCTCCACTGCTTTTCTTGAGACGCTGGGAGAGGCCTTGAGATCCGTCATTGTTGGCTTGGGTTTTTTAACAAGCATTTTAGTCCCGGTGCGCATCCCTGTCCCTGAGGGATGGCAGACCTGCAGACAGAACCCTCTGCTCTTGGAAGAGGCCTGCCCTGCGGAGGGGGAAGCTCATGAAAGAAACCCTCCCTGCCTGTCTTGGGCCTGGGTCTCGGCAGGACACCATGCCTGGATGCCTGGGGCCAATCCAATGCCATTTGGCTCATCAAAGCCATTTTGTCCCCAGCCGGGCCCAATTCGCACCTGGTTGCAGGTCAGTGAACAGACGGAGGAGGGGCTGGAGTGGGTTCACAACGGGCAGGGTGGGTGGGGGCCTGGGGCCGTGGAGCTGGCGCCTTTTGGAGCCCTCTGCTGGGGTCCCTCTCTCTGCAGCCCCGCCCCCACTCCTCACATGCCAACAGGAGGGAGGTCACTCTGGAGCCAGTGACCAGGGTGCGGCCAGGCCCCAGCCCTGGGAAGGCCTCCCGGTGTGGGTGGCGGCCCCGCCCCCGCAGGTTGGTAGGCACGGAGGCTCCCCGCTGGGACTGGCCGGAGTCCCTCTGCCCCTCGGCTGGTCTCCACAGCTCAGCCAGAGCGGGCTTCCCCAAAGCAGGCTGGTCCACAGTACCCCAGCTTATAGCCTTCCAGAACCTTCTGTCAGGCTCAGGATCACAGCTACCCCTGCTCTCTTGGCCTCTTCCCTGTTCCCTCTCCCCCTGCTCACAGGGCCCTGCTCTGTTGTCCCAGGAACACCCTCCCCAGTTCAACTGTCACCTCTCCAGGTGGGTCTTCCCAGATTTTCCTGCCCAGCCAGCCCCTCCTAAGCCTCTCACAGCCCAGATTTCACGATTTGATCAACACCTGTTGTCCCAGCTAAATTCTGGGCTCCTCAGAGGAGGGACCTCACTGGTGTTGGCTTAGCTCTGTGTCCCCCCACTTGGAGCAAGTGTCGGCAGAGCAGGTCCCTCATAGCTGTGTGACAGGTGGAGTGAGGGTGGCGGAGGGTATTTGCACGTGTCCTGCATGAGCACTGGGGGTCTGCTATGCTCTGACGAGCCGAGGAGGCCCCCATGGGACTTGCTGCAGGAGGCCCGGCATTTCCTCTGTCACGGTGGGAGGCACACGCTCTGGGCTGGGGCAGCCAAGGCCCCAGGAGAGGAGGCCTTGAGGAGCCCAGGAGCCTGCTGGCCCTGCCTGGACAGAGCTCTGGTTCCAGCCTGAGGGCCCCCCCAACCCCATCAGACCCTCCTCCACCACCAGAGCAGGGAGCCTGGCACCAGCCCTGCCATTGGGGGGGGCACTTTACAGTTTACACGGCCCTCCCCCACCTGGCCAGGGCGCACCACGGGGAGACTGGCAGAGGTCAGACACAGGCAGAAAGAGAGCGGTCCAGCCCACGGGTTGCCGGTGGCCGCTCGACACATGGCAACACACTGGGTGACCTAAAGCAACACAGACCGACTCTCTTACAGTTCTGGAGGCTGAAGTCCTAAGAGTGCTTTGCTGGCTGAAAGCAAGGCACCACGGGGCTATGTTCCTTCTGTGCTCCACAGTCCAGAGGACAGACAGCCTGTTCTCTTGCCGTTTCCAGCTTTTGGAGGCCGCCTGCCTTCCCTGGCTTGTGGCCTCATTACTCCGACCTCTGCTTTGGTAACCATGTCTTCTTTCTTGACTCTGACTCCTGTTTCCCTCTTGTAAGGACCCTTGTGATGACACTGAGCCCATCCAGATAACCCAGGATCATCACCCCTTAATTTAATGTAGTCCTTAACTTTATCACATCTGTGAAATCCCTTCTGCCACATAAGGTGAGGTCTTCGCTGGTGCCTGGGATTAGGGTGTGACATCCACTGGGGGCTGTGGGGACAGACCCTTAGTATCCTCTCCAGGAACGGAGAGGGAGCCCAGCTGACCGGGTAGGAAAAGCAACGGCCCACCTCACATCCGGGGACCCTGGCCCTGTGCCGGGCCTGGCCTCGCCTGCTCCCTGCAGGAGTGCCCTGGGTCCGCAGGACAGCCCGCTCAGGTCGCTGCTGTCATCACCCGTGCCGCACAGCTGAGAAGAACATAACCAACCAAATTCAGCTGGGAAAGCTGGGGCCTGAGTCCGGATGCTGGGGGTTGGGGTGGGGACCGGACCCCCAAACCACCCTGTTTCCACCCTGTGGCCACCCATGGTTGGTTTTAATCTTGAGTTTTAGGAAATTTTATTGGCATGTAACACACACACACAGAAGTGCACAGCTCAGTGACTTGCCTCAGATAATTTGGCCATATAGCCAGCGTCCTCATCAAGACCCAGCCAGCGTCCACGAGACCCCAGCCACGCCCAGCACCTTGCCCCAAGGGTAACCGCTCTGGACTCTATCGCTGTACCTGAGTTTTGCCTGCTTTTGCTTTGTATGAAGGAGCTGTCCAGGTTCTGTGCCTGGGGGTCTGGCTTCACTGTCTCAACATCTGTCAAATCCAGCCCCGTCCTTGAGTGGGGCCGCAGGCTCCATGTTTTCGGGGCTCCGCGGCCTGCCGCTGTGCGGACGCGCCGGGGTGACCCACACACTCAGCCCTCCAGGGGCTTCTGGGTGGGGTCTCGCTTGGGGCTTTCACTCCCAACGCTGCAGAGAACGTTCTAGTCCACGCCTTTCGGGGTACGTGTGCGTGCGTTTTGGTGGGCGTGTGCAGCAGCACGCTGGAGCCCTCCCCCTTTTTTGTATTCTTGGTCTTACTGAGATGCAACTCACAAACCATGCGGTTCACCCATTTAAAGTGGGCAACACAGCAGCTTTTAGTACATTCACAGACATGTGCGACTATAGCTCAGGCCGTTTGAGAACACTTTCAATCGTCTCAAAAAGAAACCCAGGCGGGCGTGGGTGGAGCTCAGTGGCAGAGCGCGTGCTGAGCATGCTCGAGGTCCCAGGTTCAATCCCCAGCACTGCCATTTAAAAATAATGATAATAAACTTAAAATATAATGTTGATGAATAGTACTTTTTTTAAAAAAGGAAAGAACCCCCACACCCTTGAGCTGTAACACTTCTCATACCTCACCCGCCAGCCCCCGGCAGCCACTAACCCACCCGTCTCCGGTGTGCCTGTTCTGGGTGCTCCCTGTGAGTGGAATCCTGGAGTCGGGGTGTTTGTGACTGGTTTTTCTCATTTAGCAGGATGTTTTCAGGGTTCACCCACGCTGCATCCGGCGTCAGGGCCTCCTTCCCGCTTGTGGCCCAACAGTCTCCTGCTTTGTGTATCCTCCTGCTTGCTGATGGGCATCTGGGGGGGGGGGGTCTGCTTTGGGGCTGTGTTGCCCAGCTCTGCTGTGAGTGTTCGTCTGCAGGTTTTACGTGGACATATGTTCTCGTCTCTAGGAATGGAACAGCTGGACCACAGGGTTGCTCTGGACTTAAGCGTTTGGGAAATTTTCAAACTGGTTCCCAAAGCACCCTCACCAAGGCCTGTGGTTCATCTGACTCGATTCTAGCCGGCATGGCGGGTGTGAGAGGAGACCCCTCTTCTCACCTGAACCCTGACCAGGTTCTTTGTGGGGAGCCGTGTTTCTGTCCAGCGTGGGAGGAGATCTGGGGTCCTCCCCACATAGCCCTAGGCCGGGTCTGGGACCACAGATAAGGTGTGGGGTCTGACGGCCCTGGTAGCACCCCTGATTTTCCCTGAGAGCTGCTCCTCAGGGCTGAAGTCTCCCTGGGTTGGTCTCTGATGCTTTTTCTTTCCAAGCAGGAGTGAGAAAGTCAATGCCTACCGACTGAGCATCAGCTGTGTACCCAGCAAGGGTCCAGAATCTGAGACTCAGGGCAGACGGGGAGGTGAGGTGCCAGCTTCCTGGACCCTGCATTCTAGACGGGCAGGCAAAGAGGGACATAGGACCATTTCAAGTTGTGGAAAGCGCCTCGAAGCCAGCAGCGGGGTGGTGCGCAGCTGGCGCCTGGGGCCGGGAGGGCTGGCCGACGCTGGGCCAGCGCCGTGTGGCCAAGGCGGCTGTTCACGGAGCAACTCAGCAGCATTTGTGGTGCAAGTTGGGGCCCAAGGGCATGGATTTTGAGGCCAGAATGACCTCCTCTGTGGCAGCCAGGCCTGTGAGCCATGGGCTGCCCCTTCCTGAGCCTGGAGCTGTGGGTCCCGGGAGGAGGTGGGCTGGTGGAGCCTTTAATCAGGCCGAAGCTCCTGTGGCCTCCCCAGGACGCACACGGGGGAGCCAGGAGGCTGGCCCAGCCATTAAGTCCAGTTTAAGCCAGTTTCATAAATAGCTAAATAAAGCAACTGAGAATGGCTTCACAATTGGCCCGGACTCCTCGCTAAGTGCTAGGTGGTTTCCCGTTTTCCTAAAATAAGTTCTTTCCATTGGTCGGTGGCGAAGCGGCCAGAACCCTCTGTGGGATGAAGCCCCTCCTGGCCCCTGGGACACAGATGCAGGGATGGCCAAGTGCCCTGTCGTTGGAGCAAAATAACCGAGTCCAGCTCTGTGGCCCTTTGTGGTTAAAAAACCCACGCCCATGGGCGCCGAGCTGGCTTCTCCTGGGGCATCCTGTGTGCACCTGTCCCCGCCAGCCTGCCGACCGTGAACTGCTCCCCGGGTGCCAGGGGACTCCTGACCCCACGGGATTCCCCCCTCGGGAGCAGACCTCCCTCCCTTCCAGAATCTCCCTGGCAAATCACACTGGCAGTGTTTGCCTGAACCCGGGAAACTCACTCGTCACCTGCCGGCAGCCCGGTGACTCCTTGAAGCTCGGCTGTCTGCTCTGTGAAAGGGGGCCTCTCCCACAGGACTGGGGAATCAAGGTAGGAAGCGAAGCTCTCAGTGTGGCATTTGGGACGCAGAGGTCTGAGCCAGCTCTGCCCCGACCTCTGTTGTCTAGACACCTCAGGATGGGTCTGTCTCAGGACTGTCACGTAAGGGGGAAGGTCGGGAAGGGGACAGGCTTATCCATGATGACCATCTGGCCCTCCTGCCTTGGGCGTTTCCCAGACGCTAATTTGTATGAAAGACCTTGCCTCCTCCCGGCGTGTGGGGTCTTCCTGGCTGTCCTGAGCCTACTGCACCTTCACAAAAACCCAGGGAGGCCTGAAGGTAGAATGTTCACCCATTCTACAGATGTGGACGCAGAGGCAGAGAGAGCAGGGCAGACGGACACAGGGATAGGGAAGCACGCGTGGTGATCTGGCAGGACCAGGACTAGACCCAGCACTCAGACTGCATTCCTCTTTTATCTCTGCAGTGTCCCCACCCCCAACCCAGGATGAAGCCTTACACCAGCCCCCCATCCCCGACCCAACCTGGGCTCACATCTCAGTGGCTGGCTCTCATGCTGCCTTGCAGGGCCAAGTCTCTGGGCATGTTCTAGGAATTTGCTGGTGTTCTGGGCTGGACTGTGTCCCCCCAACTCCTATGCTGAAGTCCTGACGCCCAGGACCTCAGAATGTGACTGCATTTGGAGATGGGCTATTTAAAGGAGTGGTTAAGATAACATGCGGTCACCAGGGTGGGTCCTAATCCTGTAGGCCTGGTGTCCCTCCCAGAAGAGGCGATCAGGACACAGACACATGCAGAGGGACGACCACGTGAGGATGCGGGAGAAGACGGCCGTCTCCACGCCGAGGAGAGAGGCCCCGGGAGAAGCTGGCCCCGCCTGGACCTCGGACTCCTGCCCCCAGGACGGGGGACGGTGACCATCTGCTGTTTACGCCGCCCCAGCTGCAGTACTTTGTCATGGCGGCCCTGGAAAACTATACAGCTGGGAATACTTTGGTCTCATCTCCTGATCTAAGGAAGTCCCCCTGGTCCTCCCCCCACCCCACAGCAGGGCACACAAGCCATCAGGAAAAAGGGCGTCTCTCATTATTCTGTTCTCGAGATCTGCTGATCATCCTCTCTCTTCATTAACCCTGTGATCCAGCGCCCTCCTTTGAAATCAGACCCGAGCACAGACAGGCTGAGTGACCAGCCCAGCCACAGCATCGAAGCCCTGTTTCCAACCTCTGGCCTCCCAGCTGCGGGAGGCTAGAGTGCAGGGCAGGGTGAGGTGGGGCCTGAGTGGCTGACCGTCCAGGCTGGGGAGGGGCCTGTGCCCCCCCACATTGGCTCCCAGAGACCGCTGTTAGAGCCTACGCACCTGGGCCTCTGTGACCATGTGGGCACCGCAATGCTGACGTGTGGCCTCCTGAGACATAGTCCAGGCTGGAAGTTTCTGGAAGCTCCTCCAGCCACTGTAGCATTATCAGGCACCCCAGCATGGTGCCTCCAAGTTGTTTGTTGATAAGCTACTTGTGAACGGGGAGGAGCTGTGATAATTCACGCTATGAAGTGATAAGTGTTGAGTGTGGGAGGAGCCAAGTGAACTTGGCTGAGAATCAGAAAGCCAGCCGCTGCAGCCTCGGAGCTCCTCCGCTGTCCAGGTCAGCCTCTGGCCCCTTTGCACCTCTTCAACCCTTTGCTCCATCTTTTGTTGGTTGGTTGGTATGCTTGTCAATCATTAACAGACTATTTTTAGTACAGTTGGAGATTTGCAGAACAATTGAGTTGATAGTAAGGACAGTGCCAAACCCCGCAGTTCCCCATTACTAGCATCTTGTTACATCTGTTACATCTTGCTTGTTACAGTTGATGGGCCCAAGCGGATACACTGTTGTCACCCGAAGCCTATGGTTTACCAGGGTTCATTCTGTGTGCTGCACTTACCGTGGGTTTGCCGAAGTGTAGCATCAGGCAGATGGGTTTCATCGCCCTAAAACTCCCTGCCTTCTCGCCATTTTTAAGGTGGGCAAAACGCCAGGCTCCGCTGATGTGTGAGCCAGGTGGTGGATGTCAAGGACTGTTCGGAGCGATCCTGAGACCTGAACCCCGGTCCAGGTGGCGTGCACGAGGGGTCCAGATGGATGGAGCCCGGCAGTTGTCCTTGTTTTAACATCCTTGTGTGACATCTCTGTCTTTGTCCTTAGAGCGGATTGCCTGGGGACAGCAAATGGCTGGGTCTCACTTGTGTATCCAGTCTGACCATTTCTCCCCTGTGTTTGGGAGCATTGAGACCGCTAAGATTCCATGAGGTCACCGCGCCGTCGGGCTGACCAGTGTCTTGCTGCCCTTTTCTGTCCTCTGTTCTCTGTCTCCCCTTCCTCTTCCTCCTCCGCCTGCTTACAGCTTTACCTCTTTGTTCTCTTCTTGTTTGGCGCTTGCTTTGGGGTCTGCGTGCCACAACCTCACATGGCGTCACGTACAGCTTCACACGGAGGGAGGCTCTCACAGCGTGTCCGCCTCCCAGCTCTCAGGCTCGGGCTGTCACAACTTACTTCTAAGTATTTGGTAACCCCCAGAACACGCTATAATTATCTTTTCTTTAAACATCCACTTATCTATCTTAAGGAGATTTTTAAAAAAAAATTTTATTGAAGTGTAGTTGATTTACAATGTTAGTTTCAGGCATACAGCAAAGTGATTCCGTTACACATACACACACATATGTATTTCTTCTTTTCAAATTCTTTTCCATTACATGTTATTATAAGATTTTGAATACAGTTCCAGTGTGCTATACAGTAGGTCCTTGTTGTTTATCTATTTTATATACAGTAATATGTGTCTTGTTAATCCCCAACCCCTAATTTATCCCTCCCCGCCCTTTCCCCTTTGGTAACCATAGTTTGTTTTCTACGTCCGTGAATCTGCTTTTGGTTTGCGAATAGAATTTTTATCATTTTTTTTTGAGATTCCACACATAAGTGGTATCATATTTTCATCTTTCTATGTCTGACTTACTTCACTCAATATGATAATCTCTAGGTCCATCCATGCTGCTGCAAATGGCATTATTTCATTCTTTTTTTATCTTCCAAAGGAGATATTTTTTAAAGAAAAAGAAAAAGTTGTTAATTTTGCTTCATGAAAGGACCTGTTTCCCTGGTGCCTTGCTAATCCTGGGTAGTGTAATTTTTAAAAAATTTTTATGACATTTAGGGAGGCAAAAATTAGTTTCAATGCCATTCCTTTGATTATAGAGCATTGAGTCTTTTACATTTTATATAGTAATGATATTTAACATTAATTGAGCACTTACTATGTGCTAGGCTCTCTACTGCCTGCCTTATGTCAATAAAGTGACTTATTCAATGAAACAGCTCTGTGAGGTGTGTTGCTATTGTGTCTGTTGTTGCAGAAAGAAAAGCTGAAACACCGAGAGATTGTCCCTGCCGCGCGCCCACTGCTGCTGGGCAGGACAAGGGTCACCCGCCAGTGCCACCTGCCGGGGCTTCCCCAGGTAGCCCACACCAGCAAGGGTCCGGCCGAGCCCCCTGCATGAGCCACTCCCCAGCCCTGCCACCTCGCCTGACTCCGGGGCTGTCGGCCACAGCAGGACCCACTGCAAAGAGAGGATGCGAACCCCTCGTTAAAAAGTTACTAAGGGGGAGGGTATAGCTCAGGGGTGGAGCGCGTGCTTAGCGTGCGCAAGGTCCTGGGTTCAATCCCCAGTGCCTCCATTAAATAAATCTGAAGAATACAAATAAAATTTAAAAAGGTATTAAGAAGTATCCAGAATCTATAAAGAACTCCTGCAACTCAACAGCAAAGAGAACAAACAGCTAGTTTAAAAACCAGGCAAGAAGACCAGACATTTCCCTGAAGAAGACAAGCACCTGGCCAGTGCTCTCCCCAAACACAAGCCCAGTCGGCAAAGTCAGGCAGACGTCCTTTGGAGAAGAGAAAGTTGCTGCTGGCCTTTTTCATGGAGGGATGTGCAGGCACGTAGGGCTGGGCAGTGGTCAGCGCCTTGGAGCCGGGCCGGGAGAGCTGCAGCTCAGCTCCTGGGTCGCATCGCAGGACAAGCGAGCCGGGAGCCCAGGCTGCAGATGTCTGGGCAGCACTCTGTCCAGTGCCGACCTGCCTCACTGCAGAATCCTGGACCCGTCAGAGCCTCTCGCTTGCTGGGCTGGGGAGCACGGTGGAGAAGGAGGGAGCATCGTGGAGAAGGGGACAGGAGAGCGAGGGGGCATCGGGCCCCTGCCCCTGCCCCCGGCACACCTTCGGTTTGCTCCGCTTTGTCTGCGAATGCTCCATTTCACTGGGCAAATGGGCCATCTTGCTGAAGGAACACTTTTAAATAGTGATGTGCAACCACGCCCTTAAAAGAGTGAGTCTCAGGGAAGAGAAGCGGCTTGTCCAAGGCTCAGAAGGGTCGTGTTTGGCGAGAACCCACTGTGTGTCAGAGTCTGCTCTGAACATCTTGTCCTGGTTGCCCCAATGCCCAGTTACCTGGCCCAGTAAAGCGGGTGGCAGGATGCACAGAGCTGCCGTGACTGACCCTCTGCCTGGTCTCCCTGCTGTGGGGAAGCCCTGGGGTCCATGTCCCACCCCCGAGAACTGGCTGCGTTCAGCTCTGTCTGATGCAGGAGACCCGGTGTCTGTTCCAGGCAAGAGAACTGCATCTATGGCTCTTATACACACCAGCTCCTGCTGGACCTCAGGGACCGTCCTGCAAGCTCTCCTCCTCCCCGGACCTGTGGGCCACCCCTCCTCACACACAGTAACTTCTCAGCACCCACACACTGAGGCCTTGGAGCTCAGTTCACAGCACAGCAGAGCATTTCTTTTGAAACTGGGTCCTGATATATTACCCCTGTGGCTCCCAACCCCTCAGAACATCCCATCACTCAGCACAGTGGACCCACAGGCCCTACCCCGCCTGCCCTGCCTCCTGCTGTACTCAGCTCACAGCTCTCCCCAACCCTCCAGGCCCAGCTTCGGGCCACACTCTGCTGCTACAGGACCTTAGCACATGCTGGCCCTTGGTTTAGAGTGGTCCTGCCCGTCCACCTGTGCCTGGCTAACGCCCCTTCCTTCAGTTAGGCCAGGCTGCATTATGTTTTGTGTCCTCTCCTCCAGTGCTCTTAGCTCCCATTTCTGTAGTTAGCTCATCTTCCTGCTCAGGCTGAGATGATGCCTCCGAGCTGAGGCGGGTGTTGTCTGTCCTTGGGTTCCCAGGAGTGGATGGAGCCACCGAAGGGGACGTCTGCGCTAAGCAAATGGAAATCAATACCATTTGATTTGGTATTGATCAAATACCCTGGGAAGCGGGCAGCCTGGGGCAGGGACTGTCACTAGCCAAGCCCCCTGGGAGCTGTGTGCACCCTCCTAAGTGGTAGCCACACACCCAAGCATTGTGTGGGTGTCAGTAAGTCAGGAGCGAGTTGTCACCATTGGGTGACTAGGGTCTCTCCCCCACCAGCCCGTGAGCAACCACAGAGCACAAGTGGGGAGCGTTCCTGGACCAAGGCACTGACCACCCTGAGCCTCAGTCTCCCCATCTATAAAGCAGGAGCTAGGCTCCTGGTCCCTCCTGATAAGGCAGAGTGAGTTATCCGTGTGACAGTTTCTGTCAGCCCAGTGCAAGGCGTGCCCCCAGCGTGGGTAACGGTTGGGACCCACTGGGCGTGTGCTCCAGGTGTGCAATGGGACAGCCAAGGCTGCGGACCACTGGGCTCCCAGTCTCCCTGCCCCTGCCAGTCAGGGACAGCAAATAGCCCAGAGGGGTGGGGGGTGACACTGCGGCTTTGGTGTCAGTTCAGCCCTGTGATGGCCCCTTTGAAGATGCAGAGCCTGACGGCCCCTTTGCGGCCAGTGTGGGGCTGGTCTAGGAGCTGGCACCCCGTCACCGTCACCGGGGCGTGACCACGGGAGAGGACCTCCCCTCCGCAGCCGGGGGCTTTGTGCGGGCCGACTGCGTGCTGGCTCGGCAGTCGGAGACAATGAGGGGCTGCGGCCCGGCCGGGGGCTGGCATAGCGGGCTAGCAGCAGAGCAGAACAAATCCGCCGAGACCTTCCTGTGCCTCCGCCCGCGCGAGTAACCTAATCTGGGGGGGCAGGGCCGCAGCCGGGCGGGGGTGCCGCGGCGGCCTTCGGGCTGCACCGTGTGTTCACGGTGATTTGAGGGCTTCCACTGAGGGGTTCCTGATCATTTGATGTGGCAATTAACGAGGGGACTTTTGTCGTCCGGAAAGACACAGCCGCCCACTTCAATCACCCTGTTTACGCCCCCACAGAAGCTAAACAGCCCCCCGTGGCAGATAGCGGGTGGACTTCAAACGGCTCCAGGTCGATCGCCCTGGAACCGCCAGGCCGCGCTGCACCCCCCGCCCTTTCATGCAGCCAAAGTGTTACTTTTCCCATGAGAAGTTCCGGCCTTAATGGCATCGGATGACAAAGGCGGGCGCTCGCCCACTCGAGCCCTTTTTATGTGGGTACCTGGCTCTGGAGGTGGGCGGAGGAAGGGGCAGGTCATTTCCCACTGATGCCAAGGGCACGTGGTCCCCCCAGGTTGGGTGGCCCAGGGGTTCCCTGAATACCCACCAGGGCCTGTGTCCCCATCCCTTCCGTGCAAGGGGTGGCCTCTCCAGGCTCGGGCTTTGCTCTCCCACAGCCCTAGAAGTGTCCTCCCTGTTTGGAGTGATGGGTCAGGTGATGATCAGACAGCGATGACAATCACCCTCAACCTGTCCCAGTGCCAAGGGCAGCATGTGAGCCCGGCCTTGAGTTAGTGTCCGGCCGACCCCCACTGGTTTACAGACCGGGCTGGAGAAGGCGTGGGGACTTGCCCGAGGTTGCAGCCCAGCCCAGGGAGTGAAAGCCCCTGAAGACTCAGCTGCACTGGACATCCATCCTGCCTGCTGTCCCAGCTCTGAGGACGCGGGAGAGCTGGGAGCTCACTGCTGCTCCTTGGCCGGAAAGTGGGCCTTACCCCCAAACCCAGCCATTGCTGCAGCACGAGGGTGTTGCAAGGACTGAACAGAGAAAGGTCTCAGCCTGTGCCGGGCTGTTAGTAAAAGCTCAGCCGATTCCCCTCTGGGCCTAGGTTCCCTCGCCTGTGAGCTGGAGCCCCTGGGCCTAGGTTCCCTCGCCTGTGAGCTGGAGCCCCTGGGCCTAGGTTCCCTCACCTGTGAGCTGGAGCCCCGGAGGCACAAAGAGGCAAAGCACCCAGCCCGCCCGCCCCCTCAGGGCTGGGCTGGGGCCACGCCTGGCCCTCTGACATCTAACCCCCGGCTCCTCGTGGGCTGAGCTGTTGCAGCAGGAAGGAGGTAGGGGCAGGGAGTGGGGAGAACAGGAGGGCTGGTGGGACACCCTCGCCCACCTGTACCCGCGCCAGGCGCCACCTGAGTGCTCACACAACAGACAGAGAGGGGCCCTTGTCGGTGGAATTGACTCAAGCATTCATCACTGGCTGAGTCATTCCTGCTAGACCGCGCTGTGTGCCACCCGCTGTGGACAGAAGGAAGAGAGGGGCTTCTCTGCTAGAACTTCTGCTTGGTGTGGCCAGATGAACGGCAAAGCCACAGACAGGGCGCTACCGGTGTGGTCAGCGGTAAGACTGGGGATGGTGGGAGGGGGAGGGCAGGGAGAGGATGGGGCCTGTGTTGAGGGAGAGGGAGGGCTCCCTGGAGGTGACTCGGGAGCAGGGAGCCATGAGAGGGAGCAGGCTGACCTGAGGGAGGAGTGTCCATGGGCTCAGAAGCAGAGGGAGCACCGGTGTGGCTGGAGCTCGCTGGGGGCCTGGCAAGGGCACCAGGGCTTTATCAGGAAGGGCCTTGCCTGCCAGCAAGAGGAGCTTGCTTTTAGCCCGAATACACAGGGGCCATTAAGACGTTGCCCCAGTCTTGCCATGCCCCTGCTCTACAGCCTTTGATGGCCCCCGGGGCCTCCCCAGTGACCCTTTCCTGCACTGGCATTCAAGTCTCAGCATAATGTGGCCCTAATGCCTCTCCAGATCAAGACTTCAGTTACCCGCTATGTGTGAGTCCACCTACAGCCTCCCAGTTCCCCAAATGTCTCCCAAGATCCTGCCTCTGTCCTTTACTCAAGAGATACCTCCATCCCAAATGCCATCTCTGCTTCCCCTCCACAAGCAAAGACCTAGAGGATTCATCAAAGTCCCAGGAAAACATCACCTCCTCCGGGAGGGCACCTGACCCTAAGCTCCCTGGGCAACTCTGCTGTGTGGCCTTAGGTGAGGTGGTAACATCTCTGAGCCTCCTTGTAAACCGGGATAATAATAGTGAGCACCACCTGGGGTTGTTGCTGGGATTAATTGAGCTAACAGAGCACTTGAGCTAGATTGGCATTACCGTATATCATGTAGTATAAGACACCACCGATAGTCAAATAGATTGTCTCCAAATAGATCGTCTATTGTATATCTCTCTGGAGAAAAAACTGACAGTTAAACCATGATACACCCTGGAAGGTCCCGTTAAGTGAGCGGAGGAGTTCAAACTTTAACTGGAAGGAAGCAGTTGAGGGTTTTAAGCTAAGGAGGTACAGGACAGATTTGAGCCCCAAGAGGCTTCCAGTTGCTGTCCTTCTGGAATTCTTCCTCTGCAATTCCAAAGCTGGAAAGGACTGGGGAATCTGAGACACAGAGAAGAGGAGGCCAAGTCCCCTGGGGAGTTGAATATCTGGGTGGAGGTGAGGGAGAAACGAGTTAGCCTGGAGCAAAAGGCCCTCCCCTGCGAGTCCCCTGTGCTCAGAGGAGACAGAGGCCACCATGGTCCTTACCCCACCCCACCATCACATCCCCCACTGCTGCACACTTGGCTGTGGTCCCAGCAAAGTTCTGGGAAATCAAGTTTTAGGGGGTCAGTTCCCACTACAAACATGAAAGGGGCCTCAGCGTTCACGGGTCGGAGCCTGGGATGACCTTCTGTGATGCCCCACTCCACTCGTCCACCTATTCAATTCAGTGTCACA
Source organism: Camelus bactrianus (assembly GCF_048773025.1). Classification (NCBI taxonomy): domain Eukaryota; kingdom Metazoa; phylum Chordata; class Mammalia; order Artiodactyla; family Camelidae; genus Camelus; species Camelus bactrianus. The sequence continues at coordinate 3,593,424 of NC_133548.1, forward strand.
TCTTCCGGGTGGAGCTGGAGGGACTGGAAACAAAACACTGGGTCATGACCCAGCGGCAGAGATAGGCAGGTTAAACCGCAGGAGCTTGCTGGAGCACCAGCAGGGGGAGACCCGGGAGGACTTCCTGAAGGAGGTCAGCACAGGCAGCTTGGATGCAGCATCTGGATGGAAGTATCCCGGGCTGGCTGCTCCTCCCTGGAGCCCTGGGCTTCCCTCTCCTACTGGGCTGCTCTTGGGTCCTCAGAGACTCTGGTCCAGACTTCGTTCCTCAGTGTCCGCAGGGTGCCTGCATTTTGCTGAGCCCCCACGCTGTTTCACAGTCTGGGCAAAGTGGGAGGGAGGGGTGAGGACTCAGCTCTGGGCTTGCTCGCCGGGTGACCCTGGGTAGGAGGCAGCCCTTCTTTGGGCGGCAGAGTCTCTTTTCCTGACCCCCAGAGGCCATACTGTCATTACCTTCCTCATCAGAAAAGGAGCAGGCGGGGTGCTGCCTTGGGGTTCTGATTCCAAAGCACCACACCTTCCACCCATCCCTTGCCCAGCCCCGGCCAGGCTCGAGGGCTCGGCCCCACCTCGGGAACATGTCCAGCCTGGCCTGGCTTCTGCCCCAGTGGGCGCCTCTGCCCTCCTCTTCCTGCACCCCACCCCCACCTCCTGCGCACGGCCTGTTTCTTCTCAGCATTTAGGCCTCAACTAGAAGTCCCTGAACGGAGCAGTCTTCCCTGACCCAGCATCACCCAAGTCGGGAACAGGGTGGACGGAGAGGCGTCCCGACCCTCGGAACACACAGGTGTAAGCACATGGCTGGTGGCACAGCGCGCTCCAAGGGGACAGCGATGGGGACGTTTTCAGACGGGGTGTGACTTCCCATCCCCACCTTAAGAAGAGCAGAAACGTCACAATTTGCTGCTTGTGTGGAAGACAGAGACCAGGACCACGCGCCCCGGCTCCTCAGCTGGGGCCGCACGCCACATCCTTGGGCCCGGAGCGTGGCTCTGAGGGGCTTTTTTTAAGGTCCATAAACAGACAGATCTCGCACCTGGTGGTGATGGTACTTCTGGAATCGGCCAACCTGCGGGGCCAAGAGCATCCTCCAAGGCTCTGTGTCTCTCGCTCTGTGATCCTGTCCAGGGCCCACATGTGAGGCCACCGTGCTCCTGGCCCCAGGACACAATCCCAACCCAGACTGATGGCCTGCCAAAGAGAGCGTCCCGTCCTAACGGCGACAGCATGGAAAGGCAGGCTGGGGCACCAGCCCTGCCCGGCCTGCCCTGAGAGGGTGGCCTGGGGACCCTGCCTTGGAGGGGGACCCTCCTTAGAGGGTGAGTGGCAGGAAGATGCAGAAGAAAGCGGGAGGAAGAGCCCCCCCGATTCACACGTCCAGCCTGGGGTGCCCGCAGGGGGCGGGGCCACCCTGTGGGGGGGCCGTGGGAGAACCCAATCCCGTTGGCCTGGGTGGTGGTGGGCTACACGGCCACCATGTCACAGCTCATTACTCAGTGGTTCAAGGGGACTTGCAGGGGCCAGGGCTTCAGAATGGGACGGAGTCTGGTTCTGTCACTTGCTCTCTGATGAGGCAGCTCGCTAACCTCTCCCTTTCTCATCCATGAAATGGGGAGGCAGTATCACTTCCTTTCCCTGAGTGTTGTGGGGATTCCATGAAATAGTGTACGCAGTGGGCTCGGGTCAGAGGAACAAAGCTGCTGCCCCTCCGCCACCATCATCACCATCATCATCACTGTCGGATCAAATGCCAGGGAAGGGCTTGCCTGCAGCTCCTCTGGGCTCCACTGAGATTCTGGAACTGGGGGAAGGAAGCTTCAAGGCATCTCAGCTGACCACAGCCTTGGTGTGGAGGAAAGGAGGCTTCCAGGTCAGTGGAGGCAGCCAGGTGGGTGCCCAGAGGGCAGATCGGCTGGTGGATTGCTCGAGGCCAACTCTGAAACTAAGGATGCATGGCTTTGGGTATCATGGTGGGGCAGGAGGGGGAGGTGTTGGGCGTCCCCACATCCCTAACTGCAATGGGGCGGTGGAGAGGAGGGCAGGCAGCCCGACCCCCAGGGAATCACGGGGTTTCTGGTGGTCACTTCAATTCCTTTAGTGACCGATAAAGGCTTCTGCATTCTGCCCCCACAGAAAGACTCCTGGGGGAGCCCGTCCCCCAGGGACAGGCCTTTGATGGCTTCCTGGACGCAGGCTGAAGCAGTTGGCTTTTGAGCATCGCTCTAAGACAGCAATTTGCCACTTCATTATGAGCTTGATGGATGAGCACTGAGCAGCTCCTGGGCCGCCCAGGCTGGAGAAAGGCCACTGATGTGCATGACAAAATGTTTTCTTCCCGCCCGGTGCCAGTGACAGGCCCCCTCAAAGGAACTGCAGTCCCTGCAGAAGCGATTCATGCTCTTGCCTCTTTGTGGCGCTGAGGTCGGCGGCTTTTATTTGGCGGTTGAAGAAAGGGCCACTGGCTCCTTGTTGTCTCTGGGAACGCCATTCCCGTGGGCCACCAGCCCCTGGTCAGTTTGCCTGAGGCCACTCTTCATCTTGATAAGGTTTCAAAAAGCCCCGAGCTGTAGCCAGGGGCTGCCTCTGGTCCCCACCCAAGACCAGAGTCAGAACTGCCTTCGCTGGCTGCACAAGATGCTGGGAGAGAGGAAGGGGTCCTGCCGTCTCAGCCATAATCCAAGGCAGCACCAGGTCCCCACAGCGCTCCGCACCCAGCCGCGGCCACGGAGCGATGAGTTGTATGGTCAGTTGATCAGAGTCTTGCTCTCACTAAACTGACCTCCAGGATGACTGTTTCTAGTAGGCATTCATTTCCAGCCTGGGGATAAACAAACCTAGGAGAGGCCCACCTTGGGTTTGCTTTGCTTGGAGAATCAGATCAGGCCCCCCAGTGTCCCTCCCATCCCCAAGGGACCGCATTCTGATCTCCACTGTGGGTGGGCACACAAGTCTAAATGAATGTCAAACCCCACAGAACTGGGCACTTCAAGGCGTGGATTTCACTGTGTGCAAAGTTAAGGAGTGGTTACCTCTTCCTTAAAAACTAAAAATAGACTTACCACATGATCCAGTAATCCACTCCTGAACATATATCCGGAGAGAACTAGCTTGAAAAGATACATGCACCCCAATGTTCACAGCAGCATTACTTACAATAGCCAATACATGGAAGCAACCTAGCCGTCCAACAACAAAGAAATGGATAAAGAAGATGTGGTGTATAAGCAAAACAAAATGACAACCTACGGAATGGGAGAAAATTTTTGAAAAGATGAAACCGACAAAGGCTTGATCTCCAGAATATATAAGCAGCTCATACGACTTAATAAGAAAAAAAAAAACCCCATCCAAAAATGGGCAGAAGACCCAAACAAGCAATTCTCCAAGGAAGACATACAAATGATCAATAGGCACATGAAAAAATGCTCAGTATCACTAATTATCAGAGAAATGCAAATCAGAACTATGATGAGGTGTCACCTGATACCAGTCAGAATGGCCATCGTTCAAAAGTCTGCAAGTGACAAATGCTGGAGAGGCTGTGGAGAAAGGGGAACCCTCCTGCACTGCTGGTGGGAATGCAGTTTGGTGCAGCCACTGGGGAAAACAGTATGGAGATTCCTCAAAAGACTAGGAATAGACTTACCATATGACCCAGGAATCCTGCTCCTGGGCATATATCCAGAGGGATCCCTACTTCGGGATGACACCTGCACCCCAATGTTCATAGCAGCACTATTTACAATAGCCAAGACATGGAAACAGCCTAAATGTCCATCAACAGATGGCTGGATAAAGAAGACGTGGTATATTTATACAACGGAATACTACTCAGCCATAAAAACTGACAACATAATGACATTTGCAGCAACATGGATGCTCCTGGAGATCATCATTCTAAGTGAAGTAAGCCAGAAAGAGAAAGAAAAATACCATATGAGATCGCTTATATGTGGAATCAAAAAAAAAAAAACAACAAAAAACAAAAATACAAAACAGAAACAGATTCATAGACATAGAATACAAACTTGTGGTTGCCAGGGGGGTGGGGGGTGGGAAGGGACAGACTGGGGTTTCAAAATGTAGAATAGATAAACAAGATTATACTGTGTAGCACAGGGAAATATATATAAGATCTTACGGTAGCTCACAGAGAAAAAAAAGTGACAATGAATATATGTATGTTCATGTGTAACTGAAAAATTGTGCTCTACATTGGAATTTGACACAACATTGTAAAATGACTATAACTCAATAAAAAAAGTTAAAAAAAAAAGAAGATGTGGTGTATATATAATGGAATACTACTCAACCATAAAAAAGAATGGAATAATACCATTTTCAGCAACATGGATGGACCTAGAAATTATCATATCAAGTGAAGTAAGTCAGACAGAGAAGGATAAATATATGGTATCACCTACATGTGGAATCTAAAAAAAAATACAAATGAATTTATTTACAGACTGGAAATAGACTCACGGACATAGAAAACAAACTATGGTTACCAAAGAGGAAAGGGGTCGGAGAGGGCTAAGTTAGGGGTTTGAGATTAACATATACTCACTATTATATAAAAAATAGATAAGCCACAGGACCTACTGTACAGCACAGGGAACTATATGCAATATCTTGTAATAACCGATGATGGAAAAGAATCTGAAAAAGAATGTATGTTTAGCATATGCATAACTGAATCACTTTGCTGTCCACGTGAAACTAACTCAACACTGTACATCAACTGTACTTCAAAAAAGAAAAAGAAAAAAAGAATGATTACTTCTCCTGTGGGCAAGGCACAGGGGTGGAAGCCTGACTTCTTTGAGTGTATTTCCTGTGGTAGAAAAAATGATGGCCTCCCAAAGATGCCTGTGTCTTGATCCCCAGAACCTGTGAGCTTACAGGGCAAAAGGGCCTTTGCAGGTGAGGCTGTGTTAGGATGGGAGGTTGTTCTGGATACTGGGCGGGGGCAGTGTCATCACAGGGTCCTGGTAAGAGGCAGGTGGGGGGCTCAGAATGAGAGGGCTGTGGCGGCAGAAGCAGAGGTCGGAGTGACGCGGGGAAGGGGTCACGAACCAAGGATGCAGGGGGCCTCAAAAGCAGGAAAAGGTGAGGAATCAGATTCCCCCTGGAGCCGCCAGGAGGAACCAGCCTTGAGGACACTGTGCTTTGGGTACTTCTGGCCTCTAGAACTGTGAAAGGATCAATCCAGTTGTGTTTTTTTAAGACAACCGCCACCACCGGAAACTCACACAGCATTGTTTGGCTGGTCTGACTTTGGAACCAAGTAAATATTTCATGAGTTACAAGAGGAAGCCCTAAAAAAAACTGAAACAGAAGACAAGGGCGACTGCAGACTCAGCCCGTTGCAGACTCCGGGCAGGACTGTTTGCAAGCAGGCCCGCGTGCCAGGCCCACGGTCAGCAAGCTCAAGGCTCCGAGTGGTAGAGGACCCAGCCACCCGGTGGTCCCAGGCACTGCAGAGTCTCCCCCTCAACCACGCCCCCTCCCCCAAATGAGGAACCAGGTAGGACCGCAGGGTGGGGCCTCTGACTGTCCTGACTCTGCCCCGCCTCCCCAGGAGGGGGGTGAGAAAGCCGACTGGAGCAGGACACAGCGCCGTGCCTGACACCTGACAGCTCTGCTGGCTTTTGCAGACTTGGTTTCCCCGGGGGCAGTCCCCTCCTCGCTTCAGGCACAGGTCCTTCTGGGGCAGCTGTGACCTGCTGTGTGGCGGGATCTCCCAGGGGCTCCAAAGTGAGGCTCCTGGCTCTCACCCCCAGCTCCAGCCCTTCCCAGCTGACCACCCACTCTCCATCTCTGTTTGGCTGCTGCCACGCTCCAGGCTCTGGGTGCAGCCGTGAGCCCGACAGACTGCGCTCATGGGAGCCTGTCCCAGGGTGCACGTGGGTGAACTCTCCCGTGGGTGAAGAGTCACATGATTAGTCACTGATCGGGGGCCGGCTGTTCTCACTAGGGGGGTTGGGGAAGCGTCCCTGAGGGGTGGTTGTGTGTGATACAGGGCAAGTCCTGCACGTCTGAGCATCCTCACCTGTGGAAGGGGGCCATGCGTGCTCCATCATAAGAGGCTGCGAGTGTGGAGTGAGCTACGGCGTGAGACACGCTCAGAGACCTCACTAAACGGCAGCTACTATTATTGTTATTTAGATGTGAATTGTTCCAGAAAGAAGCCTCTCCAACGATTATTGATCATTCATCGAACAATTATTTATGGAGCCATGTGTTCTCGGAACTGTCTCTGCCCATAGCTGTTTCCTCCAGGAGAAAGGGGAGGGAGAGATGGTGAGGGGGATCCCTGTCCGGGTTAAGCAGGAACTGCCCCAGGTGGGCAGCAGTTCTGGGTTCCCCGGGTCAGCCCTAGGTCTTGGTGAGTGAACCCCAAGGGGCTCTTCGTGGATTCAGAGGGTCTCAGTCTGAGTACGTGAAAGCTGAGATTTGCGGAAACAGAAGTTGTCAAGGGAAAGTAGAAGGTGCTACAGAGAGAACACTGGACTAGGAGGCTGGAGCCCTGGATTCTGTCCTGCAATTTGCCATCTCCTTTCTGGCAGATCACTCGATCTCTCTTAGTGTCATCCACCTTATGACAGGCTGGGTCAGAGGAGTGCATCATACACCACATCCCTCTGAATGTTACAGGATCTAGTTTTGGGGTGGAAATAGGTAAGGATCGAAGCAGTTAGCTACTGCTGCATAACAAACCACCCCCAAAGTCAGTGGCTTCATGTGGTAAACCTGTGCTTCTGCTTTAAGCCTGTGAGTCAGCTGGGCAGTTCTGCTGATCTGGATCAAGATGCAGTGATTTTTTTTTTTAACTAACTCATTATTTATTTATTTACTGAAGAAGGTAAATTAGGTTTATTTATTTTTTTATGTATCTATTTGTTTTATTTTGGGAGGGGAGCAGGGATGTTATGAGGTTTATTTATTTTATTTAAATGGCAGTACTGAGGATGGAACCAGGACCTTGTGAGTGCTAGGCAAGCACTCTACCACCGAGCTATACCCTCTCCCCCGGTTATCTATTTCTTTTTAATGGAGGTACTGGGGATGCAACCCAGGACCTCTTGCATGCTAAGCATGTACTCTGCCACTGAGCTGTACCCTCCCCTCAAGCTTCAGTGATCTTGACTGGAGTCATTCGTACATCTGCAGTCAACTGGATGTCTGGGGCTGGCTGGTTTAGGATGGCCTCGCTCCCTTGTCTGCTGGTTGGCCGGCTATGGGCTGGGATGACGGGGGCAACTGGGCCTTGTGTCTCTCCTCCAGCACTCTAGCCCAGACTGGCCCATGTGGCAGAATCCTCTTGAGGCCAGGGCTCAGAACAGCCAACTGGTCACTGAGGCCTCATTTCCCCGGCTAACGCAAGTCACAAGATCAGCCTAGATTCAAGGGGTGGGGAAGTAACACTTTGCCTCCTGAGGGGACTTGCTGAATCCAGAGGTGAGGCTTTGGGAACAAAGCCACTGGAGGCACTTCTGCAGTCGTTCAACCACAAGGGCCAACAAAAGAGCCTTGAAGAGGGGCCCAGAAGGAGGAGAGATGCTGTGTGAACAGTGTCATCTTCAGAAAGGAACTCAGATTCCAGCTCAGGACTGGATTTCACACTTTCCTCTAAGCCACTGCGTATGCTGTTCCCTCTGCCTGGAATGACCTCCCCATACCCTTCCTCACACCTTATTTTTTAAAACAAGTAAACATTCCTTCAGAATTAAAAAAAAAAAAAACAAAAAAAAAACCTTTGTGATCACACTCCCAGCTTTTTTTTTTAATTTTTAATTTTTTTTAATATATAAACTTTTTTTATTGAGTTTTAGTCATTTTACAATGTGTCAAATTCCAGTGTAGAGCACAATTTTTCAGTTATATATGAACATACATACATTCATTGTCACATTGTCTTTCGCTGTGAGCCACCACAAGATCCTGTATGTATTTCCCTGTGCTACACAGTATAATCTTGTTTATCTATTCTGCATTTTGAAATCCCAGTCCCTTCCCACCCCGTCCCCCTGGCAACCACAAGTTTGTATTCTATGTCTATGAGTCTGTTTCTGTTTTGTATTTTTATTTTTTTTAGATTCCGCATATGAGTGATCTCATATGGTATTCAGCCATAAAAACCGACAACATAACGCCATGTGCAGCAACATGGATGTTACTGGAGAATCTCAGCTTTTATTTGTGAGAACATTGGAGACACTTTATGGATGCAGGAAGGCTTGTCACTGGCTCCACATGCAGGGTCCGTCTCTAGAGGAGTCAGGAGTCTCAAGGTTTGTTGGACACAGAAGTGTGCCCTGGGGCAAGGGAGGCAATGCACCTGTTCTCTGGGTGGAGTAAATAAATGACAGGAAGAGGGGACAGCTCTTCCTTACAAAAGAATTCCATTTAATAAATGTAGAAAGAATTGGGAAAACAGAAAATCACCATTAAGACAACACAGTAATGATTGTTACAGGCAAGACCCACAGACTGAGGCTCGAATTCGTGGGTAAAAGTTCTAGGAGAAACAAGGTATTTTCACAGTCTCAAAGTATCTTCCCCACCCCCAATAGTTATTAAGAACAACAGGACAATGGAATACTACTCGGCCAAAAAGAATAAAATAATACCATTTGAAGCAATATGGATGGACCTAGAGATTGTCATTCTAAGTGAAGTAAGCCAGAAAGAGAAAGAAAAATACCATATGATAGCACTCATATCTGGGATCTAAAAGAAAAAGAAAGGAAAAAGAGGACACTAATGAACTCATCTACAAAGCAGACTCACAGGCATAGTAAACAATCTTATGGTTACTGGGGGAAAGGGGGTGGGAAGGGATAAATTTGGGAGTTTGAGATTTGCAAATGTTAACCACTATATATAAAAAGAGATTAAAAAACCAAATTTCTCCTGTACAGCACAGGAAACTATATTCAATATCTTGTAATAACATTTAATGAAAAAGAATACGAAAAGAAATATATGTATGTATATGCATGACTGGGACATGATGCTGTACACTGGAGACTGATACACTGTAACTGACTGTACTTCAATTAAAAAAAAAAAAAGAACAGGAAAAGCAGTAACTTTATAGTAAAGAAACCGGCAGGAACCCCCTCCATTAAGTGATCTGGGTTTACATCACCAGGAATGAGCCAGAGCCACACCCTGGCACAGCGCCCTCAGAAGGGCGCGTCGCTTCTCTGGTGTTCCTGCAAAAATGCATAGCCTTAATCTAGTCATGAGAAAATACCAAATAAACATTAATTGAGGAACATTCTACTAAATAAATGACTGGTACCCTTCAAAAGTGTCCAAGACAGAAAGATAAGAAACAGCTGAGGAGCATTCAACTCAAGGGGACAGAGGGACAGACAACTCAAGGCAACATGGAGGAGACTGGAATCAGGGTGGACTTCCTGGAGGTGGTGAGTCTTGAGCATAATACACTCTTGGTCTAGAGGCTCTGTCTTATTCCACAAGGCTGGTCACCTGGGACGTGCACAACTACTGTCTGATGAATGAATGTCTCCACGAGCCAGGCTGATCCAGCTGCAGCGGCAGGTGTGCAGGGGGAGGGCCTTGCCTCAGGATAATCCTGAAGGTAAGATGCTTAGGGATTTGAAAAAGCTTCTGGGATGGGGACCAGGTACTTGTGAACATCTCTGCCTGTCCTGGTGTGGAGAGAGATGAGAACCAGATGAACATCTGTGTGGTCAGTGCTGACAGAGGGAAGCTCGGGGAACCCCAGGACGAGGCACCAGAGGTGGGAGCTGGAGTGGGTGGATCAAAGGAGGCTTCACAGGATGTGTGCTCATCCTCCGTAAATAAATAAATAAGTAAATTGAAAATCAAATTAATTACAAAGGTAGGGAGTAACATCACAGTGAGGAAGGCCAGCAGACACTACCTTAGTCAAGCGACCAGGGTGGACAGCACCAGCCAAGGGCTAGCTGAAATCATGCACCGCCTGACAGGAGGCGGTGACAAGGATGCAGCATCACTTCTGTGATATTCTTGCGCAAAAAGCAGAACCTGCCTGAACCTCATCAGACACATCAGACAAACACAAATTGGGAGTCATTCTTCAAATAATTGGCCTGTAGTAAAAATCATTGAAACCATGGAGGTCAGGGAAAGACTGAGGAATGTTCCAGGCTGAAGGAGATAAGATTCAGGGCTGGATGCTTTGCTACAAAGACACCATTGAGACAATTGCTGAAGCCAGAATGGTCTGGTGATGTATTCACGTCAGATTCTTGTGCTAGTGCAGACCATGTCGTTGCAGGACACACGCACTAGAGAAGCCAAGGGGCGGCGAGGTGGCACATTGGCACCTATCTCAAGTGGTCCAAGAAAGCAGAATTTCTTTGCGCGTTAGCTTCTCGCTGCTACTGTAACAGATCACCACAAACTAGATGGATTAAAACAGCAGAAATGTGTTCTCTTCAAATTCTGGAGGCCAGAAGTCTGAAGTTAGTTTCACTAAAGTCAAGGCGCCATGAGGGATGGTTCCTTCTGGAGGCTCAGGGGAGAATCCACTCCTTACATTTTCCAGGTTCCAGAGGCTGCCTGCGTTCCTTGGCTCCTTCTTCCTTGCAACACTCAGACCTCTCCTTCTGTTGTCACATCTCCTACGTCCTCCTCTGGAATCAAACCTCCCTTGCTCTTATAGGGACATTTTTGTTTATATTTGGGGCCCACCTGGATAATCCCGGACAATCTCCTCGTCTCAGTATTTTTTAACTTAATTGCATCTGCAAAATCCCTTTTGCCACACAAGGTGATGTATAGGTTCCAGATACTAGGTCCTGCATATCCTTGGGGGCCTTAATTCAGCCTACCACATCTCACATACCAGAAAGTAACTTCAACAAAGGCGGGAATTGCACTTTGTTTTCTCAGTAAGTATAGTAAAATGCACAGATGATGAAGTTGAACTTTGGGGCTTTGATGATTTTCAAGCTGAACACACTTGTGTTCGAGGATCAGAACATTTCCAGCATCAGATGCCTCCCTCGGGAAGTAAGGATTTCCATCTGTCATGGTCACTACAATTTCCACTGTGCTTGGAACAGAGCCAGGTGCCCAACAGCGTTCAATAAATACTTGGAGAATGAGATGAATTCTGAGCTGAGAGAGGCAGTGAGATAGGCAGACTTGTGTGACTGCAGAAAAGTCTTCATTTCCCCGACTCTGTTATCTCTTCTCAATGGCTCCTGTTTTTCAAGATGTGATGAGAATAAGTGATGTAAAACATGTAAAGCCCTGGCACAGAGACTGGCACACAGTAGGTGTTCAGCACAAGTGAACACGAGTGCTGAAGGAGCTCAAGAAGAGGGAAGTTGTGGGGCCGTCTGGGCCGGTGCACCGTGGGGGTGATGGCCTTGGAGATGCAAGCTTGGGGCGTGGCCGAGAGCAGTCTGGGTGATGCCAGAGCTCCTCGGTGCCCTTAAAAGCTCCTCCACTGTAGGGAGTGCAGCAGTCCTGTCCCTGAACCACAGGTGGCCCCAGGCTCAGCACTGTGCTCCCCAGCTCTCTCCAGCCCCTTCGACAGCTGCTCCAGGGGCTTTTTCTGTCTTGATGGGTTGATTTTCTCCCCCTCTTAGGTGGCCCAAGGAAAGTCCTCTTGCAATCACAGCCCAGGGTCTCCTGAATACTGCACCCACCTTGGGCATCTGCTCACCTGGAGCCAGGAATTGGACAGGTGAAGAGCAGAGAAGAGGTGATGTGGCATGAGCAAAAGTGGATGAGGGAAGGGGCAGGCACTTTGAGAAAAATGGTCTCCTCTGCAAACTAATTTTAGGTACGATACGCTTTGCCCCTTCACCCAGCTGCAAAGGTCTCTGATTCCACTTGGTTGACAAAACCGTTTACATATGGATTCTCTGTCTCAGCAGCTGGTCTTTGTCCCTGTGCAGCTCTCGTTGGCGACCATGCCTCCTCGGTTCCCAAGGGCCAGCTGAATCCAGGTTCTTCAGTCACCTGATGGGGGGCTTCTGGTTGAAGTCTCCTGGACCACCCTCTCCCCTCTGCCTCAGCCCACTGAAGGTCACTGATCTGCTTGTACGTTGGTATGGAAACAATTGGGTGTTTCCACTTTGTCATTCAAAGAATCATGCAAAGAAAAGGAAGTAAATTTTTTGTACAAACACATCACACCCAGTTTTCTAAATATTTACACACAACCCTCTGTCTCTGCCCTGAGGGCATATGGGCTCTCGTTCCCCATTAAAAACACATCTGTTCTGTTTGGCTGATCAGAGGGGCCCAGCCATGCCCTGTTCTCTGCCCCCAGAGCACTTGGAACACCAAAAACAACTGCCGATTGCACGTGGGGCAGACCTGGGCAGGGCCCTCTGAGGCCATGGGCACCTTCTCATATCTGGATGACTGCAGATGTCTCCTAGCTGGTCTCCTCCCCGCTGGCAACCAGAGTGCCCATTAAAAATGCACATCAGATCCCACTGCACCCAGCTCTTGACCCTGCAGTCGCCTCTCCTCTCACCAGAATAAGATCCAGAGTCCTCAAGGCGGCTTACGAGACCCTGCACGATCAGCCCCCACCTCGGTCTTTGATCTCAGAGGCCACCACTCACCCCCATATTAGTTTCCTGGGGCTGCTGTAACTGATGCCTTCAAATGTGGTGGCTTCTGCAAACTAATAAGAACTTATTCTTTCATAGGTGAACGCCAGAAGTTCAAATTCAAGGTGTCGGCAGGGCCGTGCTCCCCACAAAGGCTCTAGGGGAGGATCCCTCCTTGTCTCCTCCAGCTCAAGCTGGCTGTCTGCCACCCTGGGCTTGTGGCCGCATCCCTCCAGTCTCTGCGGCCGTGGTCACATGGCCTTCTGCTCCCCTCTGTCTGCTCCTCTGTGTGTCTCTCTTATAAGGACACGTGTAATTGCACTTAGAGCCCATCCAGTTAGTCCAGGATAATCTGCTAATCTCAAGATCCTTAGCGTAATCACACTTTTTGCTAGATGAGGCAATGTAGGCTCCAGGGTTGGGACATGGACATACCTTTTGGGAGTCCACACAGAACGCCATATACACCCCAGTGTTCACACAACCCCAGCTCCCCGATTCCTGGCTGTTCCTTGAAAATATGAAGCACATTTCTAAGACCCTTCTTCTCATGATGGACCGCCTCTCCCCACCCCTAGTGGCTTCCTCTAGCCCTTTATGCAGGACCTCCACTCCTTCTAAAGCGACACAACCTGGCTGTTCTCCATCCCTTTCCTTGGCTTTATCCCCACCTGGCTTTAACACATTTGCATGTTTGTTTTATGTCCTGTCTCCCTTAAACAGTATCAATGTTCCACAGGGCAGGTGCTTCACTTCTGCAGCACAGGTGAGCCTTCTGGCACTGGCATGATGTCCTGTGGTCATCAGGGACCCAGGCCCTCTCTGTCTTTCTGCTGCTCCCTCCTCAGCATGTGACTTCCTTTCTCATGACCTCATGATCCAAGATTACTGTTCCAGCTCCAGCCATCCTGCTGGCATCCCAGGCAATGGAAGGAAGATGGAGGGCAGGGCAAACAGCATTCTTTTAAGCACCCCATCCAGTTACTTCTACTCACATTCCATTGGCCATATCAACATACAGGGCTTCTGTCTAAAGAAAGGGAGGAGGGACACGGAGGCAGCAACTGGCAGACTCTACACATCCGGGGATCTAAGCCCAAGTCATCTAGTTCTGGATATCCATGAATCTCAGGAGTCCACGTAAGGATGAGACCAGTAGCTTCAGTTCAAGGCGGTGTCAAGGGATATGGAGTTAGGGGAAGGAGCACTGGAATGGGAGTCAGGAGACCAGGATGCCAGGTTGAGCTCTACGACTAATTGCTTCGTGACTTTGGGTTAGTTCCTTCCTTTTCTGTGCCTGTCAGGAGAGAATTGGACTAGGTCTTCAGTGGTATTAATGTCTTAACCTTCACCTTCTTTATTATCATCCTCTTCATGGTCATCATCAGCTTGATCTTCACCATCTCCATCATCATCTTCTCCATCTTCACCATCGTCATCTTCTTCACTACCATTATTAACTTCTTTACCATCTTCATCATCAACTTCTGTACCATCATCATCAACTTCTCTGTCTATCCCCTTCACCATCTTCTTCTTCACCACCACCACCATTAACTTCTTTTTTTCTCCTTTTCCACCACCAGCATTAACTTCTTCACCATCCTCATAATTATCACCATCTCCACAGATATCAGTATTTTTGTCCTCCTCATCAACACAATCAAATCATCCATCCTATCTTCTTCTTTACAGCACTAGCACCATCTTTGTCATCATCATCTTCACCACCACCACCACCATCATCATCATCATCATCATCACCATCACGACCACCATTACCATCGTCATCACCATCACCAACATCATCACCATCACCACCATCATCATCCTATTATTGTTGTCCTTATTAGCTAAGACAGGGCTGGCTTTCTGCTAACCCTATTCTAAGGACTTCATACAGATTAACTCATCAGTCCTGACAACAGCCCTGAGAGTTGGGTGCCAATATCATTATTATCCCCCTTTTATACATGAGGGACAGTGGCCCAGAGAAGGTAGCTTACTTACCCAAGGCCCCTCAGCCGGTGAGTGGCAGGACCAGGCCTGAAGCTCAGGTCTGTCTGACTCCAAGCATGTGCTCCCTGGGTTTTTGGAGTCAGCCTAATGCAAGGCTGGCTGCTTGGGACATCACGGTGGACGTGACTCTGGTGGGAAGTGGGACTAATCCAGAACATGAGGGCACCTGTGGAATCATCTGCTTTCATCCTGGAAGTACACCTGCGTGGGGATACGTGGACCTGGGGCTTCCTGGGGCCTTGTGGTGACCGCCTCCTGGTGAGTATGAGAAAAGCCACAAAGCAGCAAAAGTGTGCATTGGTCACCAGGTTGGGAGCTACAGCCTGGACCCTGGGTTGCCATCAGTTGAGTGGCAGTGTGCTGATCACTGAGAAAAATGACGGTGCTAATGACCCAGGAGCCAGGCCTGATCGTGCCAAGATATACAATCTATCTGCTTGATTTATCCAAGGGCTTGGCTCATGTGACTGTGGGGCCGGCAAGCAGGAAATTGACAGGGCAAGGTGGCCGCTGGAGACTCTGGGACCGTGTCTGCCTGGAGACCACGCTGGAGCGACCCCTGGGCAGGTATTTCCTGTGGGGCTGGAGGTGCAGCGCTGGGTGTGCGCTGGGCCGGGGCTCGGGGTCAGCTCTGCGGGTGGCCTTGGCCTCCTTGGAATCCTGGACCCGCCCGACTCACCCACTTGGAGGCAGCCTAGCAGCCTTGTTCGGGCACAGGCTGGGGAATCCGACTGCCTGTGTTCTGATGCCGGGTGCTCGACAGCCCAGCCGAGGGTGATCTCCTGAACCTCTGCAGACCTCAGCGTGCTCATCTGGACAGTGGGAATGATGACAGCAGTATCTGTCGGTCGCTGGAGGAAATGCCTCAAGTCAGGCGTTTAGAGTGGAGTCGGGCACAGGGCATTGCTTCCTGAGCATTGGCTGCCCTCTGCCCGCATGACTCTCAGGACCGTGTTTGGATTCACTCATTATTCTGGCAGCAGCTCTGCGGGGCACGTGCCATGTCATCATCCCTGTTCCACAGGTGAGGGACAAGAGCTGCTGCTGCTGCTGCTGCTGCTCAGCTCCATGTGAGACCCCACCTGGTCCTCCCCTGCCTCCCACCACAGGGCTTCTGGAAAAGCCCGGGGGCTGCAAGGGAGCGGTGGAGGAGGGGCCGCCCCTGCCAGCAGGCGCTGCGGGCCTGGCACGCCGTGCCCTTCAAGGTGTGCCAGACTGCAGCTGGCCCCACCGCCCGGCCCTTTCTTCTCCCTCTTTGTGTTCAGGCCCTTTTGATTTGGGAACAAGGCCCCTTTATGCGGCGCCGGCCTCACCAGGCCGCCCCGTCCCACCCACGGCTGGGGATTTCCTTTTCATCTGGCGCGAGGAGCCCTGCTCAGAGCGAGACAGCAGGAGAGCTCGGTGGTGTCACAAAACCTGTGTGACTCAGCTTTCAGTGGGGTATTGTGGCCCCGCAGCTTTGATATTTTAAGTGGGAGTCGTAACAAAGGGGCGGCCAGGGCCGCGGGAAGGTAACGTTCCTGAGATGGCTCTTCTTGGGCCAAGAGGGGGCCTCGCTCCCAGGAGGACGATTCTGTTTCGCCGGGAGGACTGGCCTGTGACCCCAGCCTCTTAAGGATGACATTGAGCAGGGCCGCCATCTCGGGGTTTGGGATCGGGGGGTGGCGGCTGGCTCCTCACCTGCCCTTGGTGCCTGGAGCTTCCCACGGGAATGCAGCAGCCAGAAGTTTCCCAGCGGGGAGGCACTTGGCGGGGCCCCCAGCCCGGGGCCAGGTGAGCCAGCCTGGAGAGGCCAGAGTTCGATGTCCCTCCATGCTCAGATGACGATGAGTCTGTAGCACAAGGGAACTGGTTTTAAGATGGTTACTTTGCATTTTTACTTCTTTTGGGGGGGAGGGGTTGTGGGGAGAGGTAATTAGGTTTATTATTCATTTTTAGAGGTGGCACTGGGGATTGAACCCAGGACCTCTGCATGCCAAGCGTGCGCTCTACCACTTGAGCTACACCCTCCCCCCTTAGAATGGTTACTTTGCATTTTTGAATGGTCCCATCCTTCTGCTGGCTGGATGTCAGTGCAGGCTGGTCCCGTGATGAGGAACGCGGGAGGCGAGGCTGGCTGGGTCTAGGCTGAGACCCGGACCGGGGGCGGGGCCGGGGGCTGGTCAGCCTGCAGCAGCCTCAGGCTCCTTCCCTGCTGAGTGGGCGTCTGGATCAAACAGCCCAGATCGTGCTGTTGTCAAAGGATGAAATGAGGTGCTTTACGAAGAGGGTTTGGTGCCGTCCTGGCCCATCCAGGGCACTCGACCCACACGCTGCCCCCGCACCAGCTGCTCGACGCGCCGCGTCTGCATGGATGCGGTCGGCGGCCTTGCAGGTGGCCGGAGGCAGGAGAGCCAGCAGGTGCGCGTGCGGACTCTGGTCACGCAGTGGTTTCTGACCCTGGTGCTTCCTTTCCGTGGCTGAGTGACCCTGGGCAGCTCACTCCACACTCTGAGCCTCGGTTTCCGCCTCTGTAAAGTGGGGGAACTGGGGCCTCCAGCTCCTCAGTGTGACTGTACCTGGTGCCCCGAAGATCTCAAGACCGGTGACCAGACTTGCTGGCACTGGTGGGGGTGGGGCGTGCGGGGATCAGAGGGGTCCTGGGTGAACAGTCCCTGAGGCAAAGGGCCCTGTTAGGTTGATGGAGCCTCTTTGGGGCAGACACCTTGCTCCAAAGAAGGTTACGGACTGAGGACAGATGGAAGACCTTAGGGAAGGGTCTGGGGAAATTCAGAACTGTGATCTTCCTGATGATGGTAACAGCTGACGTCTGTCATGCTTGCTGTATCCCAGGCCACATGCTAAGCAGTAACTCACACAACACCCTTAATCATCACCAGAGAGGACTGTCATTACATCTATTTTACCGTGAGTCAACTGAGGTTCTGGGCTGAGTGACTTGGGACAGAGCTGTGAGCCGCAGGACTGGGCTTAGAACCCAACCGAGGGACCCGAGTGTCTGCTTAGCCGGGGAAGACCGTGGCACCACGTTGTCTATCCTGGACGCCTACTTAAGGACCCATCTTTGAACAGGGAGGGAGGTCCCACCGCCTCCACCTGCTGGGTTGAGTGAGGGAGTACCCCAGGACTGGGAAAACGGAGACCTCATCTTCTGGAAGGGCAGGGACAGGGAACCCCAGGGTACCTGGGGGGCCAAGCTCAGGGTGGTGGTTTGGAGACTCTCCCATGTCCCTGGGGACCTGGGAAGCCCCGTCCATTGGCTCCCATCGCCCCAGTGGGAGGTGCTGCGTCCCCACAGCTGGCCCTCGGAGAATGGTCATTGCCAGGCTTTAGAAATTGCTTCCAGGTGTTTGCAAAGCCATTGAGAGGTGGGCTCTGTGTCCCCCTCCCCTTGAGTCTGGGTGGGCTTGTGTCCACTGGGAGAATGTGGTGGGAGGAATGCTGGGTGACCGCCAGGGCCAGGCAGGAGCGGCGCTGCATCAGAGGGGACACATTTTCAGTCACGAGAAGAGTAAGTCCTGAGGCTCTAACGCACAGCCTGGTGACCACAGTGAGTAACGCGGTGTCGTGTCCCGCCGGAAAGCTGCTGAGAGTAGATCGGAAGCGTCCTCACCCCGACACAAAAGGAGACTTCACCGTGTGAGATGGGCGTGTTGATGACCTTGACCTTGGAAGTCATTCTGCTAGGTGTGTGTACAGCACATCACCACTCTGCACGCCTTAAACACACACAGTCATATTCGTTAATTACTCTTCGATAAATTTAAAAAGAGGAAAGGCAAGGGGCAGCCCCCGCCTCGCCCTCCTACTCCAGGGATGCCCCTCCAGAGAAGGGCAGGCACAGTGGGGCCCAGATTCTGAGCCACCTCCATCCTGGGGCTTCTGGGCGATTCCGGGACCCAGCTGAGGCCCCAGACCCTGTGAGGAAGAGACAAGCCACCTCCACTGTGTCCTGCCTGGGGTCTGACCCACAGGACTGAGGGCGTCATGGATGGCGGGGGTGTGCCTCTGAGCGTCTGGCTGTCTGTTACACAGCTACGGAAACCGGGGCGGTCTTCCTTGGGGAGAAGTGGCGTAACCATGGGCTCTCACAGGTCCTCCCAAAGGCTCCTTGTTGGCTGCAGCCCTGATTCCCGGGGCAGATTCACCCAGAGGGAGCCTGCTGGCACACATGGGTTTCCATGGATAGGCCAGAAGTGAGGCTGCATGAACACCCCAAAATTGTACAGAAGATGCTGTGTGTACACACACCTGGGTGTTGGGAGAGTGCAGGTCCACAGCATCCTTCAGGTTCCCAAGAGGGTGCGTGGGGTATGTGGTGTTCAAAGAGGCAGGACCTCCACGCTGGATTCCTCTGTCCCTGTACCACACCCCTTTGCCATGTGACTTTGAAGCTCCTCACATAGGAGGTGGAGCCTACTTCCCCACCCCCGAATCTGCTCAGGCCTCTGACTGGCTTGGGCCAGCAGGATGTGCCAGAAGTGGTGATGGGCAACTTCCGAGGTGAGGCCTTAAGAAGCCTCCATCTCACCATCTTGGAACATGGCTCTGAGACCACCCGAGGCCCTGAGGCTGTGAGAAACAAGGGCTGGCTGCTGGAGGAAGAGGGGTCCTGGGGGAGGATGAAGGCGCCCCAGCCAAGAGCCTGCACCAACCTGCTAACGCAAGGGTGAGGCCAGCCCTGGCTGCCCAGCCCCAGTCCAACCGTCAGATGAATGCGGCCCCAGGAGAGGCCCAGGCAAGAACAGCAGGAGAGTCGTTCATCCAGGTTTCCTGCCCGTGAATCATGAGAAATAATAAATTCTGGCCAACTGTATCTTTATTTACTTTCTTGTGAATATCGTACACACAGGCTTACATGCAGATACACAGGCACACACAGGCTCACACGCAGATACACAGGCACACACATGGGCTCACACGCAGGTACACAGGCACACACGGGATCACACGCAGGTGCACGGGCACACACAGGCTCACCTGCTGATGCACACACAGGGATGCAATCAGACACACTAACTCCCACCCAGATGCATCTGGAGACTCAGGTGCACGAGCACACAGACACATACAGACTCACAGACAGACTTATGCAGACTCACAGACACACACACGCACCCCACACCCTGAGGTCCTGGGTCTGGCTCCATAACCTCTGAAAGGAGAGGAGCCAGGAGGTGAATATTTCATCCTGGGGGACACCCCCTACCAAAATGTCCAAAGGGAGTGTCCCATCTCTTTCCCTCCTGCGGCCCTGTGTGGACGAGAGCGGCCAGAAGGAGGACATAGTCCCCAAAAGTGGCTTGAAGAATCTGGTGATTTCCAGGGGATGAAGGGTGGGAGTGGAGTCCTGGAAGGCTTCCCTGGGGAGGGCACAGCAGGGCTGCACTGTGAAGGCTGGAACTGCCCGGGCACAGGGGTCCTTAAGTCTGATCTGCCCGGGACAGCCTGGTGGTGTCCCAGTGTCCCCTCCCACTGTCCTGGTTTGCAGGATAAATCCCTCCACCACTAACGATGCTGGAAACAGAAGTGCAGGTAACGCTGAGGCAGTGCAGGAGCCTTGGCACAGCCCAGATGCCCCCAGCCTCCAGCCCCCCATGCACACCCCTCCTTGTGATTGTGGGTCCATGCGGAGGGTCTCTGCAGCAGCCCGCCCACAAGAGAAGGTAAAACATTGATGCGAAACCCCTGGTCTGGACCAGTCCTGTCCAGTCAGAATATAATCCGATTTTCCTATTTCCTAGCAGCCACATTCAAACCAGTAAAGAGGAACAGGTGAAACTAATTTCATTTACATATGTTATGTAACCTGATCATCCAAAATAGTGTTGTTTCTATACAGTATCAATGAGCCCTTTCACATTCCTTTCTTTCGATTAAGTCTCCAAAATCAGGTGTGTGTGTTTTGCACTAATGGAACTAATCTCCATTCACGTGCACAGTTTTCTTGGGGGTCGACTCGATTTGTGTTTAAGTTCCATAAAATCTATGGTTCAAAAAGTAGATTCACACACCTGACTTGTACCACATGCACGTAGACGTTTTCCAATCATGAAATCTATCAACTGTTTTGAATGTAAATTCCAATTAAAGTTCTGTAGACTGGAGCTTCCTTTCCTCGGCCACGCCAGCCACATTTCACAAGCTCAGTCGTCACACTCAGCTTTCACTATCCCACGGTGCAGGTCCAGACCCTTCCTCCTTTCCCAGCGAGTACACTGAGGCCCAGAGAAGTGTCCAAGGCCATCTAAGAGTCTACACTTGCACTGAGACCAGATTGCATTTTTTGGCTTCTTGTCCACGATGCTCAGCTTCATAAATTCACATCTCATTCCACCAAGGCCAAGAGCTTGACCGGCTGGGGATGCAGTCTGGTGTGGAGGGCAATATCTGGGTTGCCAGAGGGTGGGGTACTGATGTCCTCTGTGCCTCGTCCCCTCTGGGAAAGGGGATCACAGTCCCTTCTCATACAATCACGGTGCCTAGGCTGGCAGGGGAGAGGGGGCTCTGTGCCTTGGTTTCTCCATCTGTAAAATGGTGACAGCACACCTCTGCCATGGGCTGCTGCACGGCAAAGATTCTCTACGGTGATGCCTGTGAAAGGCTTTTGTACTGTGGACACAGTATGAGGGGTGGAGGCAGAACTATGTCCCCGCAAAACATATGTCCAAGTCCCAACTCCTAGAAGCTGTGATTGGGACCTTCTTTGGAAATAGGGTCTTGGCAGATGCAATCAAGTTAAGATGAGGTCATACCGGAGCAGGGCGGACCCTAATCCAATGACTGGCGTCCTTATAAGAAGAGAAAATATTTGCAAAAATTTTCTCCCATTCCGTCGGTTGTCCTTTTGTTTTACTTATGGTTTCCTTTGTTGTGCAGAAGCTTGCAAGTTTCACTAGGTCCCATTTGTTTATTCTTCCTTTTATTTCTATTGCTTGGGTAGACTGTCCTAGGAGAACATTTTTGAGATGTATGTCAGAATGTTTTGCCTATATTTTCCTCTAGGAGGTTTATTGTATCTTGTCCTATGTTTAAGTCTTTGATCCATTTTGAGTTTATTTTTGTGTGTGGGGTGAGGGAGTGTGCTAGCTTCATTGCTTTACATGCTGCTGTCCAGTTTTCCCAACACCATTTGCTGAAGAGACTGTCTTTATTCCATTGTACATTCTTGCCTCCTTTGTCAAAGATTAGTTGACCGAAAGTTTGTGGGTTCATTTCTGGGCTATTCTGTTCCAGTCGTCCATATGTCTGTTTTTGTACCAATACCATGCTGTTTTGATGACTGTAGCTCTATAGTATTGTCTGAAGTCTGGGAGAGTTATTCCTCCAGCCTCTTTCTTCTCCTTCAGTAATGCTTTGGCAATTCTAGGTCTTTTGTGGTTCCATATAAATTGTATTATGACTTGTTCTAGTTCTGTGAAATACGTCCTGGGTAATTTGATAGGGATTGCATTAAATCTGTATATTGCCTTGGGCAGTGTGACCATTTTAACAATATTGATTCTTCCAATCCAGGAGCATGGGATATCTTTCCATTTTTTAAAGTCTTCTTTAGTTTCCTTAATCAGTGTTTTATAGTTGTCCATGTATAAATCTTTCACATCCTTGGTTAGATTTACTTCTAGGTATTTTATTACTTTGGGTGCTATTTTAAAGGGGATTGTTTCTTTACTTTCTTTTCCTTTTGATTCATCGTTAGTGTAAAGAAATGCAACTGATTTTTGCACATTAATCTTGTAACCTGCTACCTTGCTGAATTCTTCGATCAGCTCTAGCAGTTTTTGTGTGGACCTTCTAGGGTTTTTTATACATAGTGTTATGTCATCGGCATTTAGTGACACTTTTACCTCTTCTTCCCCAGTTTGGATACCTTTTATTTCTCTCTCTTGCCTGATTGCTGTGGCCAGGACTTCCAAGTGTATGTTGAATTGGAGTGGTGATAGTGGGCAGCCTTGTCTTGTCCCAGATTTTAGTGGGAAGGTTTTGAGTTTTTCACCATTGAGTGCTATGCTGGCTGTAGGTTTGTCATATATAGCTGTTATTATGTCGAGATATGTCCCCTCTATACCCACTTTGGTGAGAGTTTTTATCATAAATGGGTGTTGAATTTTATCAAATGCTTTTTCTGCATCTATTGAAATGATCATGTGGTTTTTGTCTCTAGAATGTATAAGCAGCTCATACGACTTAATAAGAAAAAAAAAACCTAATCCAAAAATGGGCAGAACACCTAAACAAGCAATTCTCCAAGGAAGACATACAAATAATCAATAGGCACATGAAAAAATGCTCAGTATCACTAATTATCAGAGAAATGCAAATCAAAACTACAATGAGGTATCACCTCACACCAGTCAGAATGGCCATCATTCAAAAGTCCACAAATGACAAATGCTGGAGAGGCTGTGGAGAAAAGGGAACCCTCCTGCACTGCTGGTGGGGATGCAGTTTGGTGCAGCCACTGTGGAAAACAGTATTGAGATTCCTCAAGAGACTAGGAATAGACTTACCATATGACCCAGGAATCCCGCTCCTGGGCTTATATCCAGAAGGAACCCTACTTCAAAATGACACCTGCACCCCAATGTTCATAGCAGCACTATTTACAATAGCCAAGACATGGAAACAACCTAAATGTCCATCAACAGATGACTGGATAAAGAAGAGGTGGTATATTTATACAATGGAATACTATTCAGCCATAAAAAATGACAGCATAACGCCATTTGCAGCAAAATGGATGCTCCTGGAGAATGTCATTCTAAGTGAAGTAAGCCAGAAAGAGAAAGAAAAATGCCATATGAGATTGCTCATATGTGGAATTAAAAAAAAAAGGAACATAAATACAAAACAGAAATAGACTCATAGACATAGAATACAAACTTGTGGTTGCCAAGGGGGCGGGGGTGGGAAGGGACAGACTGGGATTTCAAAATGTAGACACTGACAGGCATATGCAGAACAGATCAACAAGATTGCACTGTGTAGCACAGGGAAATGTGTACAGGATCTTGTGGTAGCTCACAGTGAAAAACAGTGTGACAATGAATGTATGTACGTTCATGTATAACTGAAAAATTGTGCTCTACACTGGAAATTCACACAACATTGTAAAATGACTATAACTCAATAAAAAATGTTTTAAAAAAAAGGAGAGAAAATAGAGACACAGACGCACACAGGACAGAAGGACATGTAAAGGCGAAGGCAGAGACTGGAGGGATGTGGTCACAAGCCAAGGGATGCCTGCAGCCCCAGATGCTGGGGGACACAAGGAAGGATCCTCTCCCGGAGCCTTTGTTGGGAGCACAGTCCTGCTCACGCCTTGATCTCAGACTTCTGGCCTCTAGACCTGTGAGAGAATACATTCCTGCTGTGTGAAGTTGCCTAGTTTGTGGTGCGTTGTTACAGCAGCCCCAGGAAAACAAGAGGAAAAGCTGTCACTGTCACAGCCCTCCAACCCGGCAGGCACCAGGACGCAGTGCTTCCCTCGCTCCCAGGATCCCCCGTCAGTGCGTCTGACACTGGGGGACTGTGGTTTCCTGAATCAAAGCCGGAATGTCGGCCTTGGGGCCGTGGACACTGCTCAGCTGGGCTGTGGGGCCCTCGGCCGGCGGCTGGACCAGCTTGGGGAGAGGACGTGCCCCGCCTGTCCCTCCCACCCCCCGGCAGCTCCTCCGGTGCGGCACCCACAGGGACAGCAGCTCCCGGGCCCCAGTGACTAGTCATCATTTAAGTGCTTAAGCAAAGCTCCCCCAGCCACTCCTAACGCCCGCTCAGCCTCTCTGGAGACATTTCTCTTCGCGGCTTTGAAGATGAGTGATTTTTAAAGGCCACAGCATTCAGACAAACTCGGGGGGGCAGAGATGGTTGGAGTCCAGCGCGCTCCAAAGAGGGAGCGCGCTGGACTCCACCGATGCCTCCAGGACGCAGGGAAAGGGCTGTGGGTGGGCGAGGGGCCGCCAGCAGGGCAGCTCAGAGAGGAGCGGGCCAAGGAACAGAGCCTGGGTTCAAATCCTGCACCCGGGTCACTTGATCGTCTGAGCTGTCTCCACCTCTAAACAGGCCAGGGGAGGTTAGATGTCATCTCCGTGTGGCTAACGTCACTGCAGCCATCATCACCAAATAAAGAACCCAGTGCCTTGGGGCCCCTTGCCCCCTGTGTGACCTTCCGAAATCTCTTGCCCTCTCTGGGCCTCTGGCTTTGACTATAAATAAGGAAGTGGGAGAAGGAGGGAAAGGTGACAACTGCTGAGATGAGACACTAGCAGGGCAGTAGGAGGCCCGCCTGGCCGAGTGCCCCCTGCCGTGTAGAAGCGCAGCCTGAGGGGCACCCGCCCGGCCCGCTGCGGGGCCCTCCGGGCAGTGACTGGGATGCTTGTGTGACTCTCGGCTCCCGCAGCCCGGCCCGGGGCCCAGGGCCTGGCACAGTGCCGGCACGAGGAAGATGCTGGCTGTGGGACGGGCTCAAGCAGATGGAGGGTGGCCGGTGCAGCTGAACCTGCATGATGAGAAACTTCTCTTCTTTCGCTTCCAAATTTTCTTAATCAAAGCCAGCGCAGTGTCCCCTTTACGAAACAGGGGACTTAGAGCTTGATGGCTGTTCTCGCGCAGTGACTTTTATAGTTACTCTGCAATCTGGGCAGACGATGCTGGCCTCTGTTCTTTTTTTTTTTTTTTTTTTTTTTGGTTAATGGAAGGACTGAGGATCGAACCCAGGACCCCGTGCATGCTAAGCTCATGCTCCATCCCTGAGCTATCCCCCCCGCCCCTTCTCTGTTCTCGAAAAGGCTGTGAAGTTTCCTTTGAAGTAAACTGAGGCAATAATAAAAATGAACCCAAATGTTCTCGTCAGAACTTTTCCTCCGTGAGATCTTTGGTGGGGGTTTCTCGGGTGCCGGGAGCTCTGCAGGGAGGAGCCTGCCACATCCTGGGACCTGGGGGTCCAGCGATGACCGTTCTCAGAGGGAGACGGCGTGATCCAAGAGAGAAAGATGCCTCAGGGCGCTGGCTGGTCACTTACTTTCTCTTCAGGGTGATTCCTCCCTGCAAAGCGTGGGTGACAAGTAGGCCCCTCCCAGGAGCGCGGCGGCAAGGATTAGAGTCTCAGATCTGACGAGGTTCAAGCCCCTACATGGGTGGGGGGGGTTCTCATCACTACATCCCAGTGGAGCAGGGGCTGCGATGTCTCCATTTTATGGATGAGGAAACAGAGACACAGAGCCCTTGGCCACAGAAGGAGTCAGTCTGAGGCCAGAGTCCGACTTCTGAGCCGCTGCGGGTCCTGCCGCACCCAGGCCCACGTGGCACGTGGAGCTCATCGCAGCAGGGAGGAGGTTTCAGTTCACCCCCCGGCTAGGGCAGGGGTGTCCCCATACTCTTTCTCCCACGTGAACAGTGCCGGTGGCCACAGCCCTTCGTGGATGAGCCCTGAGGAGCGTGAGTGGGTTCCCACCTTCAGGGTCTGGCCCCGGCCTCCCAGGCACTGCAGCTGCCACCCCCCACCCCCAAAACTCAGACTCTCAAGATGTGGTTGTGTTTAGCACACATTTGATGCCGGGTTTGCAGCTGGGGTGTCTTGGGTGAGGTCAGTTGCCTCCCTGCCTCTCTGGTCCTCCCTCCGGGGGCCCTGCCCACGTGGACGGGCTGCTGGGGACCTGGGGTCTGTGGGAGCCCTGAGCTTCCAGCCTTACACATGTTTCTGTGCATGGGGTCTGGTTACACCCGGACGTCCCGGAGTCCCAGAGAAAGGCCATTTTTCTTTCAGGTGATGCATTCTGAGATCAAAGCCCAGCAGAGACTGGAGTCTGTCCCTGAGTCCCGAGCCTGGATAATGGGCCCCCTACTCCCACTCCGGGCACCTGAATGAGTCTGGAGAATCCGAAAGGAATTTGGAAGTGACACTTTAAAGGAACCCGCTCATGGGGAAATGAGCTATTTTTTTGTTGTAAAGACAATGGGGTGGGTTGACATTGGAGGAAATCCGGAAAAAATGTCCCTCCATTCCTCCACGCTAATCACTCTTGTGTCTTGTGTCTGCCCCCTGCCAGGACCTGGCCCCAGATAATATATGGACATCACTTTTTCATATAAAAATGTCTAGATGTTTTTCTCCTATTTGCAAACAAAATACACGTTCAATATTTTATGCTGCTTTTCCGCTTAATATTTTATCATGAGCTTTTCCCAACCCAAGACATAACCTTCATAATTATCCTTAAAGTTGTGTGATAAACAGTCCTGGGTCAGGTTGCAGAACCTGGTGGTTCAAAGCCCAGAATCCGGCTCCCTGCCTATGAATTGGGCTCGGCCCCTCGGCCACTGAACACCTGCAGACAAGTTGCTTGACCTCTCTGTGCTTCTGTTTTCTCAGCTCTTGCTAGTCACAGCCCCTGTCCAGTAGGGTTGTTAGGAGGCTTAAAGGAGCTAATATTTATAAAATGCTTAAAAGATCATGTCCTCTATAGCAAGCATCGGTGTCTGGCAAATAGATCATCACTTTGTGTCAGACTCTGGGTGTGCTCAGCCCCTGCTGGCTACAAACCACACCCAGAAGATTAGCAGTGCCCACCTGCCTTCCTCTTTCTTGTTGACGGTTACTCAAAAGGGTGCAATGGGCAGGTTTGGGTCCTGAATTCACAATGCAGCTCATGCACTCACCCCCGTGTGCCCCTGAGCCAGGTGGTTACATTCTGTGCCTCAGTTTCTTCATCTGTGGAATGGAGCCAGGAGTCTCTACTGTCTGTTGTGCAGAACTCAGGTGCAATGCAAAGGAGAGGGGGGCGTGGACGTGAAGGGGAAGACACAGCCCTAACGTGACACGGTTTTGGGGAAAGTGAAATGTGAGAGACTCGGAGTGTAGGAGGGACCCACGATTCTTGCTGAGAGGCCAGTGAGGGTTGAAAGCCAGCCAGCATGAGGGGCAGGGACTGCTTCCTGACCTGCCCAGGCACACTGGGGCCCCCCAGCTCCTGCCCAAGGACCTGAAGTTGTCACTGTCACCCGTCTTTGTCACCTGTCTCCTCTCTGGTAGCAAGTGTCTGCTGGCTCTCCCCACCCACCCCTGCCTCCACCAGGAAAGCAACGTGTCTTGTCCATCCTGCGTCCTCAGCCTGACACGAAGCAGGAACTCAAAACATTGTTGAATGGATGAATGGATGATAAAATGTTAGTAGAGGACTTTCAGGCTGTATTTTGGTCTCACAGATGGTCTAAGACAACAGTTTCCACAGCTGGTGGACGTCAGATTTGCCTGGGGAGTCTTGCCTGACTTTTGGAAGCAACTGAAGACTGGGGGGCTTATGGTGAAAATGGCCACATTCCCCTAGTGCTCAGGCCATGCACCAAGCGGCTGTCAGGGTTTCCAGGGGGACACAGGTGTCCTCCTGGTGGATGTCAGTGGTCTTGAGGTCTCGTCTGTCTGATTTAAGACAGTTTGAACAAACCCTCCCAAGGCCACCTGACGGGTGGAACCCTGCAGAATCACCCCAGGGGAAGAAGTATGGAGACCTAGATGCTGACAAACTTCTTTCGGGGAAAGAATTAAGACCTGACATTTCAAGAACACTTTTACGAGAGGTTCGTGATGAGAAAGCAAGTTCCTTCCTGGGGAATCTTCTGGAATGGCTTCGTACCTTCAGATCTCTCGTGGGCAGGTCCCCGAGAGCTGGAAGAGCCTCTGGGTTCTGTGGCTTTCCTGTCCTTTCCCCATCCCAGGGCTAGCGGGGGGTTACCTCCCAGGACAGAGGTGGCCTGCTGGAGGCCCTGGCCACTGCCTGAATCCAACAGGGGTTTGAAATTGGAAAGCAAAAATCAGAGGGAGATGAAAGTGTGCAAATGTCGATCTCGTTGCAGGTCGGGGAGGCTGGTCCTTCCACAGGGCATTCTGAAGGGACATCCTCCTCTTCCTCCTCCTCCTGGACTGGCGGAGGCCCACTCCAAAGGCTCCTGAACTTCTCGGGGGCCGGGAGGGCTGTGTAGCGCTCCTGGCTTCTTGTCTATGAGGGCTGGGAACGAGGCATGGCTTGAAAAGCCCGCAACCCAGGCTCTCAGGCATGAAGCGGATCTGGCGTGGTGAAACGTGTGTGTGTGTGCGTGTGTGTGTGTGTGAGAGAGAGAGAGAGGGGTGGAGGGGAAGGGAGGGGGAGGGAGGAACATCTGGAGACGTGAGTGGCTCTCCAAGGTGTGAACTTTGGCCCCCTGGCTGGTTTCGTTCCGGTGGTGGTGGCCTCTGTCGAGTCCCAGCAGAAGCAGAAGCAGGAGCTGCACGTGGGCTGGGGCAGGCAGACGTGATGGAGAGTGCTCTCAGCTCTCCTGGGGGCAGGGTGGTGACAGCCTCTGGAGAGCCACGAGGAGTGGCTCACTGAGTGCCCTGTCACTCTCAGAGGCAATGTGGCTGCAGTGACGGGTGACCAGCGCTGAGCTGAGCCCAGCAGAGGAGAGAGGAAGGAAGGGAAGGAGAGTTTTGAAGGAGCAGGTGCTTGCCGAGTGCCTCCCAGCAGTGCAGTCCCCATGACAGCCTCACGAGGGAGCTGCTGTCACTGTGCCCATTTCTCAGATGGAGAAACAGGGAAGGTTACATCGCTACCCAGCTCCTGGATTTGGGAAGAGGAGGTAGTGGGACACATGGGCAGAGGAAGAGGCGCCCTGCGTCTGGGAGACCAGCCTTAGCTCCTGGCCTGTGCGGAGCAGTGGTGGGATTTTGGAAGAAGCCAGATTCTGGACCAAACTGTTGGCCCTGCCAAGTCCAGCAGGGTGACTGCAGGGCCCAGGCTGGTGAAGATTACACAGAGCATGTGCGTCCAGCCCCACCCCTGGGCCGGCACACAGGGGCTCTAACTGAACTTGCTCGGAGGACGACCACTACTATTTCCCTTAGAATTCAGCCCACCTGGGCTGAACCGGGCAGCTCCTGAGAGCCTCCCTGAGGGTCTCCACCCCCGGTTTTCAGTCTTGCTCCAAAGGAATGGCTGAAATGCCTGCTGTCTCCACACCAGGTTAGAGCTGGGGCCCCGCCTCTCGCAACCTACAACGTGTGGGTGGCCAGCGGGGGCTGGTGGGGAGCACTTGGGAGAAGAGGGGGCCCATGCTTTGTCCCCAGAGACCACCTATTGTATGGTCCCTTTACGCGACATTTCCAGAATGCGCGCATTCATGCAGGCAGAAGGTAGGTGAGTACTGACCAGGGGAAAGGGGGTGATGCTTTTGGGTAAAGGGTTTCAGGGGGTGATTGATTAACACGTTCTAAAGTTGGTAGCAGTGATGGCTTCGCAAGTCTGAACCCTCAAACCCACTGAGGCCACTAAAGCGTCTTAAGGGGGTGAGTCCTATAAAATGCGAGTTCTAGCTCCAAAGCTCTATGAAACAAGCGGGTCTGTAGGCTGGGCTCACGGACAGCCTGGCCTGCGACCAGGTCTCACAGCAGCCTCAGAAGGGCCACGTGGCGGGAACCTGGCCTGGCCGTCCCCGGATGCCGGCGAGGCCCCGAGCGGCAGCAGGAGCCCCCGATTGCTCTGCGTGAGCCAGGCGGTCAGCATGTGGTCTTCTCTGGGCACAAGAAGGACTGTACTTAAAAGGTGATCATAAGCACTTTGGAGAAAATCAGTTTTACAAGCAAGGCTTCAGCAGCCACAAGGGGAAGAGAATCCAGCAGGAGGGGTGCCCACCGCGGAGCAAAGCGCCTCCTCTCCCGCCTTTACCAGGAGCTCCGTTTTAGGGGATCAGCCCCCCGAGTTCCCGTGAGCCCCACATTTATAGTTGGAGGAGGTGGGAAGCAGCCTGGGGCTCTGGGCAGCATCTTTTCTAGTCCAAGTGCGATCGAGTGTAAGCCCCCGGCTCCACACCTCGGCCTGGTGCCCTGGAGGCTGCGTGGTGGGGGGGCCTCGGGTCAGGGAGGGGCGGGTAAGGGGGCGCAGGGCTCGGGGCAGTAGCGGCTGCCACTTTGCAAGCAGGTGACATCAGAAACTGCAGGACCAAAAGGGCTGAGGCCACTGCCCAGCAGACGCAGGACAGCCTGCTGTCCCAGGCTGTGCAGCTCAGCCCGGCCCCAGGCCCACGCTCCCGAGGGCCCCGGCCCAGGAGCGAGGGACCCGCACAGAGCAAAGGTCGGGGGTTTGACTTGGATTCCGGTGCCTGCTTTTCACCCAGAGCAAGGGCACTAATGAGCAAGCTAAGAGCCTTGCAGACGGTGGGGCCTGAGCCGCGGGGAGGGCTCCTCGATGAGGATGGGCGGGCCACCGTGATGAAATTGGCATCGTGGCCCCGAGACACTCTTCACCTTTGTGTGCGTGTCCCCAGGAGAGACACGTGCTCCTCTGAACAAGCCAGTAATGAGGCTGGCCCAGGAACGGGGAGCCAGTGTATCCTCCGGCCTAATGATGGCACTGAGAATTCAGCCCATTGTCCCAGAATCTGTTGCTAAAAGGATTTAAGATTCAAGAGAGAGAAATGTGGGGGCCAATTAGCTACATTGTGCAGGACTGGAGCGGGCAGTGGCCACGTCTGTTGGCCCTGAGTCCCCTCTTAAGTCAAGTGGGGGCTTTGCTTAAGCCCCGCTGTCCATCAGTCCCCGAGGCGGATCCACTCTTATCTTGCATCTTGTTTTGTGTGCACACTGGGGTCTCCAAGGAGCCCTGCCCAGGTCTACACTTGAGTTCATTACTTACAATGCCGAGGTGGGGGGCAGGCAGGCTCTGGTTTGTGCCGAGATGCCCACCCAATATAACCTGCAAGGGGGCATTTGGTGGTTCCAATTTTCTGCTCGTGGGTTGGGTTGATGAGTGGATGAGAACACGGGCTGTGGAGTCTGAATCCAGCCCGTCCGTCCACACACACCGAACTCCTGTCGACTGAGCTCCCACCCGTCGGAGCATCGATCCTAGGCGGAGTGCTATCAGGGGAGATAGTGGGTGGACAGGGCACAGGGCACGACCTCACTGCCCCCCATCCGCTTCCTTCCTTGTCATCCCTGCAGACTTTAGTCCTGATCCCTCGATGGTCACCTCTGCCCCAACCAAAGGGCTTTGCCAAGCATGCCTCACAGATCAACTCCCTTGTGAATCACCCAAGCCATACCTGCTCGCAGTAAAAATTGAAACAGTGAAATCAACACCAAAGGGTGAAAGTGAAGCATCCTCCCCCCCCCCCCTTACTCTCACCCTCCTTCCCAGAGGTAACTAAGTAGCCTACAGGCCCTGCGTATCGTCCAGAAGCAGCCTGCGTATCGATCAGCAAGTGCGGACGTTGATAACATCCGCTGCAAGCATGGGTCCAGCGCCCACAGCGCGCCAGACTCTACCCTCAGTAGCGGGCAGCTCAGCCACACAGGAAGCATCCCATTTTGTGGATGAGGAAACTGAGGCCTGGAGAGGTTAATTTGCCCAAACTCGCGCAGGCAGTAAGTGGGAAAATCTGGGTTCGAACCCAGCAAGTCACAGATGGGATTGCACTCCCTAGTCTGTGGTGCAGTTTTGTGGTTTCCCTTACAAGCTACCCCAAGAGCCTGCCGTCCCAGGGGGCTCTCTGCACGCCACAGTCTCCACACGGGGGTGGTTTGCACTGTTTCTGGTTTGATCTCCTCTTGAATGCTGCTGCAGTGACGTCCCTGGGCGCTGACGCACACACCTGCCACTGCATCCTTACCATCCCACCCCTTACCTGGAGTCCTCAAGACGGCCTCAGAGGCACTGGCTCCTGTGTTGGGCACTGCTCTGAGTGGTCCCTTGTTGAAACCTCACATCCGGTATGTGCAGTGGGAGGGACTGTCACTGACTTCACAGAGCAGGAGACTGAGGCATGCAGGGTTCTGGCCAGGTGCCAGAGGACATGGACACAGATCATGTCTCCAGAGGCTCTTGGTCACTCCAGCTGCTCCGGGTGCCGCCCCAGGCCAGGCACTGAGAGGGTGCAGGGACTGGAGGCTGCCTTCAGTCTGGGTGGGAAGAAAGGGGCAGCTCACAGTATGTGTCTTCCTTCCACCCCTCCATCTGGAAAGAATTCCTTCTCCTCCTCCTTTCAAACTCAGCTTGGAGCTTCCTAATAGCTGAAGAATCAGGAGACAACCCAAAGGTCCATCAACAGATGAACAAACTGCAATTTTTCCATACAAGGGACTATTATTCAGCCATGAAAAGGAACGAGGCTGACACATGCTACCGTATGGTCAAACTTCGAAACATTATGCCTAGTGAAAAAGAGTGGACTCAAAGCGGCAGATATTGTATGATTCTGTTTCTATGAAATGTGCAGAATTACGGCAATCCACAGAGACAGAAAGCAGATTTGCGTTGCTTAGAGCTGGAGTCAGGGGTGGGGGAGTAAAGGAATGATAGCTAAAGGTTTGGAGCTTCTCTTGGGGATGATGGAAATCTTCTAAAGTCAACCGTGGTGATGGTTGCAGAACAACAGTATATTAAAAGCCATTGAATTATACACTTAAAATGGGTGAATTGTAGGGTGTGCGAATTATATCTCAGGGAAGCTCTTTAGAATTAAAAACAAATAAAAATAAATAAAATTTTTAAGAGACTTAGCTTGAATGCTTGCACCTCTCGGCCCCCAGACTGCAGGGCACCCTCCTGCGCCTCTCCTTTGCCCCCTTGGTGAGCTGCTGTGCACTTGGGGTGCTCCTGACCTATGACCCCATATTGGAGCTGACCTACCCCAAGGTCCTGTTGGCATATAGGAAAGTGGGGGTCCCCCTCCTCTCTGTGCCCAGCAGCCCTCACTTTCTTTGGGCACAAGCAGTGTTCAAGCCCCCTCTGGTGCCAGCGGCCCCACCACCCCTGTAGTCCAGGATTCCTGGGACATTTGGCACAAAGGTGGCCAATAGCTGGGTGCCATCCAGGAGGACCCTCAAGAAGGATTTGTGTCCTCCAGTGGGTGGGCTCATGCCTGGCTCTGGGACTGGCTCTACCCTGAGAGGTGGGGTGGCCTTGGCTGGGGAGGGCAGCCAGCTGGTCTACCCAGAGCAGCCTCCACCAGCAAAAACCAGTCCCTGCTGGGCATGGAAATTCTGCTGTCAAAGATCGTCCCTGTGCCTCTTTGAGCTTCTAACTTTGCTGGAAGCAAAGGTGGGGACTGCAGGTAAAGACCCCCAAGCTCAGCCCTGGACCCCCCACCTGCTGTGGATGAGGGGCCAGGTGGCCCCGCTGACTCAGGTAGAGGTTCCTGTCGCCTCACCCCCCAGATGTGTGACCGCGGGCCAGTCTCTTCACATCCCGGAGCCTCTGTTCCACATCCCCGGGTGGGGCTGAGCACGACTGCCTGTCGGGCTTCAGGCCCCTTGCAGGCGGGTCTCTCCTATTGCTCTTGGGGGTGATCAGAGTGAGTTCGGGGCCGAGAGGCAGCGCCACGTCTCACAGTCACTGCAGTTGGCAGGCTGGGACACGTCACATCACCGCGCTCGGTCCCTGCCCCTCCCCCAGCTCTCTCTCCGGGAGGAGAGGCTGGAGGTGTGGGGCCTGGACCTGCATGGGGTCACAGGGGGTCGCCCAGGCACCAGACAGTACTGGGAAGGGATCGGGGTGTGAGCGCGCAAAGCAGAAATGCCAGAGCTGGCGGTGAGGCCTGCTGGGACTAGGCCTGGGGGTGTCCAGGCCGGGGTCTGGAAGAGGCCGATTAGTCAAACGGCTGCAGTGACCATTTGGAAGCAATTAACAGGATGGCTGTTACCACATTGCCCACCCCCACCTGGTTCCGTATATTGAGGGAGGGCGCTGTGGTGTGGGTTCTCTGGGGCATCAGCCCAGCCCAGCCCAGCAGGACTTTGTGAACGAGATCTCTGCCCTGCCAGGAAGATTTCATGAAATCAGGTACCCCTCCCTCAGCTGGGACCCCAGCGTCCGAGGGCCTGGCATCCCGGCGACATCCAGAGTCAAGCCCAGGTCTGCAGGGGGGTCCCGGGGGGCTTCCTGGGTCAGGAAAGACAGGGGTCAGGGAGATTTTGAAGCCTCAGTGGGTGGGGAAGCCAAGGCCTGGGGCTGGGAGGGAGAGGCTGCGGGCAGTGGGCAGGGGGTGCAGGTGGGCGGGGGAGTGTCCCCCAACACTGGCAGAGGATGGAGCTTGCCACAGGGCCTGGTGCGGGGGGCAGAGGGCAGCTTCGGATGTTAGACACTCCCTCCGCTGTCAGGCTGGAGGCTCTAGGCAGGGCCCTGGAGGCTTTGCTGCCTCCAAGAAGTCCCACTAACCAGAATGCCCGTGGGGAACTGGTCCCTGGGAGGAACGTGGGGCACAGCGGCCAGCTGTCCCACTGCAACTGGTAACAGTGCCCTGTCTCACTCTCAGAGGCATCTCGGTTTGCATAATAAACCACGGTCCCCTATGGACGGGGCTGGCTCCGCACTGACGTGGCAGAGGGACCTGTGCAGGGGTACTGCCACTGAGTTTCTCTCACTATATTTGAGGCATTTGATGTATGAGGAGGCAGCATCTCAGAGGGGCGATGCTACATGGCCAAGGTCACAGGGCTAGGAAGCAGCCGACCCATTCATTCATTCATTCATTCGAGTAGGTACCGAGGGCCTACTGTGTGCCGGGCACTGTCTAGGAACTGAGGGTCCAACAAAACCAGCAGAACCTCCTGCTCTCCTGACCTCTCACCACCCTTGGATCCCCGCTCGGCACCATCAGCCCTGCCCCCAGCCAGTTCTAGGGTGCAGGCAGACCAGGGGTGGGCTGGGGGTGACCCACAGTGGGTGGGGCTGAAACTGGTCCCACTTCCATTGGAAGTTCAAGTGATCAGCAGTCCCAGGCCAGTTCTGTGGGTGGAGTCCCAGTGGGCAAGCTCTCCTCTTGGCTCCATCCTTGGGGGCTGCCTGGGGGCTGTCCTCTGTTGTAAAGCAGGCTCCATCATTAAGGGGCTCTAGAAATCCTTAGCCTGGTCTTCAGATTGTTCACAGGCTCTGACTAGACAGAACCTGGCCAGAAGCCACCTCCCCTGGCCCTGGGATACCGAGTGATGTTCTAGGCATGGCCCAGGGCCACTCAGGCACTGAGCATGCTAGCATGAGCTCAAGGACATGCTGCCCTGTGTCAGGCCAGGGTGGTGAGAAGTATCCCAATGGGGTGTGCTTGCTCCTGCAGCTCAAGAGAGCCCCTGGTGCCCTCCACACACGCCCCTTCCCTAGGAAGGAGCAAGGTTCCAAATCCTGATGCAGGTAGAAGGGATGATGAGTACCAGCCCACCTGGCTCATCCCAGAGCCCCTGGACTTGGAGCCGAGGCTGTAGCTTTGACCACTGGACCCCATAGGGTCACCCCAGCAAGTACCTGTGCTTGATCCCGTGTGTCAGTATCAGGCTGGCTGCTGGCCAAGGGGATGCTGGGGCAGGGGTGGTGGGAGGAAAGACGGGCAGAGGCCAGGGGAACAGGAGAAGGGAGTGCCAACACTCTATCCACAGCCCCTCGTCACTGGGGTCCCTAGGGGAGAGGGCCCTCCAGGCAGTCCCCGCATCCACACTGCTACTCTGAACCCACCAGCAGGGATATCCACCCACCTTTGCCACTTATCTCTCATCTCCCTTTTCTGCGGCCACCAGGCTTCCCAGGCTCTCCTCTGGGCATCACTCTGCTGCTCTCTGGTCTCCATCTGTTTCTTGGTCTCTCTTCTTCCTGTCACATTCTCTCCTGTCCTATGAGGGCTTTCTCTCTTGCTCTCTAGGGCTCTCTGTCTCTGTGCTCTTTTCTCTGGCTCTCCTGTCCCCCTCCTACCTCCCGCTGCTGGGACAGGACCGTCCAAGAGCAAACCTCATTCTTCCCAATCTGCTTGGTTGGGGTGCGCGACAGGATAAAGCACCTCCCCGCAGGTCTTGGCTCCAACGGGGAGCGCGGACAGAACCTCGGTGTTCCCCACGCGCGCCGCACCCGAGGCCCTCCCCTCCGCCGCGCTCCGCGGCCGCCTTCATTATGCGCTGCCTTTAATGGGCGTTTGTCAGCCCGACTTCCCCGCAAGTTGTTTTTGCGTTCATCAGTCATCGGCGGCGTTCCCATTGTGCCATGGGATTGATGGGGGGCGGGAGGGGGTGACAGGGCCTGGGGCGGCCGCCTCGAGGCCTCGGTCTATAATTTTCGGAGGCATAATTGTTCTGGGGGAGGGGGCGGGGGAGGGGGCGGGGAAGGGACCTTTCAGAACCGGGAGGGCGCGCGGGGGCTCGGGGCGCGCGGCGGAGCGGAGCCGCGGCTCGACGGCGGCGCGCGGGGGACGAGTGCGCACGGCGGCGCCTGGCCCGAACCCCGCGCCCCGCCGGGCTCCCCACCCGCCGGGCCTCCCGCCCCTCCCGCGCCTCCGCCTGGGGACCACGTCGGCCTTTTGTTGCCGAACTGTCTTTTCTTTCAGCACTTTGCGCAGCAACGGAAATTTCACCCGATCCTGGGTGAAAATTAAAGGATCACTCTCTCTCCCTCTCTCATTCTCATTCTCTCTCTCTCTCTCTCTCTCATTCTCGTCCCCCTGTCCCTCCCCTCCCCTTCCCTCCCCTCCCCCCCGCCCCGACTCCGCGGAGCGGGAGTCGGCACCGCCAGGCGCTGGAGCCGGCTCCGAGCGCCTCGCCCAGGCTCCGCTGCCGTCCCTTCCATGGGCGCCGCGCTCGCCTGCAGCCGCCGCCGCCGCCGTGGGGCGGGCGCGATGCCACGATGGGACTGATCTGGCTGCTGCTGCTCAGCCTGCTGGAGCCCGGGTGGCCGGCCGCGGGCCCCGGGGCGCGGCTGCGGCGCGATGCGGGCGGCCGCGGCGGCGTCTACGAGCACCTCGGCGGGGCGCCCCGGCGCCGCAAGCTCTACTGCGCCACCAAGTACCACCTACAGCTGCATCCGAGCGGCCGCGTCAACGGCAGCCTAGAAAACAGCGCCTACAGTGAGTGCCCGGCCCTGCGACAACCGCGCGGGGTCCCTGGGAGGAGCGGTGCCCAGGAGGGACTGGCGCGCGAAGGGTGCCCAGGAAAGCAGGCTACCCCTGCTGCCAGAGGGAGACCGCCGGGGTCCCCTGGCCTCCCCCAACGTCTAGGGTAGGAGCGAGAGTGGAGCTTGCAGGAGGCGGGTCGGGATGGTGGTGGTGGTCACGTCCAAAGAGGGCTCGGGCAGCGGCGGCCCGCTGTCGGGCCAGCAGGCCCAGCCGAGTCTGCCCCACCGCCGCTCCGACTGCTGGGCCGAAGGTGGGCGAGCCGGGGGTTCCCCACTTGGCCGGTTTGGTGGCCCTGACAAGTGTGAGCCCTTTGAATTTTTCGGAGAAAATGCGCTGGACAAGGCATTTATCACCCTCTTTATTATTTTGACGACTTTTCCTGCCGACCCCGGGGCGCCCCTCCGTCCACTCCGCCCTCCCGACTCGCGGCCGCCCAGGTGGCCGCCCCGCGCCACCTCTGCGCGGAAGACGCTCGCCCAGACCAAGCGGGGCTCCCGGGAGGTGGCCGCGCGGAATCCCCAGCCTTCTCGCCTCCGCCCTTGGCCGCGGAGCGGCAGACAGAGTGGGCGCCTTCGCCGCCGGGTGGGAGGCCACCGGCTGCGGGTTGGGAGCAGGCAGGGGCGTCCGCCTGGGTCTAGGGGCACAGATACACTTTCAACCTGCCCTGCTGCCCGGACCCACTCCCGGACTGCGCCCGAGCCAGAGTCCCGCGAGGCCCCACGGTTTGGTTCCTCCGGCCGCGGGAACCCGGCTCGTGCTGAGCACTCTTCGAGGAGCGCAAAGCCAGGGGACACGAAGCAGCTCCGCTCGGCGGGGACCGGGAGGCCCGAGCGCGGAGCCACGCAGCAGCTCAGTGCGGAGCGTTGGAGGGTGGCCGGCGTCCCGGGGTCGTCCTCCGCGACCCGCGGCGCTCTGCTCCCGGCTCAGGGGCAGGAAGCAGTGTGGCGCATTCAAGGCGGCGGCAAACTTCTGCTTCCTTGAGCAAAGCCGCAGTCCTGCGAGGGCGTCTTCGGAAGACGCCTCCGGAGCCGCGCGGTGGGGACAAAATGCTGCCTGGGCGTCCCTGTCCGCGGGACCGGGCTACGGGAGTGCCTGTGCTCGCCTCGTAGCGACAGCCCAGTTCTCTCCAAATCCAGTCTCCCTCTCAGAGTAGCAGAGCAACCAAATTCTGGAGGCATTCAAGGCGGGCAGCCGGGAGGCAGAGGAGAGCGCGCGCCCACAGCCTCCCCTGTCGGGCGTCCCCGCTCGCACTCCTTTGGCCCTCGGGCTGGCTCAGCGGAGCCCGCCCGGCCTACGTATCGGGGACGCCAGAGGCTGCCATACTGTACCCCCGCAAGCTCCGGGCAAGCCTGTGGCGGCCCGCGTCTGGGCCTGTGATCTCTGACGGGTCGGGGGCCAGGCGCACGCCCAGATAGCACCCCACCCCCGCCTTGGAGAGGGCTCTGGCTGATGCTCCAGCCAACCCCTCCGAGCTGTTCTCTGGGAACAATGGCCCCACCTGGGGCTTTGTTACAGGCTCTTGGGGGTTGAGGAGGTTGGTGTGGGTGGGAAGCGTTCTTGTTCCAAAAGGCAGGCATTAGGGGAGATTTAAACTTTCTTACGTACAATGGGGCATAGGTGAAGGTCGGTGGCTTCCCTTTGGGAGCTCCCGGTCTGACCTGGCTTCCTGCCAACATCCTGTAACGTGCACGCAGGCCAGAGACAATTACCTCTGGCCCAGGTCCATGGCAACAGGTTTGGGTGGCACTGTCAGTGCACTGGTGAATTCCATTATCAGGTCACCACGCCAAAGGCCCCGTCCCCGCCTCCCCAGGCGCTCCAGTGCAGGCCGTGAGCTGCGGAGCCCGGGTGCTACTCTCTGCGGTGGGGGTTTGAATCCCTACTCAAACACCTGTGTGCACAGGCAAGTCCCTCAGCCTTAGCTTGCTTGTCTGCCTGATCAGGAAATGAGCTCACTGGGTGGCTGAGAGGCTCCAGTGGGCTCCATGTTCTGCGCAGAGTCAGTGTGGAGAAATGTTAGTTTTATTTCCCTTCCAGCTTTGAATTCTTCTCCTTGGAGAAGACTTTCCAGATGCTCCCTTATTGTACCTCCCGCCCAGGGGTTTCTGCCTCCCCTGAACATCCTAGGTCACCTTTTTTTAGGTGTGTACTGCCTTCAGCAACCCCACCTACTCCCCAAGCTGGGCTTGGCTTTGGGGAGGGCCAGCGGGCGCTCAGCCCTCACCTCTGGGCTCTGTGGGAGGCAGAGAGGTGATGGGCCTTCACAACTCTCCCCAGG
This sequence comes from Camelus bactrianus, assembly GCF_048773025.1. Classification (NCBI taxonomy): domain Eukaryota; kingdom Metazoa; phylum Chordata; class Mammalia; order Artiodactyla; family Camelidae; genus Camelus; species Camelus bactrianus. The sequence continues at coordinate 3,633,213 of NC_133548.1, forward strand.
TATCCTGGAGATAACAGCAGTGGAGGTGGGCGTGGTGGCTATCAAAGGGCTCTTCTCCGGGCGGTACCTGGCCATGAACAGGAGGGGACGGCTCTACGCTTCGGTGAGTCCAATCTTTCATGCCTCGGGGTTGGGGGACAGAAGGCACAGATGGAGCAGCCTTCTCCCTTGAACATCACATCAGAGGACAGAGGGGCCACGGGCAGCCTAATGCTTTGTCCAGGGATGTGCAGGACCCGGGCTGGGACCAGAACCCCAGGCCCTCTGGCTCCTTGCTCAGTGCTCTTACGGCTGCTTCTGTTAGAGGCAGCTGCCAGCTTGAGTGCGCTGGAGGGGTAGCCATGCTCTATATTCTCCAGCTGCTGTCAGGTTAGATAATGTTCCTCCAGGCATTTTGTGGTCTCCTTCAAGGTAGTTGAGAGCAGGGTAGAGACTGTCTCCCAAATTCCTCCTAAGATAAATGGACCCAAGTGTACCTTGAGATAAAGCAAGGGTGTGCGTTGGGCAGAAGCTCTCCTGTGGGCTCACCCAGAGCTCTCCTGGGAGCAGGGAGGGGAGCAGGCAGGGCGGGGCACAGCCACATCTTCCCAAAGATAGAAAGGCAAGAGCTGTGAGTTCTGGGGAACCAAGAGAAAGCTATTAGTTCAAGGAACCAGGAGGAAGGGAGATGGGACCCACGTCCCAGGCACACAGGCTTGGAACCCAGTCTATGTACCGCAACAGAAAGGCTCCTGTGACTGTGGGCGTCGGCAATGTCCCTCCCTCAAGGGCAGGGAATACATGGAGTAAAATACATGTACTAGGAAATTTGCTACCTCCAACCAGTCATTACATGCAATTCGGCTGATACTCCCTGGGCAATGAGAGGTTTTCCATCCACACGTCACCTAGACGACGCAGCCGAGGACCATCTTGCTGCTAAGTTACCTCTCTCCGTCCAGTCATATCTGCAGGGAAACACACCAACATTTCCCTGCCCCTCTGAAGTCAGGCAACGCGTGATCAAGATGAATTGCAGGAAAATCCTCCATGAAGCCTACTGCTTCCTCACAGAGTTTTCACGGCTTTGCTGAAGGAAATGCGCCCATTTGTTTTCTCTGACCTGGGGGCCACTTGACAGGCGCTGGGTCTGGGAGCAGGGACCCTCAGGTGCCCAGCCTCTTCTGTATGTGCTTCTAGAATATGCAAACCCCAATTTGCTTGATAAGGATGTGCCCTTCACCTGAGTCTAGTCTGACTTTTTCCTGAGGTGGACTGTGGCCTTCCAGACCCCTCCGACCCCGCGCCCCTGGTGCTGAGGGAGCGGAACTGACATTCCGTTCCTGAAGTGGTCTCAGAGCACCCACAGTTGCTCCCATCCCTATGGAGAGAGGGCCCCTTGTTGGCCTGCAATGAGCTTACTGCCCAGGTCTTACTGCTCAGAGAGGGTCTCCTCCATCAATGCTGGGAAAGTTCACAGAGCAGGGCAAGTAGACTCAATCGGGAGGCGAAACCTCAGGCCTCTGCCATCTCTTCCATGGGAGACCCAGGTCTGGGGCTTTGGGGGACAGAACGAAGCATGCCTGGGCGGATCCCAGTGGGTCAGAATCTCCCTGTGGCTTCTGTCCCCGAGAGCTGACTTTGGAGACAGAGGAGGAAAGGTTCTCAGCCCCCCTGGGGAGAGCCAGGAGGTCCAGCTGATGGTACAGAGCTTCTCAGGGCACCTGGGAGGCAGAGAGGCTCTCACTGCTTTGCAGATAACCTGGGAGGTGGGGCAGCCCAGGTGCCGTCCCTGCCGCTGGCCACCCCTTGTCCCCATCCTGGGTACCACCAATTTGCCTGTGCATGCTGTTCCCACTGCTCTGCCTCTTGGCTGTCTGAATTCTTCACCATCACCCTGCTTCTCACCTCCCAGGCTGGCTCCTCCACTCTGTGGGTCTGTGGCCATTGTGCCCTGACAGCCCCCAATTCCAGCCCTGACTTCCCTTCTGAGTTTTAGATCCCCTCAAATGTCCTGATGGCTCAGAGACCCCCGGCAGAGGGCAGCACACCCCAACTGAACTCAGTGACTCCCCTGGCTCCCCTGCCATAATTGCTGCCCCGCCAGCCATGCACTCAAGCCCAGGCTCAGCTGGCAGGCACGGTGGACACCTCCTTCTCTCTCAGCCCCACGTTCGGTCCATCTCCAAGTACTCAAATATTCTTCCTGAATCTCTCTCTTCAATCCACACCCCTCACCCCCCTCTGCCCTATCCCCGTGGCTAGTACCCTTGTAACTCAGGCTCTCATCCCTTCCCAGCTAGACCATCACAATAGCTTTGGACCCAGCTACTGACCTCCCGGCTCTCCCTCCTCCTGTCCGTCTACCCTTCCTTCCTTCCTTGCACCCATCTGCCCATCTACTCATCATCTGTATATACAAACTTCCTTCCTTCCTTCCTTCCTTCCTTCCTTCCTTCCTTCCTTCCTTCCTTCCTTCCTTCCTTCCTTCCTTCCTTCCTTGCACCCATCTGGCATGCACTCCTTCATTCATCACTGTCTTACCATATGTTATATGGTAAGACACTTACCATATGTTATAGTCTATGCCAAGTACGTGCTTAGGGATCTTCCTAAGATGCAAATCTACTCATGTGATGGCTTCCGGGAACTCCCCATCACCACAAATTATCACCCAGACTCCTTAGCTCAGCCCACAGGGGAGTGACCCAGACCACCTTCTCCCACCTCTCACCATCACCCCGCAGCTCGCGTCGCCATTCCAGTCTCTGGACCCCTCGATTCTCCAGAACCAGCACTGCTACTCACCCCTCCATGCCTTTGCCAGGAAGGTACTGTCACTGTCTGGAGTGCTCCTGCCCCAAAACACGCACTAGAGATTGCCCTCTCCTCCCTAACAATTCTTTCCAAATGTCACCTCATTGGGGAGAGATCTGCCCTCTTTGCAGACCCCCTGCCTGGTCCCCACCTCTGCCAAACCTTGCTGGCTTTTCTGAAACAGCGCCAAGCACTGGCAGAACCGTGCAGGAAGAGCGGTCTCTCCAGGGGCGCGATCAGTCAGCAGGTGGAGCCCAGGGTGGGAGTGACTCTGGGGGAGGCACCAGTGGAACAAAGGGTCTGGGCTCTGGGCACAGCAGGGAAGGGCCAGGCACTGGGAACGGTTGTCACCGTGAGGCTGTGATGCCTTTTTCCGGGTCTTCTCAGCCCCTGCCCCCAGGATCCCTTACAAGGTGCAAGCCAGTACCCTGTCCCCGAGACCCCCCCTCCGTAGGGCCGGAGCCCCTCACCCTTCGAGGCTCACAGGACTGTGCCCCTTCAGTTGCCCTCCAAGTATCCCAGCAAAGAGAAAGCCCACCAGGCCTGCCGGTCGGTGGGCCTCAGCCCTGGAGGACGTACCTTCTCTGGGACAGAGGGGCCTGGGAGGAATGTCAGTCCTGTCGCTGTGTTTCTCATAGAAACTCAAGGTGGGGCGGGCGCGAATGCAGTGTGCTAGGCGTGGGGGTGGGGCAGGTCTGCCCTGGGCCCCCTCACTCACCCCAGATGGCCTCTGAGCCCCACGATATGTGGGGTGCAGGCCGGAACACATCAGGTCCCTCTGGTGTCTGGGGTCTGGGGTCTGGGGTCTGGTGCCACCCCCAGGCCTCAGTTTCTCCATCTATCAATTGCGGAAGTTGGTCTGGGGCAGTGGCATCCGTCCTCAGACCCAGGGAGCGCTGGGCATCCCCCGTGGGGGCAGGGAGCAGAGAGGGGGTGGGGTTACGGGGAGAGGCACTGCCACCCTCGATTCAGCCGAAGCTCTCCGCCTTGACCCCGGGACTTCCGTGTCACTGGGAAGAGGCATTCCGTGTCACCGTCTCGCTTCCTGAGGTCCTTTTGGGTCACACGCTGCCCAGCTTGGGTCTGGCCCCAAATGGCCTGTGGCCCCTGAGAATAGGCTTGCTGTCCGTGGAGCCGCCTGCACTCAGTAGCTGCCCCCCTCCTTCTGCCGATGGAGGCAGACCCCAGGGGTCTTCTGCTCCTGCTCCCGGGGCCAGTCCCAGGAGGGAAGGCCAGTCCTCCTGGCCAGCTTGCCCTGCGCCCCAGCCCTGCCCCTTGGCACAGAGCGGGGAGGGAAGCCCTTGGCATGCCCACGCACCCACAGCTGGGACGGAAGCCTCAACTGGGTTGGCACAAGGCATACCTCCCCTCCCCCACCCCCAACTCAGGAGGCCCCACAGCAGCTCATGGGGGGCTCTGGTGGAAGCACCTTCCATCCTGGGTTTATACCTTTGTCCCCGAGATGCCCGCCTTCAAGAGGGCAGGGACCCACATGCCCCCACCCTGTCCCAGGCTGACGTGGATCCCTGGCAAGGTCCCCCCCTACCCAGCGCTTCCCTCCTGGCACTGCATCCTTGTGGCCCCCAGCCCCTGACCTCGGCTCCCGCCCCCCCCCCCCCCCGCAGGAGAGCTACAATGCCGAATGCGAGTTTGTTGAGCGCATCCATGAGCTGGGCTACAACACGTATGCCTCCCGGCTGTACCGCACGGTGCCTGGCGGGCCCGGGGCCCGGCGCCAGCCTGGCACCGAGAGACTGTGGTACGTGTCCGTGAACGGCAAGGGCCGGCCCCGCAGAGGCTTCAAGACGCGCCGCACGCAGAAGTCCTCCCTGTTCCTGCCCCGCGTGCTGGACCACAAGGACCACGAGATGGTACGGCTGCTCCAGGGTGGGGCCGGGCTCCACGGGGGTCAGTCCAGGCCTCCTGGCAGGACGGCCCGGCCCCTGCGGCAGCGACAGCGGCGGAGGCGGCGGGGCCGAGCTTAGCCCTGGCCCGGGGAATGGAGGCCTTGAGCATCTCGGCCCCGCAGCTGGGCTCCGAGCTCCGGCCGCCCAGCTGGAAGGTGCGGGCCACCCAACGGATGCTTGGTGTTCACGGTCAAAGCAGACCGCCATGCACGCGATGGTCCATTCATGATTCGGGGCTGGCTGCTGTTTCCAGGGTCGACAGAGCATCCCAACTCCTCCTGCTTCCCTCAGACGAGGGTCCTGTCAGAGCTAGAGGCCCCGTGTTGTGACTCGGAGGGGGCCTGCTTTAAGCCAAGAAACGTGCGGGTTAACGTTGGCCTGGGGCGCCCCTCGCCCAAGGGGTGACCAGCTGAAGCCACGGATCCTGGCCGCCTGAGGCGTCTCCCTGCAGTGCCGCTGTGGGGTCGCGGGGTTGTGATCAAAACATGAAAGTACTTTATTCTACTTTGTTATTTAATAGATTGTGCTGCAGCCCGAGGGAGCACCTGCTGTTTTCACTTGAGCGTATTTGCTTGTGACGACAGCAGAGTCTGTGCCAAGCCGGTATTTTAAGATGGATGATTGTATTCTGAGAAATTAGGCTCAGGACGCATTTTAATCTCCTGGTTTGGGAAGTTACTATTTTTCGAAGCCAAATGTGGTTTGTGGGGAGGGAAAGAAGAAGTTAATGCATGTGTGTGTGTGTGTGTGTGTGTGTGTGTGTGAATTCCCGTGTCTGCGTGTGTGCGTGTGGCTGTGTTCCTGTCCCGTGTGTGCGGGAATGTACGTGTGTGTGCTTGCGTGTTCCTGGTTGCGCATCGGTGCGTGCGTACGCACACATAGAGAGAGAGAGGGATTTACTTTGTTTAGGAATCTGGAAAACTGCATCGTGAAGCTGTGGGCTTCTCCGTGGACAATTGCGAGCCCCTGGACTGCAGGGCGCGGCCATCCCCGAACTCCTTTATTCTCACAGCCTGCTACCAGGGCCTTGAGCACTCCTGCCTTTGTCTAAGAAATGGACACTCGGAGAGGTGATGTGGTTTGCTGGGGTCCACGGCCAGTAGGTGGCTAACCTTGCCTGCCCACCCCGCACACCTGCTCCTCCAACAATGGAGGTGGGTGGGGTCACCTGGGGCAGGCCCAGGTGAGAGGCGAGGGGCAGGTACAACGCATTCAAGCTTCCTGGACCTTGCAGGGGGCAGCCCTCCCTGATGGCCAGGGCGCAGGTAAGGCGTGTGTTGTTGTTCCAATAAAACTTTATTTACAAGACAGGCAGTGACTGGATCTGGCGGTGGGCCCCAGTTGCTGAGGAAGCCAGGGTCTCCATGCGCAGGCTGGCAGCTCCAGGCCCTGGAGGCCCTTCTGTCTCATAGCATCCCCGGGGCTGCCAGCCAGCTGCTGGGCTCACAGGACACGCAGCCCTGGGCGCAGCTCACACTGTAGGTGACATCTGCTCCCTCCCCCTGCCGGGTGTGATGCGCCTGCAGGCAGCTGGATGGGAGCTCCCGGGCGGGCTGGGTCTCAAGACCACTCAGGACTGCACCTCCAGGCTGCTGGGCTTCGTTTAATAAGCCGGCTCCCTCCTGCCCAGACCTGGGATCTCCTCAAATCAGCAGACCCCAGACAGGAATTCCCTGGGGAGCTTTTAGGCACCCCCCCCGCCCTTCCAGGCTCAAAGGGGCAGCTGCCACCTGCCCAACCCAGGTCACATGCGCACAGGCACCCCACGCACCAGGGCCTGTGCCCCCAGCTGGCCTCACAGTCCTTTGGGCCAAGGAGAGGTTGGTCCTGTGGCTTCTTTATAAAGTGCCCTGGGTACTCTGCTTCCCAGCCCTTCTGGGCTCACCCACACTAGCCACACACACCTGGAGGCCAGCTCAGCACTGACACCTGTGTGACAACGGGTGAAAATCTTGGCAAAGAGCAGCAGGGCATAAAGACAGGGACTCTGCTCCGGGCCACCGCCCCCCTCCCCCGGGCAATCCCGATTCCCAGGAATTTTTCCGCCCACTGCAGGAATCAATGTTCAGGGCAACAATTGTGAACGGCTGCTCAGTCTGGGCCTTCCCCTGGTCGCTTGTTATTTATCTGGAATATGATGGAGCAGGCGCTACCTTCGCTCCCATTCTGCAGATGAGGAAACTGAGGCTAGGTCGGGGGAGTTCTTCCCTGCCTGTAGTTAGAGGGGTGCAGCAATGTCGCAGCCACTCACTGCTTGGAGATCAATGGTCCCTAAAGAAGATGGAGGAGACATTAGGGGATCTCGGTGAATATTTAGAATAGGTTCATACTGAGGACAGGCTGTGCTGAGGTCAGGCCTGAGCCCTCTGCCCACCAAGCAGCTTCGTCTCAGACGTGGGTCAGAAGGGAGTTAGGGGCTGAATTGCTTCCCCCCAAAGTCATCTGCTGACGGCTTGCCTGCTCCCTACCCAGCACCTCAGAACGTGGCCTTATTTGGAACTCGGGTCATTGGAGATGGTGCCAAGGTCGGACGAGGTTGTGCTGGAGCTGGGTGGGGGTGGGGCCCACGGGTGGGGCCCACCCCGACGTGCCTGCGTCCTTGCAGGAAGGGGAGGAGAGAGGGTGGGCTTGAGCACAGGGCCAAGGCCGTGTGAAGATGAAGGCAGAGGCTGGGTCATTCTTCCATAGACTGTGGAACGATCAAGGTTGCCTGCGAATCTCTGGAGGTGCGGGGAGAGGCCCGGCCCAGCTTCTCCCTCAAGGCCCCCAGGAGGAGCCCATCCGCTGACAGCCTGCTCCTGGACTTCCAGCCCCCAGGACTGTGAGACGACACATGTCTGCTGTCTTAGCCACGCCATCTGTGGGCCTTGATCACAGCCACCCAGGCAAACTCACACAGCAGACAAGGGGCCTGGCTTCCTGGCCGCTCAGGTGGGCTCGGCGGGAGAGGGACCCTGCTTCTGTTGAGTGAGGAGGCAGGGCGGCCCCCAGGCCGAAGGCTTGGGCTCCCCTGGAAGGAGTCGGAGGGCACCAGCCTGTGGGGCCCACCAAGCCACCAACGCCAGGCCCATTTAACATGGGCTTTGGGGGGTCCCAGGGTGCCAAGGACGGGACCACGGAGGGCTCCAAAGACGGGCTGGCCCAAGCGTTCCTGTGCCTTTCTCGTTTTGGACCGCAGACACTCCCCCACACCAGCTTTTCGTTTTTGAAGCAATGCAAACGAACCCCAAAGGGAAGAAAGCAGTTAACATCTGTTTAAAAGCGCTTAAGTAAATGTGGTGGAGTCCAGTTCCTGGTCCCCAAGTCAGTGTGAGCTGCTAGGTCTCTGGGAAAGGGAGGCTGAGTGTGACCTGCCCGATGGCACATAGCACCTGGGAGGGAGGCTGAGAGCCAGCCAGGGTGTGGTTCCTGCAGAGGGAGGGCCAGGGCCTGCCAGCTCCTGGGCCCAAGTTGGGGTCACAGGGGAGGTGGCTTTGCCTCTGCCCTGCTCCTTGCTGCCACGTGATCTGGCCCAGCTGACCTCCAGGAGGCCCTGGCACCCTACCGGAAGACACTCCGCTCCACCCCACCTCAGAGAGTGAGACCACCCCGCTGCCCTGGCCTCCCCCTGCCCAGGTTGAGGGTTTGCAGGGCACCTAGCTGACAGGGCTCTGTCCCGAGCCAGACTCTGGCCCGCCGACCCCGGGACATCCTTGTCCACACCCAGCATTTTAAACCTCCTCCCATCTCCTCACCCACATGGTACCCAATCCGCCATGGCCAAAGGCTGAGTCAGCTGGAGGTCTGCGCTCCAAGGTGCACACCTGAAGCCCACCTTCCGTCCTGTGTTAATTGCTGCCTTCTCTCCTTCCTGAAACATCAAGTCCCCAGAGAGCCCTCAGGAAGGAGAGGCTGTGGGCTGCTTGCAGGAGGGGACAGAAGCAGGTAGGATCCTGGGAAAAGGAAATCAGGATGGGGGTGGAGCCCGGAAAACACAGCACACTTCAGTGTTTGGCCTGGACCCTCCTGCTTAGGTCCGGAGTGGCAGAGGCTGGGCAGGGCGTCCCAGAGGCTCCGGGAACAGCAGCTTTCTTCCCCCCTCTGTTTGCCGTCACCCCCACCAGCCCAGCTCCAGCAGGAAAGGCAGCAGAGGAAGAGAGCTGGAAGGCATGGGGCAGTCTGTGACGTCAAGGGTCTCTGGGACTTCGCATCAAGAACCTGCAGGAATGGGAACGTAGAATGAGGCAGACGCTGTGGAAAACGGGAAGGCAGTTCCTGGAAAAGTTAAGCACAAAATGTGCTCATGGCCCAGCATTCCCTCTGGGTACAGTCCCAAACGACATGAAAGCAGGGCCCTGTTGGGCACCTGCACACCCTGGCTCACAGCAGTGTTAACCACCACCAGCAAAAGGTGGAGGAGCCCAAGTGTCCATTGACGGGTGGATGGATTAAGCAAAACGTGCTCCATCCATGCAGTGGAATATTATTTAGCCTTGAAGAAGGGAATTCTGACACAGGCTACAACGTGGATGAACCTGGGGGGCATTCGGCTCAGTGAAATAAACCGGACACAAAAGGACAAATACTGTATGATTCCACCTACGTGAGGCCCCTGCTGTGCTGAAATCCACAGAGACAGAAAGCAGGATGGTGGGGATCGGGGGTGTGTGGGAGGGGCTGGGAGTGAGTGTTTAACGGGGACAGAGTCTCAGTCTGGGATGATGAAAAGTACTGAAAACAGATAGTCGGTTCACAGTCCCCACCCACAGTCCCACCTCAGCAGACGTGACACCCCGGGGCCAGGGGCACCGCAGGAACTGTGCTCGGCACCTCACCAGCAGCATAATCAGCCTGGAGTCAGGGTTCAAGTGCAGCCGCCCACGGCCGCTGTGGAGTAAGGCGGCCCTGGAACCCTGGAAGACAGAGCCGGGCCCGGCTGCGGGCCCGGCGGCCGCTGGTTCCGACCTGCGGGAAGTCTGTGCGGCGAGCCTCGCAGAGCCGCGTGCGTACGACCTACCGGGTGGCCCGTCTGGCGGAGCTGTGGGGACGAACACGGGATGCTTTCAAATGTCAAAATAAAGACTTTGTATAGACTTGTATATTTAAAACCATGCGGTTGTAAAAGATCGTGAACGTACTCACTGCCACGAGGTTGTACGCCTAACAGCAGATGAAACGGTGAAAGGACGTCAGAAGTGGCAGTGCCTTGATTTCGGGGCTGGTGTTACTGGCCTTACTGTCCCCCCCCACAAAAGCAGAGTCGAGAGGAGCCTCAAAGGTGTTCAATATACGGTGCTGAATAAACTGAGGGGGAAAAGGAGTCTGTAGGGCGAGGCCAGCTGGTCACCGCTGCCCCCGCAGAGCTGATGGGAGAGGCCGCCGGCTGGCCCTGCGGCTGTGAGGCGCTCCGCTCCCCCCGGGCCTGCTCCGCCCCTGCCTGCGTGAAGCCAGCAGACCAAGGACCCACGGCCAGCAGCGCAGCCCCAGCCCCGGACGGCCCTCTCCTCCCTCCCTGCCTCCGCCAGACAAGGCAGGACAAGGTCTGGGCGGCCCAGCTGAAGCTGCTGGGAGCGGGCCTTTGAGCCCCATGGCAGGTTCAGAGGGGATGGAAGGACGCAGAAGGTGAAGAAGTGGGTCTATAATTAGCGCCCACCCATCGGAGGGCGACCTCGCCTGGGCCGCATCCCAGGCCAGAGCCAGATACAGCCCCCGGGCTGCCCCCCCACCCCAGGCTGCAGTAGCTGGAATGCCTGCTGGCCGCACTTGTGCCTGAGCACCCGGGCCGGGCGGCTCGCCCACCCTTCGGACGGGACTTGGGAGATGGGCTTCTCAGTGGGAAGAGAGGCAGCACCGGTGTTGGATTCAGACCGCCACTTCAAACACGGCCTTGGCCACTTTGGTCATCTCACGATTGGCCATGAGAGCCCAGGATGGGCTCTGCCTCCCTCCCAGCCTTGATTCCCCCATTTGTCAAATGGGCTCCCACAGTGATCATCCGGATCCACTGAGCAGACACAGACTCTGTATGGTCTATGAAAATAGCAGCACAGCCACGAGCGGGTGGCGGAGAGGGCCTGCACCGCTCTCTCCAGCAAGGTCTGGGAGACACGCCAGGAGCAGAGTTAGCCTCCCCAAGGTGCCTGCCGACGGGCTCAAAGACGAGGAGTGAGGTGAGAGTCTTGTGGGGAGGACACACGAGGAATATTGTTGGCAAGGCAGGAGTTCCTGGGAAGCCCTATGCCTTGGGCAGGCTGGTTTCAAGATAAAAATATCAAACATTTATTAACACTGATAAAATAAATAAATACACGTATCTGCCTTTTTTACAGTTCAGGAGAATGGCACTGTAATTCTCCATCCACCCATCCATTTACCTACCCATTCATCCACCCATTTATTCATCCATCCATCCATCCATCCGTTTATCCAACTATCCATCAATCCATCCATCCACCCGTCTACCCATCTATCCATCCATCTGTCCATCTGTCCATCCATCCATCCATCTACTCATCTACTATCCATCCATGGAGCATATTCCAGCCAAATGCCAGACCCTCTGCTAGCAGGGCAGCGCCACAGGTACAACAGCCTGCCGTCATCCATCAGGAGCTTGCAGACGCCCAGGGGACAGAGGCGCAGCTCTGAAATAGTGGGTTAGGAGGAATGACCCGGAGAAATACAGGAGAACCTGGAGCAGCTCCCTGTTAGTGAGGACAACGGGGCACCATCAGTCAGGACCCCTTTCGCAAGAGCCAGTGCCTTGTGGACAGCCAGCCACCATCTAAATGGCAATCTGAAAACAGCCTCAACCTCCTTCAGAGCCACCCTGGGACACGGAAAGATCAAGACTGCAGGGCTGGGGACATGGAGATGGGAGCCGGGGCGTGGCGAGGGGTATCCGGGATTGCAGGCCTTGGAGTTTGGCCAACCCAGTGTCTGCGCTGAGGCCGCCCCAGTCTTCATTCTCCATTCATGGGCTGTGAGGCCAGGTAAGGTGCTTTACCCTCTCCACGCCTCAGTTTCCTCCTCTGTGAAACGGGGGTAATGATGACACCAGCATTACAGGGCTGTCTGGAAGACCCAGTGCGGCTCAGGAGTGGAGGTTGGTGCTGGGCACGCAGGCGGCAGGGGGCTTGCTTCAGCTGTGACGCCGCTGCCTGGCTTCAGCGCGGATTGGAGACACCCGCGGTGAGAATGATTAACGTCCCCCTTCGCTGAGCACTGATTCCACGCCAGACCACCCCAAGTTCTTCACCTGTTCTCCAAACTCGCTCCATCACCCTGGACTCAGGTTGTCTGCAAACAACCCTGGGAGACAGGGTCGCTGCATCCACCTGCTCGGTGAGGGCTCTGACGTGGGCAAGGTGGCACTGCTGGCTAAGCTGGTCAGACAGGACTTAGGATTCCTGCGCAGGTGGTGGGCACCAGAGCCCACCTCTTCACCCACACAGAGCCCCTTGCCAGGCGAGGCTGTCTGGACTGAATGAGGCAGAACTCCTGGTTCTCCAAGGAGGACGGGGCCGTCCCTAGATCCCCTGCCCCTCACCCTCCCTGACCCAGGGGGGATGCCGGGGAGGCTGGCAGGAGAAACCCGCCTGACTAGTTTGATTCTTAGGGCTGGGTTGCTTTTCCTTTACAAGACATTCCTCCTGGACCTCCTGCCTCCATGAAGTCTTCCCATGCAAGCTCAAGATCTTGTCTCAGGAGAGCAGACTGAACCTCTAAGCATGCAGCAAGCATTAATGGCTTCTTCAAAAAGGTTGTCTCTTCACCAGGATGTTCTTCTGGACACTCCCTGTCCCCTACCTCCTATGTTCTTTCTCTCTTTCCAAACTCCAGCTCCACTGCTTTGTCTGTACCAGGCTCTTCCCTGCCACAGGACCTTTGCATATGCTGCAGCCTGGGGATATTCTTTTCTCGACTTTTCACCTGACTGACTGCTTCTTGATCTTCACTTTTCAGGGTGTCACCTCCTCAAAGAGACCTTCTGTGACGAGCCTATCAAAAATCAGAGTCCCTCTCATTTCTTCTCACAGTGCCTTGTTGTTTTCATTCACAGAACCAGACACAAACTGTAACTATTTAGTTAATTGTACAATCACTGCCAGTCCCCCACCAATCGCCCAATTGAGGGCTAAGGCACCTGGCCTATTTATTCACTAACTCAAGTCCATCTTTGTTTGAGGGCTGCTCACAGAGAAGCCCTCCCTGAACTTCTGGCCCATTCCCCTCGGGCAAAGAAACCCAAGGGCTTGTGATAGGAAGCCTGGGTTTCCTATCACATGGGACAGTGAGGGCCAAGGGGTTACAGGTGGAACACCAACAGCGTCTGCTACATTCTACTGGGGCTCAGAGAGATTAAGCCATTTCCTTAAGGTCACAGAGCCAGGGAAGGGCAGGTCAGGGCTGGCCTCAAGGCCTCTTGGCTTCCAGTGCCTGTAGTACTAACCCCACCTGGTACCCAAGGACAGGCTGGGCATCAAGGAGCAGGCACAGTGGTGCAGCCGCTTTGGAAAACAGTCTGGCCATTCTTGACAACGTTAAACACAGAGTTACACACGACCCAGCAATTCTGCTCCTAGGTGGATGCCCAAGAGGAATGAAACCATATGTCCACATGGAAACCTGCACCCCCAGTAGTCAGAGAATGGAAATAACCCAAATGTCTATCAACTGATAAGCAGATAAACAAAATGTGCTACATGCATACAATGAAATAGTATTTGGCCATAAAAGGAGATGAGGTTCTGATAAATACAACCTGAACGAACCCTGAAGACATTATGCTAATTGAAGGAAACCAGATACAAAAGGTCATGTACTTAACAGTTCTGTTTATATAAAATGTCCAGAATTGGCAAATGCATGGAGACAGAAAGTAGACTGATGGTTGCCAGAGGCTTGAGGGTGTTGGGGGACATAGAGACACTGATAATGGGTGTGGGGTTTCTTTTGGGGGTGATGAGAATGTTTTAACACTGATGTGGTGGCCATGCAACACAATACAAATCCATTGAATCATACACCTTAAATGGGTGAATTGCTCTATCTCAGTAAATTTCATTATCACAGTCAGGGCTGCAAGTTTTTCTGTGAGAGTGGGACTGGTTGGGTCCTCCTATGCTTTGGGGACAAATGAGGGGACAGGAAGCGGGGGCTGGGTTGCTTCAAGTGGTCTGGGAGGGCATCCCTGAATGCAGTCCCATTGCCCACCAGCAGGTGGCAGTGGCCTCAGTGACAAGCCCCGGTGGGCCGGCAGGGTCAGCCCAAGCCTGGTGCGAGCTGGCGGGGCTCAGCTCGTGATGGGTCTGCAGCACCTGCCGGCTCACACCTGGGCCAGGCAGTCGGGGAGGAGGTGGCCATCAGGTCAGGACTGACTAAACCTGGGAGGACAGGCCCTTGCCTGGCCACCGACATGCCCGCTTAGGATGGTGCTTGCAGGGCAGAGGGCCCCTTCCCCAGGGCAAGTCAAGGAGCAGGTGGTGGGCCTGGGTCCTGGGTAGGGTGCCCCACAGCGGGACGGGAGACAGGCCCACTGCTGCTCTCCCGGCTGAGAAGGTGTTTATGTGTACAAGGTGAGGAGGAGGGTGACGGTGGGGGGAGCCAGGAGGAAGAGGAAGAAGAGAAGCATGTACTGGGCACCTGCCCACGTCACTTTGATTGATCTGCATCTCGGCTCTGAGTTGGGTTCTAATTCTCCCCCTGTGATAGACGAGGAGACAAGGCTCAGAGAAGGGAAGCTGCTTGCCCAAGGTCACACAGCTTCATAGCTTCCAAGGGTTAGACCCCACATTTAAACCCAGCCACCTGATTCCAGAAGCTGGCTTGGGCTCAGGTGATCTTAAAAGGGGGCTCAATTTCACGTTTTTGTCTTAGGGTCCTTGGTTTAAACCAGTGGTTCTGAAAATGTGGTCTCCTGATCTGGGATTTGGCTAGAAGTGCATTCCCAGGGGAGGGGCCCAGCAGTCTGTGTGTTAACGAGCCCTCCAGGTGATGTGCCAACGTTGAGGGACCCCTGAGTTAAAGGGCCATCTCCCCGGGCTGCCACACCTGTTAAGTCAGCACAAAGCCCTTTGGTGTGAGCTGGATGCTTTCTATCCATTGTCACAGTGAATTCTCCCAGTCATTCTGCAATGGCTGCCATGATCTCCATTCCACAGGTGGGGAGACTGAGGCTCAGGGGTAAAGCCCCAAGTCCCTAGTGGTGAGGCGTGAGCTTAGACTGGAAGTCGAGTCTAAGAGGTGGCTGTGCCTGCTGCCCTGTGGACAAATGATGGCCCAGGGGGACACAGCTGCCCCTTCAACAAGCATATGCTCTCTCTCTATGGGTTAGAGGGCAGGTGGGAGCTGGGTAATGAAGTGTCGCTTCCACCTGGGTACTCAGATCTTGGGAAGGTCATTGCCACTGAAATGTGGGCATCACTGTCTGGGGCCACCTTGGGCCTTCTGCTGGAAGGAGACAGGCTGGATGTGGGAGCAGGGGTAACAGTCCCCCTACAGCTCAGCAACACCTAGTCTGGGGCATTCCTGGCCCCATCAGCAGCAGGTTGGGTCTTTTAAATGCTCATCCCTGCACCCCCACCTTGAGGTTGCTTTTGGAACCAAATGGATTTGGATTCATAGCTCATCTTGGCCCCAGTTAAACCTCCCAGCGTATCTGTTTTCCCCCATGAGTTAGTATTCAGCTCAGCTACAAGGGTCAGAAAACTCAAGATAAGTATACTTTAAACAAGATAAAAATGTGAAATTCTCATGTAAAGGAGTTCTAGGGTGATGAGGCTGTGCACATTCATCAGGGACTCAGCTTCCTCCCATCTTTTTCCTTCATAGCCATCATATGGTTTTTACCTCGTGATACAAAATGGCTGCTTGCGCTCCCGTCATCCCATCTACAGTCTATGCAACAGTAGCAAAGATGACAAGCACGCTTCATCTCCCAGAAGCCACACCCACTAGTGCTGCTTATCTCCCATTGGTCAGACTTCAGTCACATGGCTGCTCCAAACTGCAAGGGAGGTTGGGGAATGTAGTCTTTACTCCAGGCAGTGTTACACCAGGCAAAACTCTGAGTTTCTATCACCAAGGAGAAATGAGAGAAAGGATACTGGGGGTCTCTGCCTCTTAGAGTGGGCACCATGACACCTCCTCCATCTGTGTGCCCTCTGGGGCCATCAAGTCCTTCCTCCCCGGCAGCTCTTCCGAGCATCAGGAGCAAGAATGCGCGGCCCGTTGGCTGTCCTCCCTGCTGCGAGAGCAGCATGAAGATTTACTGACAGCCCAGCCTGAGGCCGCCTGCTGGAGGTCAGAGCCCCTGCCGGTCCCGCCCGGAGCCCGGCCACGGGGGCTTCCCTGGCCAGGGCCCAAGGGATGCACAGGGCTTTTCCGACAGGACGCTGGGCGGCTGTTGTCAAAGGCCCCTCTCTGAGCAGGGGCAGAGCCTGGTGCCCTCACCTGTCACTCCCACCCTCCCCCAGGGTGGGGCCCGTTTAGAGGGCTGCCACCCAGGCCAGCACCTTCCCCAGGATCACAATCCCGAGGATGTGGGGAGGCAGGGCAGGCAAGGGCCAGGGAGGGGCTGCCAGGGCCCTGAGGGCAGCCACGTGCCAAGCCCGAGACTCTGGCCGCACTGTGCAGAGCTGACCTACTGGCAGGTGCTGGAAGTTCTGGTCTCCAGCCCTTCCTGGGGTGGACCGGTGGTAGGTCTCAGTCCCTGGTCTGGCTCTTCCCTGGGGTGCTTGGCACCCCTAGAGGTGATGCTGGCAAGGCAGCCACGGAACAGTGGTGGTGTCTGAGCTCTGCACAGCCCCCCTGGGGCAGGTGTCTCGGAGGCTCAGCCAAGGTCTGCACCGAGCACACGAATGGACTTCGGCTTCAGTTTAGTGGCTTCTCCCTGGCAGAGGGAACTGGGCAGCTCCCTTCCCGTGAACATAATTCTGCCATGATTCAGGAGGGCTGAGGCAGGCTGTGGGGACGGGGGCACTTGGACCAGGAGCTGAGGTTCTAGTCCTGTCAGCTTGGCTACTGGCCACATGAGATTCAAGAAGCTTGCTTCACTGAACCCTGGACACATGGTCTCTTGCTTGGGCCCCACAAATATCCTAAGAGACATGTGCTATTATTATCATTCTTGTTTTTCCAGTCAGGAACAGTTCAGAGAGGTGAAGCTGTCTGCCTGAGGTCACACAGCACTGGATCTTGATGGTCAGAGTATGGGTCTGAGATCAAACTGGCTCCACCTCTCACTGCTGCATGGATGGGACAGTCGCTTCACCCCTGAGCCTGTTTCTCCCTGTAAAATGAGGGTGCCCATCCTTGCACCACCCCATCTTAGAGAGCCTTGTAAACCAGGCAGGGGGAGACACTCGGGTGAGAAGGTCTTTGGGTCTGTAAGGCAGGCAGACCCAGAGGTCGTGAGTTCCAGTCCATGATGTGATGTCCCTGGAAGGGGTCAGGTGGGTTCCTGGAGAACTAGCCCACCCTGAGAGTCTGGGGTCCTGTAGGGGGTGCTATTGAGTGGGGCAAGGCAGGACCTCCGGTCCTGGCCAAAGAGGAGGCAACCCCTTGTCGTTGGGAAAAACTCACCACGGTCCAGTGGCGAGCACCCCATGCCCCGGCCCCCCTCCCCGCCTGCCGGCTCCCCTCCGTGAAGATGGAGCTCTGTCCTCAGGGGGGCGCTGTGCAGTGGCCGTGCGCTGCAGCCGCCCCCAGCAGCAGATGGTGCTGTCTCACTGACAGTGGGGACGACCTGCCTGGTGCCACCCATACACTCTGCCCACCAGCTCCTCTCGCTCCTTTCATATATACTCATGAGCCTCCTGCTTGTGCCAGCCCAGGGCCGTCCTGGCAGAGCTCCTGGATCTCTGCAGCTGATGCCACAGAGGCCCCCATACGATCTACGAGGGACCAAAAGCTACTTTCAGATGGTGTGTGCGCTGGCCATGTCACAAAGCAAGCCTTGGAGTGGGCTAGGGAGCAGTGTGGTGGGGGAACAGGTCACATTTTGCCCAAGAAGATCAGTCTAGGGAGGTGACATCCACCCTGAGGCCTGAGTGACAAGAAGAGGGGGGCCAGCAAGTGCAAAGGCCCTATGGTGGGGGAGAATCCTGGCCCAGGCCCCAGGCAGCCAGGCCATCCTGGAGCATGGGCAGAGGGGCACGAGGCCGGGGGAGGCAGGCCAGGCAGCTCCTGCAGGGCCGTGCCGGGGACTCTGCATTTTGCTCTGTGTGTGGTCGGAGGCTGGGTCTGGGGCTCTGAGGGCAGGGGCAGAGGTCTCTCTGTGCTTGTTGGGTAGACCTTGCCTTGGTCCACCCTGGGAAAGACCCCCGCTGTTCCCAAAGAGTGGCCAGGGCCTCCCAGCCCACCGATCAGGTCCTTCTTGACCTCCCCTGGAGCTGAGGAGCGTCATTGTCAGTGTCAGCTCTGCTCCTTAACCCCCCGTGCCGTCTGCCTGACCGATCGCCGCCGAGCTCTGCAAAGTAACAGACCCACCTGAAGAGGAAAGCAGATGTGCACTGAGTTGGGGGTCGGCGTGCTGGGAAGGGCTCGTGTTCACTGTCTCCAGATTTTTAGGGGAACCAGCAAGACCCCAAGAGATGAAGAGACCTTGAGGAGGGGGACACCCATGTCAAAGCGACTCATGGAGACAGAGCTGGCCCTGGCTACCGTCAAAGACACAGAAATGAAAATCAAAAACCACTTCAAAGCTGTCAAGGTCATCAAAAGAAGGCACGTCTAAGAAAGCGTCCCGGCCAAGGGGCGCCTTTGGGGATAGGACAACCAGATATGGTGTGGGGTCCTGGGCGGAAAAGGACATGAGGGACAAACTAAGGAAGTCTGCTTAAACCTCGGACATCAATAGCAATGTGTCAGTATCAGTTCATTAATTGTAACACAAGCAGCGCACGGACCAGAAGTTAATCATGAGACCAGGCGTGAGATATGCAGGAACTCTCTGAACAGTATCTGCAACTTTTCTATAAATCTAAAACGACTATAAAATTAGAGGTTATTACCAAATAAAATAAAAGTCTGGCCGGTATCATTGCTTTCTGGTCAAATTTTGAAAAGACTAGCAGGAAAAATACGAAAACAAAACCGACTCACGCAGTGCAGCTGAGGCTGTGGTTAAACGGACAGCCTCCGACACCCTGGGGTCAGCATACACCGGGACCATAAATTTAAAGCCCCAAATTCTTGGCCGGAATCCAGAGATTCTGCTTCTGAAGATCACACCCTGAATACAGAAAAAAAAAAAATCTTGGGGCACGGAGATATTCATCACAGCATTATTGATAATAGAAAAGAAAGAAAAGTCGGAAATGACCTCATATTGCTACGTAAACCATCGTACATTCACCTTCTCTCCAGGAGTCATGAAATTGACAAAGCCCACACAGTGATGTGGGACAATGGCAGGCTTTATCTATCTATCTATCTATCTATCTATTTATTTATTTATTAAACTTTTTTTTATTGAGTTATAGTCAGTTTACAATGTTGTGTCAAATTCCAGTGTAGAGCACAATTTTTCAGTTATACATGAACATACATATATTCATTGTCACATTTTTTTCACTGTGAGCTACCACAAGATCTTGTATATATTTCCCTGTGCTGTACAGTATAATCTTGTTTATCTATTCTGCATATGCCTGTCACTATCTACAAATTTTGAAATCCCAGTCTGTTCCTTCCCGCCCACTCCCAGCAACCGCAAGTTTGTATTCTACGTCTATGAGTCTGTTTCTGTTCTGTATTTATGTTTTTATTTTAGATTCCACATATGAGTGATCTCATATGGTATTTTTCTTTCTCTTTCTGGCTTACTTCACTTAGAATGACATTCTCCAGGGACATCCATGTTGCTGCAAATGCCGTTATGTTGTCGTTTTTATGGCTGAATAGTATTCCATTGTATAAATATACCACATCTTCTTTATCCAGTCATCTGTTGATGGACATTTCAGAGTATATTTATTAAGTGAAAACAAAAATTGTTTTTGCAAGATGGTTCACTCATTCATCTGTTGATTCAGCAAATAAATGTTTACTGAAGACTTGGCTGTGCCAGGCGGCCCCTATGCTTAGAGCAGAGGACCTCGGAGTCGTGGTTATCATCCTCTGTGGTAAGGGTCCCAAGGGGCTGGACCCTAGGGCCAAGAGGGGCTTCTAATGCAGCCTGGGGGCCTGGCAGCTTTCTGAAGTTGAATCAGTCAGCCTATTGAGAAGGTGGGGAAGAGCTTTCGAGGGGGAGCTCAGAGGGGATGGAGACCTGCCAGGTGGGGACCATGCTGGGGGACCCGATCTAGAGGCACAGCTAAGGCTGTTGGGAGCTTTTCCGTCCAGCATGGGGAGCCATGGAGGGTGAAGAGGCAGTGACCAGATCGGATTGCTTCCGGAGCCACTGCCCCTCCAGCATTGTGGTCGCCCACTCACCGTGACTCGCTCCCTCGGCCAAAGGAAGCAGCCCCTCCCCTCAGAACCTATCGGGGCTTCCATCTCACGGGGGCCTTTCTGCTGCTGCATTCCTGGACTGGGTGATCAAGATGGACAGAGGCCGGGCCCCTTTTGAGTGCACGGTCACTGCTTCTGCCCCCTGGGACCACAATGGTTTGTGAGAAACCAAACATCCCAGGCTGACTTGATGCCCAGTCTCACAGAGCCCCAGGTCCTGGGAAGCAGAGTCGCAGTCACAGGGCCCAGGGCCGTGACAGAAGATGGCAAGAATCCTGCTTCACCCTGGCCTGGAGCATCTGTGCTGTGGAAGATGCCCCAGGCCCCCAGGCTGCATTCTAGTGCCAGACCCTGCCTCCAGTAAAGACCCTCCCTGTTCTGATCAGATTGGGACTCTTGCCTTCCTTGTTCTTGTTGAATCCCTACCATGGGGGGAGGTGGGGACTGAGGCTCAGAGACGGTGAGCGACTTGACTAAGCTCACACAGCAGGTGGTGAGTGGAATGGAGCTTCACAGGCATCTCCCATCACTATGCTCCCATCCCCTCCAGTAACAGCTGCTGAGTTTGTTCCCAAGCCGCCAGGGCCCACTGTCCTTGTCAGGGCAACTGGGAAACTAAAGGAGTAGGCGACACACTGCTGTGTGCTGTGCACCGGAAACTGACACAACATTGTGAACTGACTGCACTTCAATTAAAAAGAAAAGAAAAGAAAACCACCAGTGCAGCACCCAAGGCAAAGAGAGAGCCGACGGCCCTGGAAGACGTTGCCTTGGGAAGATGGGTGACAACAGTTCACCCCAAAGTCACGTGGTCAAAGTGGGGGTGGGCGGGACCCCAGGACACGAAGAGGGAGAGTCACCGGCGTCAAGGGTTCTGAGCTCAGGTGTCAGTCCGCCCCGAACGCCCGTGGCTAACTCACCCTTTCTCCTGGTTCCCTCTGGGTTTCACCCCCACCCCCTCCAACGTGTCCTCCCCGCCCGGGGTCTGCCTACCCCCAGGCCAAAGCTGGCCCAGTGCCCATTTCGGTAAATGAAGTCTTCCTGGACCTCAGCACACCTGCTCCCTTACCTGGTGGCCGTGGCGGGTCTCAGGCAGAGCTGAGCAGTCAGGACAGGGGCCATGTGCCCCTTAAAGCTGCAGACACTGCCTACCTGGCTCCTTCCAGAACTCAGTGCCTGGCCTGCCCTGCACCGGGGCAGCTCTGTCAGGAAGACAGCTGGGCCGGAGCCATCGTCCGCTGCAGTTCTCCAGTGGCTTTTCTTTGCGGTCAAGATAAAAATGCCCCTCCTAGGCTCATGAGACCCCCATGCCCCGCTTCCAGGTCTCCATCCCCACTGTGTGTCCCGAGCTCCCCCCCCCCCACTTCCTACTCTGTAGTCACAGGGTGAAGGCAGGCCCAGGCTGGCCAGTGGGTGAGCAGGTCAAGGACAAATTCCAAGGTCCAGCTTGAACCCTGGGAGGCCCCCCCAGGCGCTACAGGGAGGAGACAGGTTGGTGGCCCTCAGAGGCTCAGAAGCCACTGTGGATTTGGTTGAATGTGGGTGAAAGGTGACGCCTTCTCTGCTGCCTCCACGCTAGACCCCTTTCCCGGCCCCTCTCCCCACACCGGGGGGCTCACAGGGGCCAGAGGGTCCACCTTTAACAGAAAGCCCCCACGCCCCCACTCAGACCTGCCCGGGGTGTTTTTTAAGCCCTGCTGGCCTCTATAGCCTCTTGAGGCCGGCCCTCTTGGACTGTCGACCTTCCCCAGAGGCCCCTGTGTCTCACCTCCAAGCCTTGCTCCTGGTCTAGGTTGCCTGCCCCACCCAGACTGGAGCTTTGGGTTGACCAGATGATCCCTCTGTAGAGACGCCTCCGTGACCCCCCCAACCAGGTCAGGGCCCCTCACTGCCATCATGCCCCACTCATAGGACCTTTGATCCCATTTCTGAATTCCCACCCTGTGGGGGGGACTCCCAGCTCAATGTCTAGTTCTCCCAGTGGCATGGCAGCTCCTCAAGGCAGGGATGGTAATGGCATCTCTGCCACGTCTCCCTGCGTGGAACAGAGCCAGCACGTGCAGAAGCACAGCCAACGTTTGTCGAATGACTTACTGAGCTTCATCGTGGGCACAGTATCCCCCTGCTCTGCAGGCCCGACACCACCACAAGACCATTTTACCAAGGCCAGGATGGGAAGGAGGGCAAGGCCAAGACTGGTAACATGTTCAGTGAAACCCTTGAGCTGAAGGGACAGGACTTGTTTAGTTTAGTCAATGGTTTTGGGTACCAGGGGGCAGGACACACAACTGGACCACTTTGCAATTTGATGTCTTTGGAATGCGGCAGCGTGAGACCTTTAATAAAATTTGATGTTGCGTCACTTTAGTGTAGGAATTCCTTTTTTTTCTTCCTTCCTTTTCAAACTTTTTTAAGTCTCAGCTATTACATGTGTATGATATTAAGGGACCAAAAATATTTAGGTGAGCAAACTTATTCCTGTGGCAATGGACATGGAGGGAAGGGGGGTTCATCCCTCAGAGCTGTTGTCTAGAAATGTGGCTGCCATGCGGGCCTCCCGGGCCTCAGGCTGCCGGAGACCTCTCTCTACAGACACATGTTCACGGTGTGGCCCGGAACGGGAGCTGGCTGGGCCCGCCGGGGGCTGCTAGATTCAGATTTGCTCCGGGCCCCTGGCCCCTGTGATTTCACAAAGAAAGGCAGAGCGTCTGTGGAACAGAAGCTAGAGGCAGAAGATTTTATTTGAATCTCTGCCCATGACCGCCACCGGTATTTCAGTTGGGCCCTCGTCGTAGTCACACACGCCAGGGTCTGGGTTTAACTCGAGTGAGCTGCCGGGAAGGAGTCCGGGCCGGGTCTGACCTGGTTCTCAGCGAATGACCTCCGGGCTGGGAGCATCTATTTTAAAGAAGGCTGCCATTTGGTCTTTGCCAAAATAGTTAAAAGAAGACCCCAGAATAGCAGGGTGGGTCTGCCCCAGCTTAGAAGTGCATCTCGGGCTTAGAGGCAGGCG